>NC_133101.1:19976948-20321220 GCF_022965805.1 Primulina eburnea | reverse complement strand
TGTCAGAACTGGTTGGATGACATAGAAATACTATTTGATTTAATTGACTGTACAGATGACCAGAAAGTTAAATTGGTATTCCACCAATTACGAGAGGCTGCCAGAAGTTGGTGGATTACAATGAAAGGAGTATTAACACAACGTGGTACTGTGATCACGTGGGAAGTCTTCAAAGCTGAATTCTATCAAAGATTTTTCTCAGTTTCCTACCGGGAGGACAAAAGAGCAGAATTTGAGAATTTAAGACAAGGTCCATTGAATGTTGACGAATATGCTGCTAAATTCTCTACCTTATTGAGTTTTGCTCCTCAGTTAGCTGGGAATGATGAAGCTGTAGTGAATCAGTTCATCAGAGGATTGAATTCGGAGGTAGTTGCATTGATGAATTTGCAACGACCCTACCATTTTGCTGATATCTTGAGTAGAGCAAAGAGAGCTGAAGCAAGTCTGATTAGACAGCTAGGGAGGTTGGGTGTGAAGCAACCCCAGACACAGCAATCCCCTCTCCAATATGAGCAAGGCAGTACGAGTGGAAAGCAAGATTTGCTGAAAGCTCAGAAGAAGTCATTCAAGAAGCTAGGGAGCGGTTCATCTAGCTCCAGCAGTTCTAATCCAAGCTATACTGGAGTGTGTTGTAGGACTTGTGGAGTGAGACATTCCCCAGAGCACTGCCAAGGAGTGCGTGGTAGATGCAATATCTGTAAACAGCTAGGGCATTATGCTAAAGTTTGTCCCCAGAAGCATTCCCGAAGATTTTAGGGAACATAGTTTAATTGAGAAACCTACCCAGAATTCACAACAGGTACTATTCTCTATGATTATATTGCATATGTATTGATATATACTAATGCATTCTTTATGAGTATCTGTGACTGAGTTGCCTGGAGAGATGCATTATCTGTTGGGTCTGTTTATACTGTAGTATTGATTTTCTTATTTTGGAGAAAATGATGATATCAGTGAATTCTGTAGAATGTGGGATACTACAGTAAGATAAGAATAAGATTGAGTTAGAGTGTGATGTACTTGTGTTTGCATATTTGAACGCATTATTGACATTTATATGCTAAACAAGTACAAATATATTATAGAATTTGTTCCAGAACTGGTAAGATTCAGACCGGAATTGACTGATTAGTGGAGATACCACAGTAAAGATTCTAGATTTAGAATTCCTTTGATATCTGTATTGTATATGACTCGATTAATACAGGAAGGAGCATATTGCATCCTTATGTATTCAGTAGACCCACTGAAATCGAGCCTAGCATTGGCAGATTTGTCAGTGATATACGAGTTGGATGATGATTGCCTAGATAAGATTTTAGATTGTTTTATATCAGAAAGATAGATTTCAGAAGTGAATTGAGATCAGGTATTGTCTGTATGTTAGATTCAGTACAGAATGATATTGAATATACAGAATGTTATAGAATAAATTGAAAGAACTGATAGATCAAAATATTGGTTGAGAGTTACAGCTGATAGAGAGTGTTTCTCTTCGATAAGCCTCAGTATGTTCAGAGATATTCTGATGAATTATGCTAATTATATCTATGAAATATTGATATAATTGTAGCGTCTGACTGATTGGATCGAATATTTGAAAGATTGTATTGGATATTCGGAGAATTATGATTTTGTGTATACAGAAATTGTTCAGATATGTACTTTACTTGAAACAGATTGTATTCAGAATAAGCAATATCTGAAGTTAGTATACTGATTGATTTTGAGACAGTTGATATTGTGATCAGTGACTGATAAGATACCGATATCAGAATTGTCAGAAATGTCAGAAAGGTATTTTGTCTGATTTGGCAGATTATTTTATTCGATTGTTGCTTTATATCTGCTGAGTATTGTTATTGTTCTAAATCAGTATTTGAGATATCTTATATTGTTTTGGGAGCATATCTTAATTGCAGATGAGATATAGCAGTGGATCAGAATGACATGAAGATATTTACCAGAAATCGTTGTTTTATGAGTTCACTGAACTCACTAGATCTATATAGGTTACTGATATTTCTTATCTGGTTTGATATTACTGTTGTTTTGAATCTGTTTGTGATACAGTTGATTGTGAACCTTTGAGATTACATACAGTTCAATCGTATCAGAGTTAATTTTGGGAGTTACAGCAGTTCAGAAATGAGATCAGAATGTTTCAATATAGTATAACAGAATTGATATTGATAGTCAGAGCCGAATACCAGGTAGGTATTTCTTATTTAATTTATATTATTAACTGATTTGTTTATGCCGAATAGTTCGAATCAGATATCACAGATAGTGTCAGAAATGCATTGTAGTGGATTCAGTGTTCATTTTGGTGACTGAGAATGTATGAGATTCGAACAGACAGGTATGATATAGACCGATTAAATCAGTTTTGATAGAATGGGTACAGAAATGTTGGTAGAAATTGTACTGATATGTCGGAATCGCCAACAGAAGAAGACAGAAAGATAGAAATCAAAAGATTTATTACAGACTTTGTATATTTCTGATTAGATACGGAGAGTATATTTCGATGAATTTCGTAATGAGATTATCCCAATACTTTCCAGATTGTGATATGCTATCATTACGATTGACAGATTGTTCAATCTATATCTATTAGTTTGTACAAGATGATGTACAAGCAGTACTAAATGACCCAGATTGGTATCAGAACATAATCAGATTGACCAGAATGTGAAAGTAGATTATATCATATTGTGATTTTGATTGAGTTTGCAATTATGGCAGATTATACCATAAGTTATCTTGCAAATTATTCCCCGATTGACAGATAGCCAGAGTGTACTATCCAGATATTGGAAGATATCCAGAAAACTGTAGTGCTGGATGTTAGCACTAGATGATAGGACATATTGTCATTGTGTGAATTATTGTATAATTATAGCTATCAGATTATCAGATGGGTATTGAGATAGTTACAGACGAGACATTATACAGTGAATACTATAGAATTCTTTTGAAGAAGATTCAGAAAAGAATGAATACAGATCAGATTTGACAGATTTATTATGCCAACATCGGATGATGACGGTTGGTAGGGGAATGATATCTTTGATTTGGGGTTAATAGATTAATAATAGTTGATAGTACTGATATGTCATGAGCTATAGATTGGCATATACTGTCACGCCCCGAGTCCGAAGCATCGGTGACATCCGGCATTGTTTAACAATTACTTGAAAACAATTAAGCCTCGTATCGAAATGCCAAAAACCAGTCTTTTTCATAAATAAAATATTGTCTTACAACGACAATGCAAAATGAAGATTACATCTGAGTTTTCGAAATAAAACAAAAGGAAAGATAGAAATTCTCTGAATTCTTGATCTTAACAGTCGATCACCATCCCCAGAATGCCTCTTGCTCCTCCTCATTTACTTGTTCCTCAGTTTTATCTGAAATTTGTAAGGGGTGAGTGTTTTGGGAAACACTCAGCAAGTGGGGGTCGATCGATTTCCAAATATACATATAGATCAAAATCTTTAAAACAATTATTTAACAATCTTTCAAATCTTACTAATTAACTTATCATAACAGAAACGAACATGAGACAGATATTGCAGAACGAAACAGATTTCCCGGAACAGTTCAGAATCAGATCATATCAGAACAAACAGAACACTGTTACTCATCACATTTTCATGGTCAAATTGTCCCCAATATGTTACTCCTCTAAGGGGTGAGGCCAGAAATGGTTTTATACCCACCATTGGGGGCCGAACAGAAATGGTTTTATACCCACCATTGGGGGCCACAAATGGTTTTATACCCACCATTGGGGGCCAGACAGAATCACAATTCTCGTCCCATTTCCAATTGACTCGTAACAGTGTAACAAAGATCTCAGATTTTAAACGGACAGAACTTATCAGAATTTCAGACAAAAGCAGCGGAATCAAAGAAATCGATGAACAGAAGAAAACACATAATCGATCGAATATTTAAAAATAGCACATAAGGTTTTCGAAAATTTGGACACACATAATAATATGTCATGTCATTCATATACAAGATTTAAAAATACAACAGAATACTTAGTCAAAAGCCCACTTACTTAATTTTTATTTGGTGCGAAGCTTTCCCTTGATTTTTCGGCAGCACTTCGACGCACTTTAACAAGTGTTGTCTTCACTCCGGCAGCACTTCGGCACAGTATGGCAACTACGGACTACACGAACAAGACCTCTTTCTTGTTTCTTGATCTCGGCCGTGACTTGTGAAGGGTGAAGGGAAACCGAAAATATGGAGTATGGTGGAGAGGGGAAAGGCCGAAAATTGTAAGCCTTTTTGGAATGGATTTGTCTTGCATGTGATCTCATATTTATAGGCCAAATTTCTTGTCTCTTTACTTAGCCCATGACCGAATTCTTGGTACTCAAGTATGGGAGTAATTGTGATTCATGCATTCCTTAATTCCAAGATAACTTTAATTGTAATTCATGTATTCTTCAAATCCAAGGTAGCCATAATTGTGGTTCATGTAGTCTCCAAGAGTCACCATAAATCTTCTATAGATCATTTCTTACATTATTAATATGTCTCAATCCCTTAGCTCCTTCTTTTGTTTAGCTCCAATGCCATTTCTTGCATAATAAATTTGTCCATTCCTTTGGCTCATTCGGTGAGTGTTTTGTTAGGAAAACTTGGTTGAGCTGTTTTGAGCTGAAAGTTCGCGTCCTTGAGCTGGGGTTTTACTACTCCTGTGACAATACTTCGATGGATGCTGTTATTTGCAGCTCGGCCTTCGGTTGAGCTAATCCCCGAGCTTTGAAATTACTTTTTCGAGTTATACTAGCTGAAAATCTAAGTTCATATTTAAGTTTATAATTAAAATAAAAGTATTAAGCTAAATTTTAAGTTCATAAATTTATTACCTTAATTACTTGGGATCGAAAATATCGGGTTCTCACATTCCTCCCTCCTTATTAAAAGTTTCGTCCTCGAAACTTGTATTAGCTTGATAATTCAAATAGGTGAGGGTATTGCGACCGCATCTTCTCTTAGAGTTCCCAAGTTGCCTCTCTTTCAGTATGATTTGACCATTGTACCTTGACATAAGGTATTGTCCGGTGTCACAATACTTGGTCTTTTGTATCCACTATTCGGATAGGGACTTCTTCATATTTGAGTTCCTCATTCAGATTACCTTCGATCATTAGTGGTGTAACTTTAAGTACGTGGTTCGGGTCTGGAACATACTTCCGTAGTTGTGAAATGTGGAAAACATTATGTATTCTGGACATCTCAGGTGGTAAAGCCAGTTGATAAGCTAAAGTTCCCAACTTGCCTAGTATTTCGAACGGTCCCACATATCTTGGGTTCAACTTGCCGGATTTGCTGAACCGAACTACTCCTTTCATGGGAGAGACCTTGACATAAGCTTTTTCACAAACCTCTAACTCAAACGGTCTTCTCTTCAAATCGGCCCAACTCTTTTGTCTATCTTGAGCTGTTTTGAGTCTCTCCTTGATTATAGCTACTTTTTCAACGGTTAGCTGAATAAGTTCTGGTCCGGTAACGGCTTTTTCTCCGACTTCGTCCCAATATAGGGGCGACCTACACTTTCGGCCATACAATGCCTCGTACGGAGCCATCTGAATGCTACTATGGTAGCTGTTATTGTAGGCAAACTCGATTAATGGTAGTTGTTCACTCCAATTTCCATGAAAATCTAATGCACATGCTCTTAACATGTCCTCGAGGTTTTGAATCGTCCTCTCAATTTGGCCGTCAGTTTGTGGGTGGTAGGCCGTACTAAGAGTCACTTTAGTTCCCATGGCTTTTCGAAAACTCTTCCAGAATCGAGATACGAATCTTGGATCTCTATCGGATAATATACTTGCCGGTACTCCATGTAGTCTTACTATATTATCCATATATAAGGTAGCCAGCTTATCTAGGTTGAAATTCATCCGCACTGGTAAGAAATGTGCCGACTTGGTTAATCTATCAATGATCACCCAGATTCCGTCGTGACCCTGTCTCGATCTTGGTAACCCGACTACAAAATCCATAGAGATGTTATCCCACTTCCACTCGGGTATTTCTAATGGTTGCAGAAGTCCCCCAGGCCGCTGATGCTCTGCCTTGACCTGTTGACAGGTTAAACATTTTGCTACGAAGATAGCTACGTCCTTCTTCATTCCATTCCACCAGTAGTTATTCTTCAGATCTTTGTACATTTTAGTGCTTCCCGGGTGTACTGAAAATCTTGATTTATGTGCCTCGGCCATTACCTCTTCTCGAATTCCATCGATATTTGGCACATATAATCGTCCTTTCATCCAGAGGACACCCTTTTCATCAACTTGAAATTCTGGTATCTTTCCTTCCTGAATTTGTTCTTTTATTTTGAAGATACTGGTGTCTTGACTTTGTTTTATTTTGATGGTTTCTTGGAGAGCTGGTTGCACTGATAGTGACGATAAGCTCACCCTTCCGGAATTTCTCCGGCTCAATGCATCTGCCACCTTATTTGCTTTGCCCGGATGATAGCTGATTACCAAGTCATAATCTTTGAGAAGTTCCATCCACCTTCTTTGCCTCATGTTCAGTTCCTTCTGAGTAAAAATGTACTTGAGGCTCTGATGATCAGTAAAAACTTCGCATTTTACTCCATAAAGGTAGTGCCTCCAGATTTAAAGTGAAAATACTACTGCGGCTAATTCCAAATCATGAGTGGGGTAATTCTGTTCATATGGTTTTAGCTGTCGTGAGGCATAAGCGATTACCTGACCCTCTTGCATAAGTACACACCCTAATCCTTCCTTTGAAGCATCGCTGTAAACAGTGAAATTCTTACCGTCCTCGGGAAGAATTAGTACTGGTGTGGATGCGAGTTTTGACTTCAAAGTTTTAAAACACTTTTCACAAGCTTCACTCCAAATGAATTTTGAATGTTTCTGAGTCAGTTTGGTGAGCGGAATGGCTATTGAAGAAAATCCTTCCACAAATTTTCTGTAGTAGCCCGCTAAACCCAGAAAACTCCTTACTTCAGTAACCGACTTTGGTTGTGGCCAATCCTCGATTGCCTCCACCTTCTTAGGGTCTACTGACACCCCTAATTCAGAGATTATATGGCCTAGGAACGCCACGCTTTTTAACCAGAACTCACACTTCTTGAATTTGGCATAGAGTTCCTTTTCACGCAGTGTTTGTAGAGTGAGTAGCAGATGTTCTCTGTGTTCTTCCCCACTTGGCGAGTATACCAAAATATCATCTATGAAAACGACCACGAACTGGTCTAGATATGGTTTAAACACCCGATTCATCAGGTCCATGAATGCTGCAGGAGCATTTGTTAGGCCAAAAGGCATTACTGTGAATTCGTAATGTCCATATCTTGTCCTAAAAGCAGTTTTAGGGATGTCATCTACCTTGACCTTCAACTGGTGATATCCTGATCTTAGATCAAGCTTTGAGAAAACTTTGGCTCCTTTTAGCTGATCGAAAAGATCATCTATTCTCGGGAGTGGGTACTTATTCTTTATGGTGATCTTGTTTAGCTCCCGGTAGTCGATACATAGTCTCATGCTTCCGTCTTTTTTCTTTACGAATAGCACTGGGGCTCCCCACGGAGATGCACTAGGGCGAATCTGCTTCTTGTCCAGTAATTCTTGAAGTTGCTCCTTTAACTCCTTCAATTCAGCTGGAGCCATTCGGTATGGTGCCTTTGATATTGGTGCAGCCCCAGGGATCAAATTGATTTCAAATTCTACTTCTCTATCGGGTATCTTACCCAGTAGTTCCTCGGGGAATACATCTGGAAATTCTTGAACAACTGGAATTTCTTCCAACTTTGGAATTGCTTCTCCTTTGACTTCATTAAGTACCGCTAGGTAAATTTCTTCTCCCCCTTTTATAGCCTTCCAGGCTTATGAAGCTGACAGTAGGGATTTTCTTTCTTTGGATTTCCCGTGAAATTGGACTTCCTCTTCAGTAGGAGTCTGAAGTTTAATTTCTTTCTTTTGACAGTCTACAATAGCATGGTTTTTAGCCAACCAGTCCATTCCAAGGATAATGTCAAACTCAACCATATTGAGTTGTATCAATTAAACTTCAAAAGTTTGTTCATTGATACAAACTTCACAGTTTCGATATACTTTCTGGGTTTCAATTATTTTGCTGGCAGGTGTTGCTACTCTTAATGGTTCACTGAGAATATCATGCTCAAGTTTAAGCTTCCTAGCAAATCTTCTAGACACAAACGAGTGTGTAGCACCACAATCAAACAAGGTATAAGCAGGCATTTTATTGAGTAAGACGGTACCTGCCACTACTTTATTGCTGTTATCGGCTTCCTCTTGGGTTATTGCATAAACCCGAGCATTAGTCTTGTTTTCTTGTTGTTTGCTGGGCCCTGTCCCTTTGTCCTTGTTGTCTAGACAATCTCTAATTCTATGGCCCACTTTTCCGCACTTAAAACATGCTCCTGACTTCCGATAGCATTCTCCGATATGATACTGTTTACAGGCGTCACACCACTTCCCTTCTCTATTTCCAGCATTGCCAGAACTCCCTTTGAAAAATCCTCCAGAATAGTTTGGTTTCTTGAACTTGGGACTGTTCTGAGTAGATTGATTGATCATCGGCCTTTTGTTCTTGTTTTCTTCCTCGCGCCTCTTGATATCAGTTTCCGCGCTCATTGCAGCGCCCATCAAATCTGCGAAACTGCTAGGTTTGAATACTGCCAGTGCCGACTGAATTCGGCTGTTGAGCCCCTTTTTGAAACGATGCATCTTCATGGTTTCATCAGACATAATTGTTGGGACATATGTTCCTAGATCATTGAATCTCGACGTGTATTCCATTACTGTCATGTCCGGTGACTGTCTGAAATTTTCAAATTCATTCAGCTTTTGAAGACGAAACTCGGCCGGATAGTATTGTTTTAAGAACTCCCTTTTGAAAATTTGCCATGTTATCTCTTCTTCCTCGGCTAGAGATGGTGACACAGTTTCCCACCATTTCCTAGCTCTGTCTTCAAGAAACGGGGTTACAACTTCTACCCTCAATTCTTCAGGTACCTCCAGTAAGTGTAGTTGTGATTCGACGTTTTTGAGCCAGTTATGACTGACTTCCGGGTCCGGGTTTCCATCAAAAGTCAGAACTCGGTTCCTTCTGAGAGATTCGTAATGGTACTTTATTCCACGGGGTTGTGGTTCAGGTGGTGGCTGTATGGCATTGGCAAGGGGATTCACGATTCCTTGCAATGTAGCGGCTACGATGGTTGCTATCGCCATCATGTCCTCTTGGCTGAGGTTCACCCTGGGTGGCGGTGGTGGTGGATTCTCGTTTTGATTGCCACCGCGAGGATTACGGTTGTGACGGGGAGGTCTGCCTGCCATAACCTATAAACACGTATTTTATTAATTTGTTCGCCACCATATTTTATCAACAAAATGTTTTCATTAAATTGCAAAAATTTGCATACAACCAAATATCTTTCAAAACAAATGTTTAATCCAATGTTTCTAGGTGTAATTAAAGCCTATTCTAAAACTCTCTCTCCCTACTCGTCTATTACCTCCCCATCCCCTATTGCTTCATTAACTTCTTCCTCCACTGGGTCTGCTTCCATTTGTTCCATTAGTTCTTCCATGTTGATCATTTCATTTTGCAGATGCTCAATGAAATTTTGCAGTTGGGTATTTTGATGACCAAAGTGGTTAACTTGTTCCTGCAGCTCTTGTATTGTCGATTGGCTCACTTTCTCATCGATTTCTTTTTCTTCAATTCGCCCTTGAAGACGGCGTTGGGTTTTGAGAAGACTATCTTTCTGAATTAGCAGCGCAGAAACCCTATCTTGCGCGTTCCTCAATTCTTGCTTGGTACTTTCGTGCCGACGCTCCGACTCCAGATGATAAGCTGAGTAACGTCTAACGTCTTCACGTAGTTTCTTTTCTTCGACTCTGGCTTCTCGAAGATCCTCCCCCATGCACACGTTATTCCCATCTAATTGGTAGTTATCTCTCTCGAGTTTTTCATTCTTTTCTTTCAGTATTTTAAGTTCTGACTCCTTTTCCTGAAGTTGCTTTTGAAGTTCATTTACAACACTTTGGAGATCCATACTGGTTTCCTATAAAAAAATCATTTTTATAAAGAAGATACTTGTCAAATTGTTAATGTGCAATAATATAAAGTTAATAGAAAGTTTCAAAATAATTTGATTCAGATAATATTTTCTTAGCCACAAATTTTCCCACAATTTGATATTTTATTACAATGCTAATCTAATCTAACATCTCTCCGCCATCGCTGTCACTGTCACTGTCGCCTCCAACCACCTCCATCGGTGCTACTTCTTCCTCCTCCATATTCTCTATCACTGAATGTAGGTAGTTATTTTGCTCTTGAAGCCTGTCCATAGCTCCGTGGATCTTTGCAATATACCGGTCCTGTCTGGCGATGAACTCCTCCTGGCGCTGACGGGCCTGAGCAGCACGCCCTCGCTCTATTTCCACTCTCTCCAATAAGTCTCTGTTAAGTGTAGCCAAGCGCGTGATGCGAGCGGAGTCGGTCGGTATTTGCAGCAGCTGGCTCTCAGCCAAGTTTAGATGATGGGACAATCGCTGTATCTCGGTCTCAAGTATGTGACTAGTCTCAATAAGCTCTAGTTTCTCCAGTTTTTCCTTTGCCAATTGCGCCTTCAAGGTCGCAATCTCTCTAGTTTGATTATCTATGGTAAGCTGACGCATACGGAGAGCAGCCTGTGCGCGAGTACGAGGGGCAGCCATTTCCTAGGATAAAAATGAAGGGTAAAGCATCAGAATCGTATATAGGGTGGAAAAGCACAAATAATAGAAACAAAGCGGTCGTGGAAAATTTTCGATACTAAGAGATTTCAGAACAATTGAAGGGATACATTTTTTTTTGAAGTCTATTTGAAATTTAGGAATCGGATGAAAGTTAGACTTCAGGAATAGATAAAAGTTGGACTCGAATTGAGATACACTAGGATTTTTCCAAAATTTGACTTCGCCAAATTTTGTCTATCAAAATCCAAGCGTGATTATGAACCTGGCGGCTCAGATACCACTTAAATGTCACGCCCCGAGTCCGAAGCATCGGTGACATCCGGCATTGTTTAAAAATTACTTGAAAACAATTAAGCCTCGTATCGAAATGCCAAAAACCAGTCTTTTTCATAAATAAAATATTGTCTTACAACGACAATGCAAAATGAAGATTACATCTGAGTTTTCGAAATGAAACAAAAGGAAAGATAGAAATTCTCTGAATTCTTGATCTTAACAGTCGATCACCATCCCCAGAATGCCTCTTGCTCCTCCTCATTTACTTGTTCCTCAGTTTTATCTGAAATTTGTAAGGGGTGTGTGTTTTTGGAAACACTCAGCAAGTGGGGGTCGATCGATTTCCAAATATACATATAGATCAAAATCTTTAAAACAATTCTTTAACAATCTTTCAAATCTTACTAATTAACTTATCATAACAGAAACGAACATGAGACAGATATTGCAGAACGAAACAGATTTCCCGGAACAGTTCAGAATCAGATCATATCAGAACAAACAGAACACTGTTACTCATCACATTTTCATGGTCAAATTGTCCCCAATATGTTACTCCTCTAAGGGGTGAGGCCAGAAATGGTTTTATACCCACCATTGGGGGCCGAACAGAAATGGTTTTATACCCACCATTGGGGGCCACAAATGGTTTTATACCCACCATTGGGGGCCAGACAGAATCACAATTCTCGTCCCATTTCCAATTGACTCGTAACAGTGTAACAAAGATCTCAGATTTTAAACGGACAGAACTTATCAGAATTTCAGACAGAAGCAGCGGAATCAAAGAAATCGATGAACAGAAGAAAACACATAATCGATCGAATATTTAAAAATAGCTCATAAGGTTTTCGAAAATTTGGACACACATAATAATATGTCATCTCATTCATATACAAGATTTAAAAATACAACAGAATACTTAGTCAAAAGCCCACTTACTTAATTTTTATTTGGTGCGAAGCTTTCCCTTGATTTTTCGGCAGCACTTCGACGCACTTTAACAAGTGTTGTCTTCACTCTGGCAGCACTTCGGCACAGTATGGAAACTACGGACTACACGAACAAGACCTCTTTCTTGTTTCTTGATCTCGGCCGTGACTGGTGAAGGGTGCAGGGAAACCGAAAATATGGAGTATGGTGGAGAGGGGAAAGGCCGAAAATTGTAAGCCTTTTTGGAATGGATTTGTCTTGCATGTGATCTCATATTTATAGGCCAAATTTCTTGTCTCTTCACTTAGCCCATGACCGAATTCTTGGTACTCAAGTATGGGAGTAATTGTGATTCATGCATTCCTTAATTCCAAGATAACTATAATTGTAATTCATGTATTCTTCAAATCCAAGGTAGCCATAATTGTGGTTCATGTATTCTCCAAGAGTCACCTTAAATCTTCTATAGATCATTTCTTACATTATTAATATGTCTCAATCCCTTAGCTCCTTCTTTTGTTTAGCTCCAATGCCATTTCTTGCATCATAAATTTGTCCATTCCTTTGGCTCATTCGGTGAGTGTTTTGTTAGGACAACTTGGTTGAGCTGTTTTGAGCTGAAAGTTCGCGTCCTTGAGCTGGGGTTTTACTACTCCTGTGACAATACTTCGATGGATGCTGTTATTTGCAGCTCGGCCTTCGGTTGAGCTAATCCCCGAGCTTTGAAATTACTTTTTCGAGTTATACTAGCTGAAAATCTAAGTTCATATTTAAGTTTATAATTAGAATAAAAGTATTAAGCTAAATTTTAAGTTCATAAATTTATTACCTTAATTACTTGGGATCGAAAATATCGGGTTCTCACATATACGGATGTTGTATAGCCAGTAATGAGAGATTGATTCTGGCAGAAGGAATTAAAGAAGTATTATAATATTATACTTATGAATTCTTAATCCAGACGGGAATCAGGGGTTGAGTTTTGATTTAAACTCTGTTATACATTTCTTCTAATATATCTGAATTGATTGTTTGTGAGTTCGAGGACGAACTCAGATCTAAGAGGGGGAGAAATGTAATGCCCGAGATTTTATGACTGTAATCTGGGATTAATCTGAAATGATTTATTCATTAATCAAGATGATTATAGACAGAACGAATCGGCTCGAGAAAGTCGAGAAAATAATTGACATCATGTGCCAAGAAGGAGTCCTCGCGCACATGCGCGATGTGTATCGGCGCACATGCGCGAGGAGGACAGCACCCGGCGCGCACATGCGTGACTTTATTGCGCACACATGCGCGGCACGTCCAGAGGCAGCGGCGCATATGCGCGGCTGAGTGGCGCGCATATGCGCGCGTATTGATTGCCGAGACCCGTAGGTCTCGCGCATATGCGCGGGTTATGTCGCGATTATGCGCGAGTAGTGTGGTGGCGAATTTTGGAAAAGCCACGTACGAGTTCATGCATGGAGTATATATATGTGTGTGTGCAAATCGAAGAATTCAGAGAGGAAATCGAGAGTTTGGGGGAGAGTTTCAATTCGTGATTTTGGAAATTAAGTACGAGAAATCCTTCCGTCAGAATTGAAATCCGACTTCGGTACTATGTTCCTATCAACACAGGCTACAACTGGACGTAAGTTTTGTTATGTTTAGACATGATTTGAATTTATGATATTGTCAGAATTCAATATGAATCAGATATGATGTTTCTGCTACCGTAGACATTGTATAATTGAAGTCAGATTAAAGAACAGACTGCTTATACAATTGTTATGAGTTTCATAGTCGATTTGACTAAGATTTCGTATCAGATTTGTATTGTTATTGAGATTATGACTGGTATTGATATTGATTACAAAGTCTGATATTATATCTGTGATGTTGAGACTGACGAGGTTATCGAGACAGTATTGTTATGCCGTCGAAACATCAGTTAATTTAAATTGATCAGATTCAGTAATTAGTTCGATTGTATTATGATATCATGGATATGGACAGATTTGAATACAGGTCATCGTCTTCGTCAGGCAGGGACGACAAAGGTATAATTCATGTGATATTCTGGAAGACACAACTCAAATGAGATCTCATTTGAGTTTCCCAACAAAATCACATACTAGAATTATTGTTGTTTATTTTATGATATGATTATGATATGTTTATAGATGTTATATTCATATCTGTTGAAATGAGCATGCTTTGTTTATAGATTGTTATTCATTGCATCTAAGATAGGAAAGTCTTGACAGAACAGTCAGACTTCTAGACGTTCGGTGTATCTCAGCATAGGAAAAAGATCATTCTTCTATTGTAGACATGGATACAGATCAGACCGAAGTCTAGGAATAAGACGTACAGTCACCCCGAGTGGTAGGGTAGGTGACAGATCGCGACGTCTTATTCACATCGGGATCCCTAGAGTTATAGTTGAGTCGAGTCTAGACATGATTTGACTAGAACTGCATGAGTTTATGAATTGGTTTCATAGACTATGTAACCTATTGTTATTGCTTTCAGTTATGATAGCATGTTTCATGATTTAGATTGTTTATATGCATGTTTATCTGATTTGAGTTGCATGTTTAGTTAGATTAGATTTTCATAGATGATGAAATCTATTACTTTTGTTTTTGGATTTATTCATGACAGCATGTTTTATGAATTACTATGTGTATATGCATGTTTACCATGTTTTATACTGGGATTTATTCTAACCGGAGTATCCGGCTGTTGTCTTGTTTTGTATGTGTGCATGACAACAGGTGGGGCTGGATCGGGGTCAAGAAGATGATGAGAGAAGATGAGTTAGCGTGGTGATTCCGGACTTACTGTAGACTTGGTTTATTACTTGAACTTAGTAATTGAACCTTAGATTAGTTGGATGACTATTGTATAGAATGTCACTTTTATACTGAATTGTATTTCATACTAAGATGTATATTATTTAGATTCCATTACCTTCTGCAATTACATTTTAAAAAGAAAAATTTTTAGCCCCTGTTTATCAGAACTGATAATTAAATCCCAACCATGATTAAGAAGAAGATTAGCGTCCGGGTCCCCACAACAACGTTGGATAAAAGAATAAGAAATTATAAGTTAATAGCACAAACAAAAACTTATAAAAAAAATAGGAAAAATTGTAAATTATGATGCTACTTACTGGTTTTGGTCCATAACAGTGAATAAAATACCTACTTGAAAGGCATATGACAATGTCTTCTTTACAAAACGTCCCAATGATTTTGGTACGTAAATTCGGGCTTCAAAAGACTAAGATCTCGTGAAGTCGCTCGGCCAGTATTAACTTCTCGTATAACTATCTGCAGCTTGGACTTTCTATCACACCACAACTTACCTAACTTTTGAAATATTGTTTTCTTTTCCCACTCCTCGACATTAAAATGCAGCAGTAAAATATGAAGCGTGAAAATATGTCTAAAATTTGTTATAGAATTAGAAAACATTAATTCAGTGACAAATGACATTACATGGAGACAAATCCGGCCACATCTTCATCTACGTCATTCCATCCATCCAATGTATATGGAACAAATTCTTTTACCATACAACCTAGAAAAGATGCGTACTTCACCGAATTATCTCCAATTGGTTGTCCGAACTCATTACGCTCCAGCATTTTGGGCTTTTGTTGGCCACTGGCCAAAATCAACTTTGATGGACCTCATCCCTTTTTCCCAGAAATTTTTCTTTCATCAACTGACTCTTTACCATACAAATGTTGTGAAAAATCAGGTGAAGTGTTAGAGTCCATTCTTGATAACAGACTAACAATTTTTTTCCTACAAAATAGCATAAAAAGATGTTGAAATGGACAAGTCTACTTATTCAAATAAACCAAGAATTAAAAGAGAATACAAGATATCACCTAAATTTCATCTACAAATTCTCTACTGCGTTTTTTGTCCATTTTTCTAATCATTTGAATGCTATATAATGAATTGATAAAACATATAATATGACATGATGTAGTGCTAAAAATAAACAATAAAAATATACTGCAACAGTAAATAAAGAGTAATGGAACTTGAGATAAACATTTATTAGTTGCAATAAATAACTATAAAATCTATAGCTGAAAATTTCAATCATGGCATATCAGTCACATCAATTCCCTAACACTCATTTATTGAATATGGTTCTTTCTCGGTAATGTTAATCACAAGTCTGGACACATCAATTGGTTTTGATGATGTATATGCATCATGTTCAAGAAAATTCATGTTATGAATACCTCGAGGCGGCGCTTTTAGCAACACATACCAATTGGATTCATCACTTTCCCTAGAATAGAAAACTTGCTTTGCTTGTGATGCTAAAATGAAAGGATCGTTTTCAAAAGTTCTTAGTACATGGTGTAAACTGACCAGTGTAAAACCGTCATCCATTTTGATACCAGTTCCAGGATTGGCCCAATCACACCTAAAAATGGGCGCTTTGAAAAAATAATAGTCTAGTAATACAATATCTCGTATAACCCCATAGTATGATAGTCTTCCTGCTGTATGTGAATCAGTAGAACTAGATTGACAAATAGTAACAGCTTAAACTGAAACACCACTATCTTGTGTCGACCTTCCAAAATCAATACATCCATTGGCATCATGCTTTTGATGTGCGCCGTCAATGCTCCGCCGCAGAAAGTCTTTTTTGTTGTAGTGGGTCACGAATGTGAAATGCTGAAATCAGTACTAGCTCGAATCGGGTGCTAATATATTTTGAAAGAAAGATCCCAAGTTTATCAATATTAAGGCATAGCTCTATTTTCTAGTGTGAATGAAATTAAGATTCGAATTTTAAATCTGGAGTGATTTATAATAATTTATAAAAATTGAATATTAAATTTCGAATAATTTAAAATACTTGAAAATTATATATCAAATTTTAATATATATTTTTTTAAATAAAAGACAACATTTTTCCACTCTTGTCGTAGGTGGTTTAAAACTTTTGTTAAAGCTCGTGTTAATAAAGGTGCACGCTCAACGACAACGGTTTTTTACTGTTGTAAAACTGTTGTTTTTTACCGCACTTTTAACAAAAGTACATTTAACAATAGTTTTAAAAAACCTATGAAAACGATGAAAAATCGTTGTTGTTAGGCATTTTTCTTGTAGTGCTATGTTTAAATGTTTCGCAATTTAAAAGATCTAAAAGAAATTATTTTTTCTTAGAGAAAGTAATTAACGTTCCATAAAATATAAATTATAACTAAATTTTAAGCAAATCCTTCATTTCCTATGTATTAGCCTACGACAATGTATTTGAAACATCCTTAACTTTTATCTTTTAAAATCCTACTAAATTATTTTTCCTAATTTAATTTCAAAAGTTAACATTAAAAATACCTCACCATTTTCCATAAAAATCCAAAAAAAATTAAAGCATCCAAACGTAAATAAATGCATAAAATCTCTAACGTCGAAATTAAGCGTAAAATCTCAAAATAAATCTCTAATAAAATCTTTATCTAACATCTAGTGCGGAAAAGTAAACGGCCCTCGGGAGTGTACTGCCGAACTCGATCCACTCAAGCGTCAGCGTCTCCCTCAACAAAATCATCACCTGCAACATTCAAACCTAGTGAATCTAATGACTCAGCACGTCCTAAACATGAATAACAAGTAATACATATACAGGAACATACATAAAATTCATACTTTTATTTAAAATAAACTTGGGAGCTTAAATAAATCATAAATAGTAAATCATTTAATCATAAAGGTTTCAATCGTTTATCATTTTAGTTAAAGTTTGATCCTTGAAAATGACTAGCTGTATCTTCTAATCGACTGATCATTCTTAGCTCTCCATTGCGCATGGGGACGGGCACTAGGCACAGATGTAAAAAAGGAAATACGATCGTCAGGCTCCCTCTGGGCCTTGTCACGTATCCAGGCTCCCTCTGGTCCTTTTCCCTCACGATATCCCAAAAATCATATATCATATCCTCTTTGACACAGTCAATTCACATCCCTTAAAATATTTTTCCTTTTTAATTTATAAAATATCGTGAGTTTCCAAAAATAACATTTTAACAGTAAAAATTGAACAGCTTTACTATGAATATTGAAATCCCGTATTTCAATCAAAATCATCTTAAAATATCATTTAACATGTGTTATGACCCTTCGGAACACTGTCAACCTTTTTCGTACTAACAAGGTGTAAAATGACCATTTTGACCCTTGACGTAAAATTTCTCGATTTTGACTTTTTCTCACTTTTATTGACATAGGCCTATCCCAAATAATTTTTTTAGCTTAAATCTAATTTTTAATAGTTTTATCTAGCTTAAATTTGAGGTTTTCGATTTAATTTCCTATTTATTAATTCGTGAAGCGTTTTAATCCTGAATTACTACAAACCTGAACATTTTAATCCCAAAGTTTAAATATAAGCTTTTTATTGTCTAAACTACCCTCGTGAGCCATGATCCACCCCCATGGACCCAAGGTTCAAACCTTTTCTATTTCCCTAGCCTTACTCGACCCTAAGCCAATTCCACAGAGCCATCTTGTGTTTTTTTCGAACCATGCCTGAGCCTGCTCGAGCCAAACCCTGACCAGACCCCATTTGGACCCTACTGACCAATCCTGACCCATTAACCGGCCCTTAAGCGATGCACGAACCTCCCTGCGCAAGCCATAAATCCCGCAGCCGTTTTCTTTGGTTTTGTTGGATTCCTAGTCGAGCTAGGACTCTCCTAGTTTATTAACCACCAATCACAAAACCTCCTAGCCATCACTAGTCCAGCCTCAGAATCATCCCAGCACAGCCCCGAGCCCCTACTCCGCACACCAAGCTGCGCGAATACCCCTACGCCCGCAAAAATGCACAAGGAGCCCTAGGGCTCGCGACCACTCTCCTCTTCAAGCCACCACGTCCCAGCCACCTAGGCCCACAACTAGGACTCTACTAGACCCCTCTGGAACAAACTTAGCCGTCCGTAACAGAGCCACATCGCCCTTACGCAGCAGCAGGTCGAAGGTTGCATGGGAAGAGTCCTATCTCACGTGGGCTCTTCCCAAGCCATTTTGCTTGAGTCCTAGCATTCCTAGCCCCAGATCGTGACCAACTCATGACCCTAACCGCCCCTGCTTGAGCCGCATGCCCATCCGAGCCCTCACTCGCATGCAACACCCCTTGGCATCAAATAAACCCTCGCTTCTTCCCACAGCCACACGCGGCCCTTCCTAGATCGTGTATGTCCCTAGTTTTGTCCATTGAACGATGATTTCTTAGCCCTTTAACGCCCTAAATTGGCAGCATATCCCTTAGTAATCGTAATGTCAAATAAAAGAAGCGTAAAATCGTCAAACGTTTAAGAGATTCATTTTATCGTTAAGCTAATCGAATACAAATATTTTTCATGCAAAAATATTGAAACAAACATAATATGGTTTGAATGATGCATCAAAAAGGTTTAGAAACGTCCCTTTGCATTTTAAAACGCTCGAGTACGCAATCGTCAGCGAGGGGCGCGAGGAGGGACGAACGGGTTACGAAAAATCATTCTTTTTTCCTCCTTCAAATTTTGAGATTTCTAGTGTGTGCGTGTGTGTGGGGGGGGGGGGGGGGGGGGGCTGATATGTGTGTTTAATGAGCTAGGGTTTCAATTTATTGATGTTATTTTGCATGTTAGTGGGCTTGGATTTTGGGGCTTTTAAGTTTGAGAGCTATTGGGCCTACTTATGTTGGGTAAAGTAAGCCCAATAACTCTTATTTAATTGAAATTTAATATTTTATAAAAATTAGATTTGAAAAATAATGCATTTGATATTTTCAAAGTCACTGGCTGGCCCAAAAACGGTTTCTCGGATAAAATCGAGCTCGTCTCTTAAAATAATTCGAACTCTAACATTTTTAGAAAATTTTAATCATATTAAATCATATTTTTAAGCCTTGAAAATATTTATTTAAAAAATATTTACTTTATCATGGTCGCCCCCGGCTCCTTTCCCTTGTCTATTATCGAATATTCAGGCAAAATCTACTGTTTTCATATAATCATGCAGTTTAGACCGTTAATCCTATAACATGTACTATATAAGCATTTAAAATTAATTGAATAAATCAATTTTGCAATTTAAATCAGTTGCATGGATGTGGTTTACGTTGGTTGAGTTTTGGTCATTACAAATCCCCCCCCCCGCCCCCCCCCCATAAGTAAAATTTTTTTCTCGCAGTTAAGACTTACCGAATATCTTGGGATAACGACTCCTCATCTCTGACTCAGTCTCCTAAGTGGCTTCTTCCTCTGAGTGAATCAACCACTTGACTTTGACCATTTTTATGACCTTGTTCCGCAGCATTGTTTCTTGATTGTCCAAGATTTGAGTAGGTCTCTCCTCGTAGGACAGATTCGGTGTAAGTTGTAGTGGCTCAAAATTGAGTACATGCGAAGGATTTGACATGTATTTGCTGAGCAACGATAGGTGTAAGACATTGTGAACTCCTGCTAGATTAGGTGGCAACGCCACTCGATATACTAATGCTCCCACTCTCTCCAGTATCTCAAATGGCCTTATAAACTTTGGACTGAGTTTTCCTTTCTTGTCAAATCTTATAACACCTTTCATAGGTGCTATCTTAACAAAAACATGATCGCCGACTGTAAACTCGAGGTTTTGTCTCCTTTGGCCGGCATAACTTTTCTGTCGACTCTGCGCAGTCTTCATTCTATCTCGGGTCTTGGAGACCATTTCTGCGATGTGCTGTACTATCTCGGGTCCCAGAGCAACTCTCTCTCCTACCTCATCCCAATGAATAGGTGACCTACACTTCCTCCCGTAGAGTGCCTAATAAGGAGCCATTCCGATGCATGACTGATAATTTTTACTGTACGTGGACTCAACTAGAGGTAGTCGGTTCCCAACTGCCTTGAAAATCAATCACACAAGCTCGGAGTAGATCTTCTAAAATCTGTACAACTCTCTCAGACTGACCGTCTGTCTGAGGATGAAATGTGGTACTGAACAGTGGCTTAGTCCCCAATGTTGCATGTAGACTCTTCCAAAAAAACGATGTGAAGCATGTGTCTCTCTCAGACACTATAGACACTGGAATCTCATGAATTCTAACTATATCTCGAATATATAACTCTGCATACTGCGTCATGGAGAACGCCGTCTTAACTGGTAAGAAATGTGCTGACTTAGTAAGAAGATCCACTATAACCCATATCGCATTGTATCATTTCACTGTCCTCGGCAAACCTACCATGAAATCCATAGTAATGTTCTCCCACTTCCACTCGGGAATGGGAAGTGTTCAAAGCATGTTTGCGGGTCTCTGATACTCTTCTTTCACTTGTTGACACGTCAAGAACTCAGATACAAATCTCATAACATCTTGTTTCATCCCCGACCACCAATATAAGACTTCCAAATCCTTGTACATATTTGTGCTCCTGGGGTGTACCGAATAAGGGGTACTGTGAGCCTCTGTAATGATGTGAACTCTAAGTGAATCTCCACCAGGAACCCATAATCGACCACGGTACCTAACAATGCCATCCTCGACTGTATATAACATACTGCCCTTCGACTCAGCTCGCTATCTCCATTTCTGCAATTGCTCATCACTAGACTGTCCGGCTCAAATCCTATCTTTAGATTAGACTGTACTGTCAAAGTAGGGAGATTAGGGGCTTTAACCATAGTATAAACCTCATGATCAAACCACTGAATTTCCACTTGCATATGTCGTTGTATTGATAAATGTGCCAAGACTGACCCCTTTCTACTCAAAGCTTCCGCAAGTACATTAGCTTTGCTAGGATGGTACCTAATGTCACATTCGTAGTCCTTAACAAGCTCTAGTCACCGTCACTGTCTCAAATTCAAATCCTTTTGGGTCAAGAAATATTTGAGGATTTTATGATCCGTGTAGATTTTTCATTTCTCACCATATAATTAGTGCCTTCAAATATTTAGCACAAATACGGCTGCTGCTAACTCAAGATCATGCGTCTAATAATTCTTTTAATGAATTTGCAACTGTCTAGACGCATACACTATGACCCTCTCATGCTGCATAAGAATTGTGCCCAATCCTATCTTTGAAGTATCACTGTATAGCACATAATCCCCTTGCCCTTATGGCATCGCTAGAACTGGTGCGGTAGTGAGCGCTCGCTTCAACTGATCAAAGCTCTTTTGACATTCCGGCCCCCCATACAAATTTCACATTCTTCTTAGTCAATGACGTCAAGCATACTACCCTTGATGAACTTGTGATAATTGTAATGATCATGGGCCATTAGATTGAACTACCATGGGCCTCGGCCCATAACCATGCACCACTACTTGTCATGGGTCGTTAGTATGGTCCAGCATGAGCCTTGGCCCATGCCCATGCACCGCCAATCATAAAATATCCTACTCCTGGAAAGTGGGTTATTTCGCCTCGTCCAACACTTGAACCCACGACCTCCAGGCATAAGTACCTAGATTCTTAAACTGTTGGTACCAGTTGGGCTAGTAGCTCTACCCCCTCTTTCAACACAATGTCGCCCAAAAATGCTACCCTCTCCAACCAAAACTCGCGCTTGTTGAATTTCGCAAATAATTTCCGCTCTCGCAATACTTGCAAATTAGTCATCAAATGCTGATCATGCTCCTCTCAACTCTTAGAATAGATCAAGATGTCGTCGATAAACACAATAATAAATTGATTGAGATACGGCTGAAATACACTATTCATGAGACCCATGAAGATCGATGGGCATTACTAAAAACTCATAATGTCCATAGTGTGTCCTGAATGCCGTCTTATGCACATCCAAATCCTTAACCCTCAACTGATGATAGCCGGACCTAAGATCAATCTTTGAAAATACCAAAGCTCCATGCAATTGATCAAATAAATCCTCGATTCGCGGCAATAGATACTTCTTCTTCACTGTCACTCTATTCAGCTCTCTATAGTCGATGCACAATCTCATAGGAGAGACTAGGACGAATAAATACTTTGTCCAAAAGCTCTTGAAGTTGGTCCTTTAATTCCTTCATTTCAGCGGGTGCTAATCGATATGGTGCACTACAAGAAAAACGGCCAACGACAACGCACCTACGACAACGGTTTTTGTGAAAAACCATTGTCGTGTAGTTTTTAACAACGGTTTTAGTGAAAACCGTTGTCATAGGTGAGTTTTGACAACAGTTTTGTAAAAACCGTTGTCTTTTAGAGGGTCAACGACAATGGTTTTCTAAAAACCGTTGTCTTTCAGCGTTTTTTTTTTTTTGCCAAAAGGCAATGGTTCTATGAACCGTTGTCTTTTGGTGTGTTTTTTTGGACAATCGACAACGATTTTTGAAAACCGTTGTCGATTAGCGTGTTTTTTGGACAAACGACAACGGTTTTTTTTAACTGTTGCTATAATTAGCGACGGTTTTTGCTAAAATCGTAGTTAAATTAAATTTTGTGACGTTTTAATTAAAGCCCTCGCGAAAGTTAGCGACGGTTTTTACTCTGCCGCTAAATATAACCATCGCATGTTTAAATTTAGCGACGGTTTTACCAAACCGTTGCTAATTTAGCAACAGTTATAGAAACACCGTCGCTAATTATAGCAACGGTTGTAATAAAAACCGTCGCTAAATTTAAATTAGCGACAGTTTAATAAAAGCTGTCGCTAAAATGAGCGTGAGTTTTCAAATTTGCGACAGTTAAATGAAATCATGAACACTTAAAATGTGGCCCAACTTATCAGCATACTCAATCCATTTTCTCACACCACTTCACCACACTTAAAATTTTTCTCTCTTACACGATTTTAGTTTCGATTAAGAATAAATATTTTCGCTTTAATTTTTTTTAAAATTTTTGAGTGTTACTTAAGATCATGAATATTGTTAGCATAGTAAGATTATAAGTATTTTTTTTAGATTTATTAAATTATTAAAAGCAATTTTTTTTAAAAAAATATTAGCGACGGACATCATTAAAAACCCGTCGCTAAAAATTAGCGACAGATATGATGGGCAACCGTCGCTAATATGAGCGATGGTTTATAAAACCGTCGCTGATTTGGGTTGATTTTCGTCGCTAACTTTAGTGACGGATTATGAAAAATCGTAGCCAATGAATTAGCGACTGGTTTTTAAAAACCGTCGCAAATTGAGCTACAACAACAGTTTTTAACCGTTTTCGTTCAACGGAATTTCAACAACACCCTCAGTTACAACAACAGTTTTTATCTGTTGTCGTTTAGTGTTTTTCTTGTAGTGGTGCCTTAGAGATAGGCAATGTACCAAAAATCAACTCAATAACAAATTCCACTTCTCTTTCGCGCGGAATGCCAAAAACATCATTGGGAAAGACGTCCGAAAAATCCTTAACTACCTCCAGATCCTCAATAGATCGACTATCGGTGTCGGGTGCAGATATAATACTAGCAATAAAACCTTGGCAACCCTTCTGGATAAGATTCTTCGCACACAGACATGAAATAATATGCGGCATGTTATTGTTGTGCGCAGCCTCGAATATGAATTCTTTCCCATCACGCGGTCTAATAGATACTGTCTTCCATCGAAAATCAATAAAAGCCCTATTCCGTGTGAGCCAAACCATGCCCAAAATAATGTCAAACTTGGGTAATGGTAGTACAATAAGATCCGATAGAATGATATTCTTCTACAACTTAAGCTCCACATCCTTAACCATGCTACTAGAAACCATATGCTCATCCGAAGGCACTGTAACTTTGAATTTAGACTCTACATCCTCAGGTAAAACTTTTAATTATTTCACGAAGGATTCAGAGATGAAATAATGAGTAGCTCTGGAGTCTAATAGAGCGTACGTAGCTAATCACGCTAACAAGATTCGTCCTGGTAATATTCAAATTAATCTTGATTAGGGCTCTAAAGTTTTAGAAATTTTCCTATAATATAGGTCCTTCAAATTTCCCTATTAGCTCATTAACCTTCAAGTTTTCAAAAGTTGCACTAAGTTCCCTTAGAAATTTCGAATTGCATAGCTAATTCCTTTAACATTTTTGAAAATTCCCATTTAGCTCCTTAAAGTTCATTCTTCTACAATTTGATCCAAACAATTAATGTTGGCTAGGTTTAAATCCTTTAAACCCTAGAGTTTTAAACATGCAGTTCTATTTCGTCAAGTTCCATGCATCTTAGTTCGATTCTAGCATCCATGCTTAATATTTCAAGAAATTAGATAGTATAAAATGCTTGACTAGTCGGAGTACCTATAATAAGCGTAGTGTCTGGCTCTGCTTGCTCAACATGCATCAGATATGCCCTTCCAGTCGTAGGTTGCTTAAGCTTTGGGCAATCTCCAGCATTGTGCCCCTCACTTGAAGCACTTGTAGGTGCCCCACATGCACTTGCCATAATGATGTCGATTGCACTCCTTGCACTGTGGTTTTTCAGTAGTCTTCGGGACATTCTCTTTGGGTGGTGTTTCTTGTGGATTTGGCTGTCCCGGTCGCTTAGGTGGACCCAAACAGTTTCTTATTATGCTGATTGACTTGCTGAGCTCGATTCTTCTTGCGCTGCATCTCTCAATCGATGTCTTTGAGTGACTGCTCGGCTATAAATTCTCTGGTAACGACAGTAGTATAATCAGTAGGATCAATAATCATCACATCTCGGTGGATTGTGGGCCTCAAACCATCATTAAAGTGTTGTAGTTTCTCTGCCGCATCATTTGCAATCAAGGGTACAAAATGACAGCCGCTATCAAACTTCTGCACAAACTATGCCACAGACAAATCCCCCTGACGGAGACTAATAAACTCTCTCTTAAGCCTAGAACGGACTTCAGATGTGAAATATTTTTCGTAGAACACCCTCTTGAAGTTCTCCCAAGTAAGAGTCGCCAAGTTGACTCCTTGTAACGCCCCGAAAATTCGAATGTCCACGCAAACCACATGCATGCAAATCTAAGAAATATGAAAATAAAGTAATTAATTGATTTAATTGCTTAATTGATTATGTGACATGCATGATTATATTTTAAATAGGATTTAATTGTCATTATGCATAAAATTATATTTTTAGTGGATATTCAAGTTACGATCGAGGGAACGGAGACCGAGGGCTGAAAAACATAAAAATGTTTTTATTAAATAATTATTTTTAATTGTTTAAAATATGGTTGATGGTTTTTCATATTTTTGAAAATAAGGAATTTTGAGATGATTTTATACGTCGGGACGTAAATTTTATCGGTGTTGGTTTTTCAAAAAAAATACGAATTTTTTGGCAACCCGACTAATAAATTCACAAACTTACTTTAACAAAACTATTTTAAGATTTTAATTAAATTCTAACCAAGCACTAATGGGTCTAATTTGGGGGCTTAAGCTTAATGAAGGAATTATTAACTATAAAATATGTTAAAACCCCACCCCAAACCCCATATGTTTCAAGCCACTTCCTTGTGCCATCCAAACTCCTTCTTCTCAAATTCACATGGCACACACATCTTATTTTCAAGGAAAATTTGAGAGTTGCAAGGGTTCAAGCCATCATCTTTGTGCTGCCGTTCTTCGCAATCGTCAACGGTTTTTCGTGCGTAAAATATGGAAAGGCACGCAATATTCTTTCTTTCAAACATATATCACACCGTAGTATTTGTTTTATTATGTTTTGCATGAAAAAAAAGTAAAGCTTTCAAATAAATTCGTTTATGCATCAAAGCTGAATTTTCAAAGCATGTTGTTGATCCAAAAAACATGAAATTCATGTACCTAAGGGGCTGCCATCATTAGAAAGTAATATGAGATTGTTTTACACAATTTCAAAAGGCTAGAAGGACGCACAAGCATGCTGCAACATGAACAATACAAGTTGGAAACATTAGGATATAAGGAAAAATAAGGGGTCGTGAGTTTTTTAACAAAGGTGTGTGGTTGTTGGGTTCAAGGGACTCATTCTTATGCATGGGGCATAGGGGTGCGACCAGGTCTCGAGGAGGGCTCGTGCTGGACGTGGGTCAGGGTCAGGGTCAGGAAGGGTCCTATCCAGTGCAGCTTTGGAGGTGTCCCATGCAGTAGGGACTCCTTGAGCTAGGTGGTCCCTCAGGGTCCTAGGATGACGGGCAGGGGTCGAGCCAGGGGCTGGAGTGGCTAGGCTGGCCGCTGGTTGGAGTAGGCATGAAGAAGCACAAGCACGCAGCTTGTGTCTTCTGATTCAGGTGGCTCGTGCGCAGAGTCCAGGGGTTGGGTTGGTCTGGGCTTGGTATGGGCGTGGTCCAGGGAGGGTTAGTGTCATGAGGGGTCAAGTGGTTAAGGGTTGGAGGTGTCCTAGTTGACAAGGAAACCTAATACACCTAGGACACTAACACACGCACACAAGCATGCAATCGGTCCAAAGTTTAGGTGTTGTAACTTGGTTCAAAGGGCTGGTTAATGGGCTGGGCTTGGTCAATAGGGTCCCTAGGTGGGTTGTCTAGGGTTTGGCTTGAGGTGGCTTGGGCGTGGCTTGAGTAAATTGGAAGATGGCTCGGTCTGTTCGATAAAGGGTCAAAAACAAAAATTAAAAAAGAAAAATTGAATCCATGGGTCCACGGGTGTGGCTCATGACTTGGAAGGGTATAATAAATCTTAAAAATGCTATGTTTAAAATTTGGGATCAAAATAATGAGTTTTGAATTTATTCAGGATTTAATCATCACACGATACTGGGAGGAGTCCTATCCATCAAGGACACCTACCCGAGAAGTGCCACAAGTCGTGCGCAGGTTCAAACACTTGTGCAGGGATCGTTGCTCGATCGAGGGACTTCGGGCTGGGCTAGGGTGTGACCTTAGGGTCCTAGGTGAGTGCACAACATGATGGTTCAGGGGTGGCTTGGTCGGCTAGGGTCCTAAGCATCAAAGAGTAGAGTCCTTGCACCATAGGGGTTCTCAGCCAGCACATGGTTGGCTTGGGGGGCATTGGTTCGAGTCTAGGGGCTTGGTCCGTGGGTTCCAAGGGTTCAAGAGGGTGTCCTAAGGGGTTGGTCAGGGTCTGGACCAACATGGTTTGAGGGTGGCTCGAGAAAATCGGGACATGGCTCTAGTGGGACTTCTATAAGTCAAATTAGGGTTTTTAAAGCTAAAATAAATCCAAACACAGCTGACGGGGGTCGAGTCATGGTGCATGAGGGAAAATAATATAAAAAAACTAAGTTTTGTATTTAGGGATTTTATATTAAAGTTTGGGATTTTTCGGGATTAAAACACCTTCAAAACGACTAATTACGAATTAATTAAAAATCCTAGTCTTTAAGCTAAAAAAATTATGAGAATTTTAATTTAAGCTTAAATAATTATTAGGGACATGTTAGAGTCAACGGAATTAAGAAAATGTCAAAAAACGTTAAATTGTACGTCCAGTGGTAAAACGGTCTTTTTTACAGTAAAAAAAATTAGTAAACGTCATGGCATTGCTCTAATTGTTGTTTTATATGCTAATATGATTATTTCACATTTTTATGAATTTTTATATCTTAAATTATGATTTTTTTAAATGTTCATAAATTTTTATGTTTTAATTTGGACATTTAAAATATATGTTGCATGTTTGGTTTCAAAATAAAATGATATTATACGCATGTGTTTTATTAAGTTATGGAAATACGACATGTTGAAGGACGTGAAGGGATTGTGACTAAATACGTTGATATGGTTATTGTCCCAATGGGAGCCCGACGATCGTGTTTCCTTGGTTACGGATACGAATACAAATACGAATATGTTAATACGTTGGCCAAGGCCCAGTTGACTGGTGAGAGTGTCGCCGGTGTCCCCGGCGCCCATTACTATGGTTTTTTCTAGATGGATCTATCTCCTAATACTGTAGAACCCGAAAATCAGATTACGCATAAGCCATGCATAATTGCTACTATTTAAATTAAAAATGAATATTTTATATAAATATGAAGTGTTTGATTTATTTTAATAATTTTAAGTCATGATTATTTATTTTAAAGAGAGATGTTTAGATTTATCTTTTCAAGATAAATACGAGAGGTCGGACCGGAGTTTAGAGATTTAATATAAGATTAATAATAAGAAAATATTCATAAATTTTATTTAAGTCAAGGAATAATTTAATTTAAAAAAAAAATAATGTTTTAGGATTTATTAAATTATTTAGAGCTGAGTCATTAAATAAATTCTTTTGGATGCCATATTTAATTAAAGTCTAAATTAAAATGTGTAAATAAATGAGGATGAATTAATCTAGGTATAATATATATTCAAGAAATTTTAAATAATTAAATTTTAAAACATGCAATACCATGCAAGAAGTATTAATAATATTTGGTCAAGACAATTCAAAAGTGTAGTAAATTCATTCAAGCCACCTGAATGGTCATTAAGTTGAAGTCACCTTCCCATTTTAATTCACAAAGTATCAGTAATTCGAATATTATAGTAAACCACAATAATCCTCAACTTATTACCTAACATACCAACGTTAATATCCAGCAATAAGAATAAGAGCAAAAAACTCGGTCAGCTAAGGAATGAGGCATTTCAAATTCTCATTCAAAGCTTCACTTGTAACTCTCATTTTTATGTATGTTATGGCACCTTATAAACTCCCCTTTATTGTCTAACAAACCCACATTTTTACCTTTGAACAATATCAGAAATAAACTACTGAAATTGTGAGTAGCAGCAAGAATAAGAGCAAAACCAACGGAAATAAGGAGTGAAGGAAACCATTCAAACCCATTCAAATTCTTGACTTGTAACTCTCCACTAACTACAATTCAAGACCCATTTAACATCCCCTTGTAACATTCACCTTCAATACCTAGCATTCCATCACCATCACCTTCGAAATACCTCAGAAAAATACCAGATAGAATCGTGTAGCAATAGCCGAAAAACAAAGAAGGAAATCCAACTCGGTTCCGTCGCGTCGTATTGTCGTTTTGATTTGTTTTCTTCAAAACAAATTCCAGACATGTATATATTGTTTCTTTTCTCTTCAATCAAGTCCTATCGATATTTTTAAACCATTATATATGCATGATTCAAACAATATCACGAAAATGACAGCAAATGTCTAAGCAAAAATCTGCACAAAAGTTCTCTGCTTCTTTGTTTTAAATGTCACGGTTTGGGTGTGTTTTGTTGCTTTCATGGAGTTGCTCGGTTCCAGGAACACATGGCTGCTTCTAGGAAAAATTTAGAATGTTTTAGGGTGTTTTTGGGTCAGTTGTTTCAGTCCATACGCTCAAGAACGAAGCAATGAAAGCAACTTTACATAAGCTGCAGAAACGAGTCACAATTTTCTGTCGTTGAGTTGTTTGAGGGATGTTCGAATCTTGGCTGTCCTAGGGACTGTAGCCACGGTTAGAACACTCCCTTAACATGTCTAGGACGTGACCAAGGTGTCCTTTCCAAGCTTGGTACACGGATCCATCAGAATTTCACAACAACAACACAAATGCATTTCGGTTTCTTCAAATTCTTTGTATATGCCCTTTCGGTTTTTGGATGTTGTGTGGATTATGGTTGGCTCCTAGCCTGTAGCCATGGTTAATACAACACTCCATCATGTCTAGATCGAGCCATGGTCGATGAAATGGCCACTAGAACGACCCACGATAGTAAATCAACTCAATACATTTCACTGCACAAATTTGGTGCACTCGGTTGATACCTTCGGTTGTCTTAGGTAATGGCTTGGTTTGTGGTTGGCTTTTAGCCCTTAGCCATGGTCCCAGTCATTCCTTAGGATTTTGGCAAGAGTCTTCGAGTGGTGGCTCAAGCCAATGTCAAATTATTTCAGAGATATACCTCACGCACACACAACAGCAACCGCTGTAATTTTCTGTTCTTGATAGCAACTTTAGGATGCGGTTTTCTTGGTGGTTTGAGTTCTTGGTTGGCTTTTAGGCCGTGAGCTTGGACTGGACACTACCTTAATGAGTTAGGAAAGTCATGGTTTTGGCCGTTTGTGATTTGGCCGAGTTTAGAGGTCGTACGAGAATTTACGGTTAAAGGTGCCAAAATGACTCTCGAAAGAGTGTTTTATGTTTTTGGATTCCTTTCACCTATTTTCGTGTTTTACAGTTATTATGCATATTTTTCAGTATGTTTGGGGTATTTTTAATCATGGTTAAACGTTGGTTCGGGTTGGTACGAAGCCATGGTTAAAAATCAAGTTGTTGGTCCGAATCGTCTCGTTTTTGGTTCTATTGTTAAGTTTTTGTCAAGTTAAGATTTATTGCATGTGTCACATATTAGAATTAAGTCGCAGCAAGCCTGGAAACGATTCAACTCATCAGGTAAAAATAAGGTTATAATGATATTACGTGCATAAAAATATAAAATGTTTATTTTTTAGATATATGCTATATGTTTTGTGGCCACCTTATGCTTATAGGTTTGGAAGTCGGTAGGCGCAACCGAGGACCTCTCCGCCCGGTGACTTACGACCGGTTTATGATTATATATGGGTTCGGACATCCAGTCCAAGGGCTGTGATTGATCTCTACCGCCCAGTATACTGTGGTTTAGTCTGATCAGGCGCTTACGTTATGTTATGGGCCACTAGCTTAAAAATATTATCTTTATCAGAAAAATTATGATATGTTATGACGGAGCTCTATTGAGTAAAGCTTTTACGTATGATTTTCAGATATGCACGTAGATATAATTATTCATGATACGATTTTCACCACGCTCTTTACGATACTTTATTTTTACGTTGCATGCGATTTTATGATATATTTACTTGTTATTCACGATATATACATGTTGAGTCTTTAGACTCACTAGACTTGATTGTTGTAGGTATTGATGAGACCGAGACTGCGGGCGGAGACCAGTGAGCTATCTTGTGGCAGCAGTAGTAAACCCGAGGACCTCATGATTTAGTTTATGCACATTTTATCATTCAAACTCAATTTTAACATGTAGGATTATTTTTAAATTGCTGTTTTAAATACAATGTTGACTTCCGCTGTTATTTTAAAGTTAAAATTATTTACATGTTTATTTTATAAATTGGGCAAGTTATTTATTTATTTAGAAAAAATTTTTATAATTCCGAAAAATTATGAATACGAAATACGGGCCTTTACAGTTGGTATCAGAGCCTGTGATCTTGTAAAGGGTTGTACTACTACTGCTCTCGAGAAGCTCATGAAGTCACGTCTTCGGTCTGTAAGTTTTACGATTATGCATTTATTTTAAAGCTTGAAACATTTTTACATCATGATTGCACGAAAGATTTTATGTCAAGATTATGATTATGCATTATTTATTTAAATTTAAAGAAATAGTGGAATTATGCATGTTGGTTACGTATGGGTTATAATTATGGAACGGCATGCCTCCTAGACGCCGTGTTGGACGCCCAAGAGGTGATGATGAGCGCCGTCATGAAGATGGTGAGGATCAGAGACAAGGGGAGAACGAGGAGAGAGATTTACCACCACCCCCTCCACCAGACATGAATGCCCAGATGCTAGCTGGGATGACTCAGTTCTTCGCACAGTTTGCGGGGAACAATGCAGTGGGAGCCAGACAGACGGGACTGGAGGCTATCTATTAGCGATTCATGAAGATGCGACCAAAGGAGTTCTTAGGGACGTCCGATCCTATTGCTGCCGAGGGCTGGATTAAGTCCCTTGAGGTTATTTTCGAGTTTATGAGGCTTGAAGATGGAGATAGGGTTCGATGTACGACCTATCTGTTCGGAGGAGACGCTCGCCTATGGTGGGAAGGAGCATCAGTGGCTTTGGATTTGACTACTTTGAGCTGGGCACGCTTAACCGTGGTATTCTACTCTAAATATTTTACTGAAGAGGTGCGTTCGAGGTTGACCACGGAGTTCATGACCCTCAGGCAGGGAGACTTGACTGTTACGGAGTTCATCCGTAAGTTCGAGAGGGGATGTCATTTTGTACCCCTAATTGCTAATGATGCTGGAGCTAAATTGAGGCATTTTCTGAATGGTCTGCGGCCGATCTTACGCCGTGATGTTAGGGTGGCTGGCCCTACTACCTATGATATTGCTGTTTCCAGAGAGCTAGCGGCAGAGCAAGACCAGAATGATATTGAGCGCGATCGCCAAGGTAAACGATCATTTCAGGCACCACACCGTCCTCCTCATCAGCAGTATCAGAATAAGAGACCTTTCCACGGTCCACCCAGGATCGTAGGGCAACAGCAGGGAAGAGCAGTCCCGAGGACAGTGTAGTATCCAGTTTGTGCCAAGTGCTCACATCGTCATGCTGGGACTTGTATGTATGGTTCGGGAAAGTGTTACAAATGTGGTAGTGCTGACCACATATTGAAGAATTGCCCTCAGAAGTATCTGCCTACCCAAGGCAGAGTTTTTGCTCTCCATGCTGCGGAGACTAACCCGGAGACGATGCTCATGACAGGTATCATAAATCCTTAAGTTGTATTTGAAGTTTAATGTTTTGGGTTAATATTTTGAACTTAGAATTTATGATAGGATTGCATGCTCTAATCAGTGTTATTTACGGGAATTTAGGTTACAAGAACTTTGATCTTTGCATGTCTAAAAGCATAGTTCTTGTAAAACTATTTGGTTTAGCTTAATATTCCAATCTTTCAGGTAGAATTTTTATAGCCGATTCAGCTACGAAAGCCTTGATAGATTCAGGGGCTACTCATTCGTTCATTTCAGAAACCTTTGCAAATTCTCTCAAGATAAAATCAATTGGGCTAGACATAGCATATTCAGTAGCATTGCCTTCTGGAGAGGATATGACAGCTACTAATGTGATCCGAGATATAGACCTTGAACTTCATGGTAATCTTGTGTATGCAGATCTGATCGTTCTGCCGATGCCGGAATTTGATATAATTCTGGGGATGGACTAGCTATTGAGGAACCGAGTTTTGATTGACTTCCAGCGGAGATCTGTTCTAGTCCGACCGCCTGGGATGGAACAATACTTATTCGAGCCAGACAAGTATTTTAATTTACCGCGTATGATATCTTGTGTCCAGGCCTGGAAGCTCATTCATAGAGGGTGCCGAGCATTTTTAGCTACTCTTGTGTCTGTTCCCGAGACGCCCAAACAGTCAGCATCCGATGTTCCTTTCTAGATGTTTTTCCTGACGACGTCTCTGGCTTACCATCTGTGAGAGAGGTGGAATTTTCTATTGAGCTTATACCAGGTACCGCACCGATATCAAAAGCACCATACCGATTAGCACCGACAGAGATGGCGGAACTCAAGAAAAAGATTCAGGAACTTCTTGACAATGAGTTCATTCGCCCGAGCTTTTCGCCATAGGGCGCACCGGTTTTGTTTGTGAAGAAAAAGGATAGTTCGATGAGGCTCTGCATTGATTATCGGGAGTTGAACAGAGTTACAGTGAAGAACAAATACCCACTTCCGAGGATTGAAGATTTATTGACCAGTTGCAGGGAGCTTCAGTATTCTCCAAGATTGATCCACGTTCTGGTTATCATCAGCTGAGAGTGAAAGACGCCGATGTTCTCAAGACTGCTTTTAGGACTCGGTATGGCCCCTTCGAGTTTCTTGTGATGCCGTTCGGTTTGACGAATGCACCAGCGATCATCATGGATCTCATGAATCGTGTATTCCAGCCGTATCTTGATCAGTTCGTGATAGTATTCATAGATGATATTCTCATCTACTCAAAGAATCAAGAGGATCACAGCAGACATCTGACCACAGTATTGCAGACCTTACAAAAGCATAAGCTATTCGCGAAGTTCAGCAAATGCGAGTTCTGGTTAGAGAAAGTGGCGTTCTTAGGCCACGTCGTTTATAGCAGCGGTATTGAGGTAGACCCGGCGAAAGTTGCAGCAGTCAGAGATTGGGTTGTGCCGCAAAATGCATCAGAGATCCGTTGTTTCCTAGGGCTAGCAGGATACTATCGGAATTTTATTCGGGGATTTTCATCCATCGCAGTTCCACTCACATCATTGACGAAGAAGAATGTTAAGTATGTGTGGAGCGAGGAATGTCAGAAGACCTTCGATACATTGAAGCAAGCTCTTATTTCAGCGCCAGTATTGGCCATGTCTTCAAGACCCGGAGATTTTGTTCTGTATACCGATGCTTCAAAATTCGGGTTGGGCGTAGTATTGATGCAGCATGGGAAGGTGATAGCATATGCTTCTCGTGAGTTGAAGATTCATGAGAAGAATTATCCTACCCATGATCTAGAGTTGGCAGCCGTAGTATTTGCATTGAAGATTTGGAGGCATTATTTGTACGGAGAGAAGTGTCAGATTTTCACCAACCACAAAAGTCTCAAATACTTCTTTACACAGAAAGAGTTGAATATGCGGCAGAGGCGTTGGTTGGAGCTAGTGAAGGACTATGACTGTGACATTAGCTATCATCCTGGCAAAGCTAATGTAGTTGCAGACACGTTGAGCAGGAAAGTCGCAGGGATGGCTCATTTGGTGGTTTCGAGACCTCTTCAGTTTGAGATGCAGAGGCTTGATCTAGAGATGTGTCCTTGAGGCAGAGTTCCTCGTCTATCTGCTTTAACGATTCATTCTTCTCTTATAGACCGTATTCGCAGTGGTCAGTTAGCAGATGAGCAATTGGCTAAGTGGAGACAGAGAGATGAAGCCAAGGACAGTATCTTGTACACAGTTAGAGACGGTATTGTCAGATATCGAGACAGAATGTGGGTTCCGAGCAGCGATTCTATTCGAGAGGATATCCTATTTGAGGCCCATATGTCGTCGTACTCTATTCATCCTAGAGTACGAAGATGTACAAAGACCTATAGTTGTTATATTGGTGGCCAGGGATGAAGAGGGATATCAGACGATTTGTATCCGAGTGTCTGACGTGTCAGCTAGTGAAAGCGGAACATCAGAGACCAGCAGGTTTTCTCAAGCCTCTTCCTATTCCCGAGTGGAAGTGGGAGAATGTCACCATTGACTTCGTTCTCGGTCTGCCGATGTCAGTCAGAGGGTTGAATGCTATATGGGTGATTGTTGATCGTCTTACGAAATGAGCTCATTTCTTGCCTATTAAGACGACTTCTCCATGATCCAGTATGCAGAGTTATACATCCGGGAGATCGTCAGACTTCATGGCATTCCCGTTTCTATAGTGTCTGACCGAGATCCTAGATTCACATCATCATTTTGGAAGAGTCTACATACAGCTATGGGTACAAAGTTTTTGTTTAGCACAGCTTTCCACCCACAGACAGATGGTCAATCCAAGAGAGTTATCCAGATTTTGGAGGATCTTCTTTGTGCATGTGTTCTAGATTTCTCCGGGAGTTGGGAATCAAAGTTACCGTTGGTGGAGTTTACCTATAACAACAGTTTTCAGTCATCTATAGGTATGGCTCCATATGAAGCACTGTACGGTCGTAAGTGTAGATCGCCTATTCATTGGGATGAAGTAGGGGAGAGACCAGAATTGGGTCCGAAGATTGTGCAACATGCTGCTGATGTAGTAGTCAAGATCCGTGATAGGATGAGGACTGCTCAGAGTAGACAGAAGAGTTATGCGGATCAGCGAAGGAGAGATTTAAAGTTTGCTGTTGGTGACCATGTTTTCGTGAAGATAGCACCGATGAAAGTTGTTATGCGGTTCGGGAAGAAAGAAAAGCTCAGTCCAAGATTCATCGGACCATTTGAGATCCTCGACAGAGTTGGGACATTAGCTTATCGTGTTGCTCTTCCACCGAATCTGGCCGGAGTGCACAACGTCTTTCACTTCTCCATGTTGAGGAAGTATATGGCGAATCCATCGCATGTTTTGAACTTTGAACCGTTGCAGCTCACTCCGAACTTGTCATATGAGGAAAGATAGGTGCAAATCTTGGAAAGACAGGAGAAAAAGCTTCGGAACAAAATGGTCAAGCTAGTGAAATTCAAATGGCTCAACCATTCGGAGGAGGAAGCTACATGGGAATCTGAGCCGGAGATGAGGAGTCGTTATCCCGAGTTATTCGGTAAGTTTTAATTTCGGGGACGAAATTTCTTTTAAGGGGGGGTAGAGTTGTAGAACCCGAAAATAAGATTACGCATAAGCCATGCATAATTGCTACTATTTAAATTAAAAATGAATATTTTATATAAATATGAAGTGTTTAATTTATTTTAATAATTTTAAGTCATGATTATTTATTTTAAAGGTAGATGTTTAGGTTTATATTTTCAAGATAAATACGAAAGGTCGAACCGGAGTTTGGAGATTTAATATAGGATTAATAATAAGAAAATATTCCTAAATTTGATTTAAGTCAAGGAATAATTTAATTTAAAGAAAAAAGAATGTTTTAGGATTTATTAAATTAATTAGATCTGAGTCATTAAATAAATTCTTTTGGGTGCCATATTTAATTAAATCTTAAATTAAAATGTGTAAATAAATGAGGATGAATTAATCTAGGTATAATATATATTCAAGAAATTTTAAATAATTAAATTTTAAAACATGCAATACCATGCAAGAAGTAGTAATAATATTTGGTCAAGACAATTCAAAAGTGTAGTAAATTCATTCAAGCCACCCCAATGGTCATTAAGTTGAATTCACCTTCCCATTTTAATTCACAAAGTATCAGTAATTCGAATATTATAGTAAACCACAATAATCGTCAACTTATTACCTAACATACCAACGTTAATATGCAGCAATAAGAATAAGAAAAAAAAAACTCGGTCAGCTAAGGAATGAGGCATTTCAAATTCTCATTCATAGCTTCACTTGTAACTCTCATTTTAATGTATGTTATGGCACCTTATAAACTCCCCATTATTGTCTAGCAAACCCACATTTTTACCTTTGAACAATACCAGAAATAAGCTACTGAAATCGTGAGTAGCAGCAAGAATAAGAGCAAAACCAACGGCAATAAGGAGTGACGGAAACCATTCAAACCCATTCAAATTCTTGACTTGTAACTCTCCACTAAATACAATTCAAGACCCATTTAACATCCCCTTATAACATTCACCTTCAATACCTAGCATTCCATCACCATCACCTTCGAAATACATCAGAAAAATACCAGCTAGAATCGTGTAGCAACAGCCGAAAAACAAAGAAGGAAATCCAACTCAGTTCCGTCGCGTCGAATTGTCGTTTTGATTTGTTTTCTTCAAAACAAATTCCAGGCATGTATATATCGTTTCTTTTCTCTTCAATCAAGTCCTATAGATATTTTTAAACCATTATATATGCATGATTCAAACAATATCAGGAAAATGACAGCAAATGTCCAATCAAAAATCAGCACAAAAGTTCTCGGCTTCTTTGTTTTAAATGTCACGGTTTTGGTGTGTTTTGTTGCTTTCAGGGAGTTGCTCGGTTCCAGGCACACATGGCTGCTTCTAGGCATAATTTAGAATGTGTTAGGGTGTTTTTGGGTCAGTTGTTTTAGTCCATACGCTCAAGAACGAAGCAATGACAGCAACTTTACATAAGCTGCAGAAATGAGTCACAATTTTTTGTTCTTGAGTTGTTTGAGGGGTGTTCAAATCTTGGCTGTCCTAGGGACTGTAGCCACGGTTATAACACTCCCTTAACATGTCTAGGACGTGACCAAGGTGTCCTTTCCAAGCTTGGTACACGGATCCATCAGAATTTCACAACAACAACACAAATGCATTTTGGTTTCTTCAAATTCTGTGTATATGCCCTTTCGGTTTTTGGATGTTGTGTGGATTATGGTTGGCTCCTAGCCTTTATCCATGGTTCATACAACACTCCATCATGTCTATATCGAGCCATGGTCGATGAAATGGCCACTAGAACAACCCACGACAGTAAAACAACTCAATACATTTCACTGCACAGATTTGGTGCACTCGGTTGATACCTTCGGTTGTCTTAGGTAATGGCTTGGTTTGTGTTTGGCTTTTAGCCCTTAGCCATGGTCCAAGTCATGACATAGGATGTTGGTAAGAGTCTCCGAGTGGTGGCTCAAGCCAATGTCCAATTATTTCCGAGATATACCTCACACACACACAACAGCAACCGCTGTAATTTTCTGTTCTTGACAGCAACTTTAGGTTGCGGTTTTCTTGGTGGTTTGAGTTCTTGGTTGGCTTTTAGCCCGTGGCCTTAGACTGGACACTACCTTAATGAGTTAGGAAAGTCATGGTTTTGGCCGTTTGTGATTTGGTTGAGTTTTAGAGGTCGTACAAGAATTTACGGTGAAAGGTGCCAAAATGACTCTCGAAAGAGTGTTTTATGTTTTTGGATTCCTTTCAACTATTATCGTGTTTTACAGTTATTATGCATATTTTTCAGTTTGTTTTGGGCATTTTTAATCATGGTTAAACGTCGGTTTAATGTTGGTTCGGGTTGGTACGAAGCCATGGTTAAAAATCAAGTTGTTGGTCCGAATCGTCTCGTTTTTGGTTCTATTGTTAAGTTTTTGTCAAGTTAAGATTTATTGCATGTGTCACATATTAGAATTAAGTCGCAGAAAGCCTGGGAACGATTCAACTCATCCGGTAAAAATAAGGTTATAATGATATTACGTGCATAAAAATATAAAATGTTTATTTTTGAGATATATGCTATATGTCTTGTGGCCACCTTATGCTTATGGATTTGGAAGTCGGTAGGCGCAACCGAGGACCTCTCCGCCCGGTGACTACCGGTTTATGATTATATATGGGTTCGGACATCCAGTCCAAGGGCTGTGATTGATCTCTACCGCCCAGTATACTGTGGTTTAGTCTGATCAGGCGCATACGTTATGTTATGGGCCACTAGCTTTGAAACATTATCTCTACCAGAAAAATATGATATGTTATGACAGAGCTCTATTGAGCAAAGCTTTTAGGTATGATTTTCAGATATGCACGTAGATATAATTATTCATGATACGATTTTCACCATGCGCTTTACGATATTTTATTTTTACGTTGCATGCGATTTTATGATATATTTACTTGTTATTCACGATATATACATGTTGAGTCTTTAGACTCACTAGACTTGATTGTTGTAGGTATTGATGAGGCCGAGACTGCGGGCGGAGACCAGTGAGATATCTTGTGGCAGCAGTAGTAAACCCGAGGACCTCATGATTTAGTTTATGCACCTTTTATCATTCAAACTCAATTTTAACATGTTGGATTATTTTTAAATTGCTGTTTTAAATACAATGTTGACTTCCGCTGTTATTTTAAAGTTAAAATTATTTGCATGTTTATTTTATAAATTGGGCAAGTTATTTATTTATTTAGAAAAAAATTTAATAATTCTGAAAAATTATGAATACGAAATACGGGCCTTTACAGTTGGTATCAGAGCCTGTGATCTTGTAAAGGGTTGTACTACTACTGCTTTCGAGAAGCTCATGAAGTCACGTCTTCGGTCTGTAAGTTTTACGGTTACGCATTTATTTTAAAGCTTGAAATATTTTTACATCATGATTGCATGAAAGATTTTATGTCAAGATTACGATTATGCATTATTTATTTAAATTTAAAGAAATAGTGGAATTATGCATGTTGGTTACGTATGGGTTATAATTATGGAACAGCATGCCTCCTAGACGCCGTGTTGGACGCCCAAAAGGTGATGATGAGCGCCGTCATGAGAACGATGAGGATCAGAGACAAGGGGACAACGGGGAGAGAGATTTACCACCACCCCTCCAGCAGACATGAATGCCCAGATGCTAGCTGGGATGACTCAGTTCTTCGCACAGTTTGCGGGGAACAATGCAGTGGGAGCCAGACAGACGGGACCGGAAGCTAACTATGAGCGATTCATGAAGATGCGACCAAAGGAGTTCTTAGGGACGTCCGATCCTATGGCTGCCGAGGGCTGGATTAAGTCCTTTGAGGTTATTTTCGAGTTTATGGGGCTTGAAGATGGAGATAGGGTTCGATGTACGACCTATATGTTTGGAGAAGACGCTCGCCTATGGTGGGAAGGAGCATTAGTGGCTTTGGATTTGACTACTTTGAGCTGGGCACGCTTCACCGTGGTATTCTATTCTAAATATTTTACTGAAGAGGTGCGTTCGAGGTTGACCACGGAGTTCATGACCCTGAGGCAGGGAGACTTGACTGTTACGGAGTTCATCCGTAAGTTCGAGAGGGGATGTCATTTTGTACCCATAATTTCTAATGATACTGGAGCTAAATTGAGGCATTTTCTAAATGTTCTGCGGCCGATCTTACGCCGTGATGTTAGGGTGGCTGGCCCTACTACCTATAATGTTGTTGTTTCCAGAGCGCTAGCGGCAGAGCAAGACCAGAATGATATTGAGCGCGATCGCCAGGGTAAACGACCATTTAAGGCACCACACCGTCCTCCTCATCAGCAGCATCAGAATAAGAGACCTTTCCATGGTCCACCCAAGATCAGAGGGCAACAGCAGAAACAGTAGGGACGAGCAGTCCCGAGGACAGTGGAGTATCCAGTCTGTGCCAAGTGCTCACGTCGGCATGCTGGGACTTGTATGTATGGTTCGGGAAAGTGTTACAAATGTGGTAGTACTGATCACATATTGAAGAATTGCCCTCAGAAGAATCTGCCTACCCAAGGCAGAGTTTTTTCTCTCCATGCTGCGGAGACTAACCCAGAGACGATGCTCATGACAGGTATCATAAATCCTTAAGTTGTATTTGAATTTTAATGTTTTGGGTTAATATTTTGAACTTAGAATTTATGATAGGATTGCATGCTCTAATCAGTGTTATTTACGGGAATTTAGGTTAGAAGAACTTTGACCTTTGCATGTCTATAAGCATAGTTCTTGTAAAACTATTTGGTTTAGCATAATATTCCAATCTTTCATGGAGAATCTTTATAGCCGATTCAGCTACGAAAGCCTTGCTAGATTCAGGGGCTACTCATTCGTTCATTTCAGAAACCTTTGCAAATTCTCTCAAGATCAAATCAATTGGGCTAGACATAGCGTATTCAGTAGCATTGCCTTCTGGAGAGGAGATGACAGCTACTAATGTGATCCGAGATATAGACCTTGAACTTCATGGTAATCTTGTGTATGCGGATCTGATCGTTCTGCCGATGCCGGAATTTGATATAATTCTGGGGATGGACTAGCTATTGAGGAACCGAGTTTTGATTGACTTCCAGCGGAGATCTGTTCTAGTCCGACCGCCTGGGATGGAACAATTCTTATTCGAGCCAGACATGTATTTTAATTTACCGCGTATGATATCTTGTGTCCAGGCTAGGAAGCTCATTCATAGAGGGTGCCGAGCATTTTTAGCTACTCTTGTATCTGTTCTCGAGACGCCCAAACAGTCAGCATCGGACGTTCCTATTCCGGGATTTTCTAGACGTTTTTCCTGACGACGTCTCTGGCTTACCATCTGTGAGAGAGGTGGAATTTTCTATTGAGCTTATGCCAGGTACCACATCAATATCGAAAGCACCATGCCGATTAGCACCGACAGAGATGGCGGAACTCAAGAAATAGATTCAGGAACTTCTTGACAATGAGTTCATTCGCCCGAGCTTTTCTCCATGGGGCGCACCGGTTTTGTTTGTGAAGAAAAAGGATGGTTCGATGAGGCTCTGCATTGATTATCGGGAGTTTAATAGAGTTATAGTGAAGAACAAATACCCACTTCTGAGGATTGAAGATTTATTTGACCAGTTGCAGGATGCTTCAGTATTCTCCAAGATTGATCTGCGTTCTGGTTATCATCAGCTGAGAGTGAAAGATGCCGATGTTCTCAAGACTGCTTTTAGGACTCGGTATGGCCACTTCGAGTTTCTTGTGATGCCGTTCGGTTTGACGAATGCGCCAGCGATCTTCATGGATCTCATGAATCGCGTATTCCAGCCGTATCTTGGTCAGTTCGTGATAGTATTCATAGATGATATTCTCATCTACTCAAAGAATCAAGATGATCACAGCAGACATCTGACCACAGTATTGCAGACCTTACAAAAGCATAAGCTATTCGCGAAGTTCAGCAAATGCGAGTTCTGGTTAGAGAAAGTGGCGTTCTTAGGCCACGTCGTTTCTAGCAGCGGTATTGAGGTAGACCCGGCGAAAGTTGCAGCAGTCAGAGATTGGGTTGTGCCGCAAAATGCCTCAGAGATCCGTAGTTTCCTTGGGCTAGAAGGATACTATCGGAAGTTTATTCGGGGATTTCATCCATCGCAGTTCCACTCACATCATTGACGAAGAAGAATGTTAAGTATGTGTGGAGCAAAGAATGTCAGAAGAGCTTCGATACATTGAAGCAAGCTCTTATTTCAGCGCCAGTATTGGCCATGCCTTCAGGACCCGGAGATTTTGTTCTGTATACCGATGCTCCGAAACTCGGGTTAGGCGCAGTATTGATGCAGCATGGGAAGGTGATAGCATATGCTTCTCGTCAGTTGAAGATTCATGAGATGAATTATCCTACCCATGATCTAGAGTTGGCAGCCGTAGTATTTGCATTGAAGATTTGGAGGCATTATTTGTACGGAGAGAAGTGTCATATTTTCACCGACCACAAAATTCTCAAATACTTCTTTACACAGAAAGAGTTGAATATGCGGCAGAGGCGTTGGTTGGAGCTAGTGAAGGAATATGACTGTGACATTAGCTATCATCCTTGCAAAGAATAATGTAGTTGCAGATGCGTTGAGCAGGAAAGTCGCAGGGATGGCTCATTTGGTGGTTTCGAGACCTCTTCAGTTTGATATGCAGAGGTTTGATCTAGAGATGTGTCCTCGAGGGAGAGTTCCTCATCTATCTACTTTGACGATTCAGTCTTCTCTTCTAGACCGTATTCGCAGTGGTCAGTTAGCAGATGAGCAATTGGCTAAGTAGAGACAGAGAGATGAAGCCAAGGGCAGTATCTTGTACACAGTTAGAGACGGTATTGTCAGATATCGAGAGAGAATGTGGGTTCCGAGCAGCGATTCTATTCGAGAGGATATCCTATCCGAGGCCCATATGTCGTCGTGCTCTATTCATACTGGGAGTACGAAGATGTACAAAGACCTGCAGTTGTTATATTGGTGGCCAGGGATGAAGAGGGATATCAGACAATTTGTATCCGAGTTTCTGACGTGTCAGCTAGTGAAAGCGAAACATCAGAGACCAGCAGGTTTGCTCAAGCCTCTTCCTATCCCCGAGTGGAAGTGGGAGAATGTCACCATGGACTTCGTTGTCGGTCTGCCGAAGTCAGTCAGAGGGTCGAATGCTATATGGGTGATTGTTGATCGTCTTACGAAATCAGCTCATTTCTTGCTATTAAGAAGACTTTCTCCATGATCCAGTATGCAGAGTTATATATCCGGGAGATCGTCAGACTTCATGGCATTCCCGTTTGTATAGTGTCTGACCGAGATCCTAGATTCACATCATCGTTTTGGAAGAGTCTACATACAGCTATGGGTACAAAGTTGTTGTTTAGCACAGCTTTCCACCCAAAGACAGATGGTCAATCCGAGAGAGTTATCCAGATTTTGGAGGATCTTCTTCATGCATGTGTTCTTGATTTCTCAGGGAGTTGGGAATCAAAGTTACCGTTGGTGGAGTTTACCTATAACAACAGTTTTCAGTCATCTATAGGTATGGCTCCATATGAAGCACTGTACGGTCGTAAGTGTAGATCGCCTATTCATTGGGATTAATTAGGGGAGAGAGCTGTAGAACCCGTAAATCAGTCTACATATAAGCCATGCATAATTCTAGATTTTTAAATTTAATTGACTTCATTGCATGATTATTTTAAATGCATTTCTTTGAAGTTAATTATTTTATTATTTCAGTTCAGTAGTTGATTTTTATCATTTCAGTTATTTCAGTGAGGCCGGACCGGAGTTGGAGTTTTGAGATAGAATTTAAGATTTCAAGAAATATTTCCAGAAGTTAATTTAGCTAGCAAGTAAGTTCATTTAAGTTAGTAAGAAGGTGTGAGGATTTAATTTAAGTTGCTTGAGGTGATTAAGAAATAAGCCCATTTAAGTTGCATAATTAAGGGGTTAGCTCACTAAATTAATTAAAAGATTAGTGAGGCTTTTAAAGGTGAGTGATTTACTAAGTAATTAACATTTCCCCCTTCATTTTTAATTGGGAATTTCGGCCACCCCATTTGTCAAGACAAACTCCTTGCCAACTCATCAACCTTTGACCCATTCTTGGATGTTTTAGCATGCTAACCTTTTTGATATTTAACCACCCTTAATTAATTAATTAGTAAGCAATATCCTAGTCTAGTTATCATGAGGATATCGGCCATCACCCCTCCTAGAAGCATCTAACAAGAGTTGAACTCAAACAAGAATTCAAAATTCAAATTTCAGAAGACTTAGTCTTGATATGACCCTTATATTTTGCACCCTTCTCCTCACACTCATAACCACTCAATCACACTCCCTCCCCACCAAAATTAGAGCCATTTCAGAGTGAAAAGTCGTGAGTTATAGCTAGGGAGAATTGCAAGAAAAAAATCGAGAGCAAGAAACAAGAGAAACGTTCCACTCCTCCGTGCCGTCTCGTCTCTTCTTTTCGTTTCCATTTCAAACGAATCCAAGGCATGTATATACTTTTTCTAAACCTCAATCAAGTCATATTAGCAAGTATTTTTCAGTACATGATCAGATTTCATCATGCTAAAAACCGAAATTTTCAGTAGACACGAAACAAAAATTCTGCACAGATTTTTTTATCGACTTCCATGCTTCACGATTTGGTATGTTTTGTTTTGATTTCAGGGATTAATCATTCCAGGGGCTCAAAGCTGATTATGGACATGTACTAGGACATGTTAGGGCCATGTTAGAACGTTTGTTTCAGTCCCATGCTTGCTGTATGAACCGAATTGACAGAAAGTCCCATAGGTGCAGAAAATGGTGTTCGAAATTTCAGTTTCCTGTCATGAGGGTTTGATCTGATCTTGGCTGCCCCAAGGGCCTATAGCCATTGTTAGATCACTCCCCTAGCAAGTCTAAGACGTGACCAAGTCGTGCTTTTGGTGGCTCGGTCCATGGCTCATCGGTTTTTAAATAAACAACAAGAACAGCCCCTCCCCTCTCGGTTTCCCTTATTTTGACAGCATATGAGTTTCGAATTGTGGGGTTTGATGTTGATCTTGGTTGTCCTATGGCCCTTAGCCACGGTTCATATCATGCCCCTAGATGTCTAGATCGTGCCATGGTCAATCAAATGGCCATTGGAACGACACGAGACATCAAGCAAGAAAATCACACCACACGCGCATCAAATGTGCTCTCGGTGGATCTTCTCGGTTGGTTGCTGGAATGGTGCGAGTTATGGCTGGCCAAAAGCTCTTAGCCATGGTTCAAATAATTCCTTGGGATGTTGGTGAGGGTCTCTGGTCGGTGGTTCACGCCCCAATGGCCGATAGACTCGAAACCAACACAAGACGCACGGGTGCGCAGCTGCTGGAAAGTTACAGTAGGGTGTTGTGTCATTTAGAAGGCCCGTTTGAGTTCTTGGTTGGCTTTTAGCCCATGGCCTTGGACTGGGCAGTGCCTCATTGAGTTAGGAAGGTCATGTATTTGACCGTTCGTCATTCGGATCATTTTTGAGGTCGTACGAGAATTTACGGTGCGATGTGCCAAATTGACTCTCGAAAGAGCGTTTCGTGTTTTGGCCTCCATTTCACCTAGATTTCGACCCTCATCATTCTAGGAGCATAAATTCATGATTTTAAGCGTATTTTAATCATGACGTCACTTTGGTTCAGTGTTGGTTCGGGTTTGGTTCAGAGTCATGATTAAATACGAAGTCATTAGGCGTCATAGTCGCATCTTTTGAACGTAAAATTCATAGTTGGTCAAGTTTGAGCATTTGCATGTTTTTCATGGCACAGTTAGGTTGCAGCGAGCCTGGGGACGATCCAATCCAATCCAGTTGGTAAAGTTACAGGATATTTTCATTATGCCAGTTAAATTATATTACGTGCATGAAAACAGAAAATGATTATTTTGAGATTTATGCGATATGGCTTGTGGTTCATTCACTATGTGGGAGTGTTATTTTATACGGTAGCCAGTGACCGATCAGTTCATTATGGTACCACCCGGTCGCCAGTGACCGGCCAGATCAGTTCAGTTTCAGCCTCCCCGGTAGCCAATTACCGATCAGTTTCAGCTTAGTGCAGTGGCCACAGGCGTAAAACATAATCTCAACAGAAAATTTTACCAGTTATTTCAGTACAGGCTCCAAGGAGCAAACATTTTTACTGTGATTATCAGTTCAGTTATGCACGTATTATAATTGCTCAGTACAGATTATTTTCAGCATGCCTCATGACATGATATTTTATCCCATGCATATTTTACTTCAGATTTTTACTCGTTACCTGCGATATATTCATGTTGAGTCTTTAGGCTCACTAGACTTGATTGTTGTAGGTACTGATGAGGCCAGGGCCGAGGGCGGGGACTAGTGAGCCAGCTTGGGTCGGCAGTAGTGGCACCCGAGGACCTCAGTGCAGCAGTTGTTATTTTATTCCGCAAACATTTTATAAGTCGTTGGATATTTTTAAATTGAAATTGTTGGAAAACTTTATTTTCTTCCGCTGCTTTATTTTTAAACATTGAACTTGATTCATCAGTGTTTTTATGAATGAGGCCATTTAAGTTCTTTTAAAAAGAAAATTTTTAATTTTTCCGCAAATTTTCAATCCAGAAGTTTTAGGGCCTTTACAAGAGCAGAATTGGGTCCGGAGATTGTGCAACAGGCTGCTGATGTAGTAGTCAAAATCCGTGATATGATGAGGACTGCTCAGAGTAGACAGAAGAGTTATGCGGATCAGCGAAGGAGAGATTTAAAGTTTGCTGTTGGTGACCATGTTTTCGTGAAGATAGCACCGATGAAAGGTGTTATGCGGTTCGGGAAGAAAGGAAAGCTCAGTCCAAGATTCATCGGACCATTTGAGATCCTCGACAGAGTTGGGACATTAGCTTATCGTGTTGCTCTTCCACCGAATCTGCCGGAGTGCACAACGTCTTTCACGTCTCCATGTTGAGGAAGTATATGGCGAATTCATCGCATGTTTTGAACTTTGAACCGTTGCAGCTCACTCCGAACTTGTCATATGAGGAAAGACAGGTGCAAATCTTGGACAGACAGGAGAAAAAGCTTCGGAACAAAATGGTCAAGCTAGTGAAAGTCAAATGGCTCAACCATTCGGAGTAGGAAGCTACATGGGAATCTGAGCCGGAGATGAGGAGTCGTTATCCCGAGTTATTCGGTAAGTTTTAATTTCGGTGACGAAATTTCTTTTAAGGGGGGGTAGAGTTGTAGAACCCGAAAATCAGATTACGCATAAACCATGCATAATTGCTACTATTTAAATTAAAAATGAATATTTTATATAAATATGAAGTGTTTGATTTATTTTAATAATTTTAAGTCATGATTATTTATTTTAAAGATAGATGTTTAGTTTTATCTTTTTAAGATAAATACGAGAGGTCGGACCGGAGTTTGGAGATTTAATATAAGATTAATAATAAGAAAATATTCCTAAATTTGATTTAAGTCAAAGAATAATTTAATTTAAAGAAAAAAGAATGTTTTAGGATTTATTAAATTAATTAGAGCTGAGTCATTAAATAAATTCTTTTGGGTGCCATATTTAATTAAAGCTTAAATTAAAATGTGTAAATAAATGAGGATGAATTAATCTAGGTATAATATATATTCAAGAAATTTTAAATAATTAAATTTTAAAACATGCAATACCATGCAAGAAGTAGTAATAATATTTGGTCAAGACAATTCAAAAGTGTAGTAAATTCATTCAAGCCACCCCAATGGTCATTAAGTTGAATTCACCTTCCCATTTTAATTCACAAAGTATCAGTAATTCGAATATTATAGTAAACCACAATAATCCTCAACTTATTACCTAACATACCAACGTTAATATGCAGCAATAAGAATAAGAGCAAAAACCTCGGTCAGCTAAGGAATGAGGCATTTCAAATTCTCATTCAAAGCTTCACTTGTAACTCTCATTTTTATGTAAGTTATGGCACCTTATAAACTCCCCTTTATTGTCTAGCAAACCCAAATTTTTACCTTTGAACAATATCAGAAATAAACTACTGAAATCGTGAGTAGCAGCAAGAATAAGAGCAAAACCAATGGAAATAAGGAGTGAAGGAAACCATTCAAACCCATTCAAATTCTTGACTTGTAACTCTCCACTAACTACAATTCAAGACCCATTTAACATCCCCTTGTAACATTCACCTTCAATACCTAGCATTCCATCACCATCACCTTCGAAATACATCAGAAAAATACCGGCTAGAATCGTGTAGCAACAGCCGAAAAACAAAGAAGGAAATCCAACTCGGTTCCGTCGCGTCGTATTGTCGTTTTGATTTGTTTTCTTCAAAACAAATTCCAGGCATGTATATATTGTTTCTTTTCTCTTCAATCAAGTCCTATAGATATTTTTAAACCATTATATATGCATGATTCAAACAATATCACGAAAATGACAGCAAATGTTCAAGCAAAAATCTGCACAAAAGTTCTCTGCTTCTTTGTTTTAAATGTCACGGTTTGGGTGTGTTTTGTTGCTTTCAGGGAGTTTCTCGCTTCCAGGAACACATGGCTGCTTCTAGGAAAAATTTAGAATGTTTTAGGGTGTTTTTGGGTCAGTTGTTTCAGTCCATACGCTCAAGAACGAAGCAATGACAGCAACTTTACATAAGCTGCAGAAACGAGTCACAATTTTCTGTCGTTGAGTTGTTTGAGGGATGTTCGAATATTGGCTGTCCTAGGGACTGTAGCCACGGTTAGAACACTCCCTTAACATGTCTAGGACGTGACCAAGGTGTCCTTTCCAAGCTTGGTACACGGATCCATCAGAATTTCACAACAACAACACAAATACATTTCGGTTTCTTCAAATTCTTTGTATATGCCCTTTCGGTTTTTGGATGTTGTGTGGATTATGGTTGGCTCCTAGCCTATAGCCATGGTTCATACAACACTCCATCATGTCTAGATCGAGCCATGGTCGATGAAATGGCCACTGGAACGACCCACGACAGTAAATCAACTCAATACATTTCACTGCACAGATTTGGTGCACTCGGTTGATACCTTCGGTTGTCTTAGGTAATGGCTTGGTTTGTGGTTGGCTTTTAGCCCTTAGCCATGGTCCCAGTCATGCCTTAGGATTTTGGTAAGAGTCTTCGAGTGGTGGCTCAAGCCAATGTCCAATTATTTCAGAGATATACCTCACGCACACACAACAGCAACCGCTGTAATTTTCAGTTCTTGATAGCAACTTTAGGTTGCGGTTTTCTTGGTGGTTTGAGTTCTTGGTTGGCTTTTAGCCCGTGGCCTTGGACTGGACACTACCTTAATGAGTTAGGAAAGTCATGGTTTTGGCCGTTTGTGATTTGGCCGAGTTTAGAGGTCGTACGAGAATTTACGGTTAAAGGTGCCAAAATGACTCTCGAAAGAGTGTTTTATGTTTTTGGATTCCTTTCACCTATTTTCGTGTTTTACAGTTATTATGAATATTTTTCAGTATGTTTGGGGTATTTTTAATCATGGTTAAACGTTGGTTCGGGTTGGTACGAAGCCATGGTTAAAAATCAAGTTGTTGGTCCGAATCGTCTCGTTTTTGGTTCTATTGTTAAGTTTTTGTCAAGTTAAGATTTATTGCATGTGTCACATATTAGAATTAAGTCGCAGCAAGCCTGGGAACGATTCAACTCATCCGGTAAAAATAAGGTTATAATGATATTACGTGCATAAAAATATAAAATGTTTATTTTTGAGATATATGCTATATGTCTTGTGGCCACCTTATGCTTATGGGTTTGAAAGTCGGTTGGCGCAACCGAGGACCTCTCCGCCCGTTGACTTACGACCGGTTTATGATTATGTATGGGTACGGACATCCAGTCCAAGGGCTGTGATTGATCTCTACCGCCCAGTATACTGTGGTTTAGTCTAATCAAGCGCTCACGTTATGTTATGGCCACTAGCTTAGAAACATTATCTCTACCAGAAAAATTATGATATGTTATGACAGAGCTCTATTGAGCAAAGCTTTTACGTATGATTGTTAGATATGCACGAAAATATAATTATTCATGATACGATTTTCACCATGCGCTTTACGATACTTTATTTTTACGTTGCATGCGATTTTATGATATATTTACTTATTATTCACGATATATACATGTTGAGTATTTACATTCGAAATTTCCACATCTACTGCCCCCCTCCAGAAGGCCAACCAAGTTTTTAACTCTCCGATGGAGGTCCTCATGAAGTTTTCTGAGAATGAAATCCTTCTCAGAACCTCCCGCTCCTTGAGGAGCATAAGAAAATAGACACCTTCATTAGCGAAGATGTCTGCAGTATCAGCAACGCGAAGACGCCGCTGTTATTTAATTTTTGTTGCCACTCGTTTCCTTGAGGCAACAAGTACTTCCTCATGGAAGGACTGGAGATCCAGGATCTTGTTCCAGGTAGAATGCGTCTTCTCCTGTTAGAGTGGGTGCCTTGCAAGCCAACATATGGCTTGGGCTTTATTGACTCTAATGTAAAACAATCTTTATTTTAATATTATTTTACGATTTCATTCGATTGTGGCATTATACTTTATCTGTATACCCATGCAAGCTGCATAAATAAAGTCCTTGAATATACAATAGGTACCATGAGGTCTGCGACTCAAAGTAAGATCATGAAATTCATTAGGAAGTGTACCGTATATTCTAAACAGGTTCTTAGTCGAATCAGCCGCCTAAAACAAGGATAAAGGTCTTTCGAGCTCGAGACTAGCATCTGTGATGTAAACGTCATGTTTCATTGGCAAGGGCATGGAGATGTCTATTCACACAGATGGGTGATCATATGATGATGCACTGAACAACCCTCCCTCGGACTATCCAAGTGGTCCTCACTTATCGAGTGGAATAGTCTGCAGTTATGGTTGTACACCATTAGCCCTTTGACCCGGGACAATGTAGGGGTTATACGTACTAGCATGCACTTTGATCTGTTTACAGACTCCATTGAGAGTCATCAGGTGGCGAGGTTGGGTGTAGTTTCGAAATACACAGGAGCAAATGCATTGTAGTCGGGGATTCACCGTTCGCCTACGGGTGAAGATATCCTATGTGATCTGATGAGTTACTAGTGCAAGGAGTCTCTGGCTAGAGCAAGAAATGTGCTTTAAGGAAATGTGTTTTCCTAGTTACACATACCATGCCACTATTAATACTCAAAGATAAATCACATCGTTATCGAATAAATATGCAACTCTCGATATACCAATGGTTGCAGATTCGATCGGGATATATGTGTAGAAGGGACCGTACTGTACGCTAACCATGACTAAATGTTCTTTCAGGCACAATCAGTGATACCTAGGGGATCATGGAGCGATGTTACTAGACGCTCTAACCATGATCCGATGGGTGCAATCAGAAATGAGTTATGACATTCTTGATCAAGGAGTTGATGAAAAGAATGGGGCTAACTAGGGTAAACCCGAATAAGAATAAATGTTATTCTGAATCACATGGAGATGTGAACACATGGCTAGTTGTATCCCTGAACCATTGAGGGTCACACAAGTATCGGATTCTGTGTTCCCGTTGAGATAGTCAAATTTCAAGAAGTCGGAATTTGACGACTATAGTTTGATGGAGATCAAACATGAAGCTGATAAAGGAGTTTATGAGCTGATTCCATAGGATGGAAGAAGTGGAAGTTAGCATGATTACTAAATAAGGAAAGAGATTGGAATTGCCTGTTTTGTGAAGGAGTTCACTAAAACTAGCAGCTGCCAAATATGGTAACTGCCATATATGGTAAGTTCTAAATTTGGTAAATGAAAATTTTGATCTTCGAAATTTTCAATTTTCATTAGATGAACAAGATTTGCATCCTTGATACATCAACGCTCTCGGATCGTCGATCGGGGTTATAATGAGTTCGGAATCATTTTTTTTAGTGAATTTAGAATTTACTAATTAAATGATTGTGCTAGTAGTGGTGACTACTAACATGCACAAATTCCCATAAATATTCTAGAAGAGTCTAGAATTAAATTAACCAAGTAGTTAGTTTATAAATTAAATAATGGTTATATACATATACATGTATATATTTTATATGGTGATATAAAATATGTGTTTATGATATTATTATATAACGTATTATTAAAGGTTAATAAATACTTTATATATTAATAATATGGAAATTTAATTATAATAAAAATATAGAGTCCTTGTGGGAAAGGGAGTCCTAATTAGATTAAGAGTCTCACTCTATAAATACACCATTAGGGCTCCTTGTTAGATGATGAAGTTTTTGCACACAAAAACAAAATCTCTCCACCCCATTAAAAGAACCTCTCGGCCATATCAAACAAAAGGAAAAAAAATTGTTGGTTTTTGGTTTTTTTCTTCCATCGTCACACCTTCTCCGTCTTTTGGAAATTCGGATATTACAATCTCAAAGCAAGAATTGTTTGGTATTACTAGTGCAATCCAAACAAGGAATTCATTTTCTGATCGTGGACCTAATTAGGCGATCAAAAGAGAAGATCCGTTCGTAGGAATTTACAAGAAGGGCTATCTCCGCGTAAAAACCGGAATAGTTTGGAGTCCAAGCGTTAAGAATGCAAAGGTATAATTCTAGACACCCTGTGAATGTTTTTAAACACACGACGTCCAAGAACAAAATTTTTAAACTTCCGCTGCGTCTTGGGTGCGAGAATACGATGTCCCAACAGTGATATCAGAGCCAGGTTGTTCTCTATCGTGTGTTTTAATTAAATTGTGTTGAGTTTATTATTTCTAACCGCGTAAGAATTTTTTTGAGAAACGCCCCTAAAAATTATTTTTGAAAAATCTAGTTTTGGAAAAAAAATAAAAAAAATAATAATTTTTTTTGGGTCTGCCCGGAACTGTTCCGGGCAGACGCGTGAGCACAGCGCGCGCGCGCACGGCGCCTGCACGAGGTGCACGCACGGCCTTCACGCCTATGCGCGCGGCCGGCGCCCGATCGGATCGGGCAGCGGGCGGGCGACGCGGGCGGGTGCCAGAGAACGTCTCGGGTACCGTGCTGGGTCGTGGGCTTGAATTTTTCGGACCAGGGGCGGTTTTCTGATTTTTTAAAATTTTGGGTTAAATTGATATTTTATGAAAAGACGGACGATTTTACCCCTACAATAATTTTGATAAAATCAATTTCTTACAAAATAAATAATTAAAAAATGATTTTAATTATTTATGGTAAAAGGTGGTTTACAAGAAATTTAATTATTTGAAATTAAATAAAAGTGTTTATTTAATTTGATAATTATGGCGGTTAGTGATAATTTACGAGATACACGATTTATTGATAATATGTGATATTATCGGATTTATATAATATATGATATTATATGTTAAAAAGATGATCGAGAGCCATGACCAATTTGCTAGGTGTATGTTAGGTTTTTACATGTTGTATTTTTAATTATTTGATAATTATAAAGTGGGCTTGGTTTATGGCCCGTTCCCGCCCCTGAAATTTGTATCCCAATGTTCGATGGAAATTTAATGTAAATATTAGATTTAGTGGGAGATCAAGATTTGAAGACGGTGGGCCCGAGATCCTCGAAAGGATATTTGAAGATCGAAGACATGTAAATTTTGTAAGCTTATGTAATAGTTGCATTTGCATCCTTGCATTTCCATAGGTTATGGACATGGATCCGTATGTGTCTCGTACAGATCAATTAGCTCTCGGTTATTGATCATCTTTTATTATTTATTATGTATGTGATATATTATAAATAATCAGTATGTGCGTCATTATTAATAATAATGACAAGAGTTGCATGAATCCGGCAATCATACAAACATTCATAGCAGGAGTTTTAAAATTAATGATGAGACAAATTTTTAAAATTAAAATCCCTCATTTTGGATGAGATACAAAATTTAAATCAAGCCCATTAAAAGGATAATTAAAAGAAAGTTTAATAATTCCTTGCCTTCCAGCAACGGTGGTTGCATGATGAACGCTACCCGCGGTCATTGTCTGACTCATATTATTGGGGAGGCCTGGACGCAGAAAGCTGTGACTTCCACTGACATATTTGATGTGAACTACGTGGAACTCATGACTTCGGCTCATATTATTGGGGGATCTCATGGCGACCGTCCATTAAAGTTCAACATTGATGGGCCGGGATCGACACGTGAAGAGAAAGGGGATCATATTATTGGACCCTCCTCAAACGTGAGGCAAAATTACGTAAGGGTTGCAAGGAGTTGCAATTGGGCTCTACCTTTTGGAAATTATAATTGGTTGATATTATTCGGGATCATAATTTTGCAATTGGGCCTTGCGTACTCACTAAGGAAATTGAATTTATCGTTTTTCATCAGAGGGTGGTGAAAATGTCAAAATAGTGGGAGCCAATTCGTAAAAACAAAAGTCCATATTTGACGTCTTAAAAAATATTTTAAAATAGTCGGTAACGTTTATTCTGTTTCCATATCAGTATATTTATGATTTCGTCGCGTAATTCATATATGTTATTAAAACAAGCTAACCGAACACTAATTTTCAAGGTTGGCTGAGAAAATTGTTCTAATTTCGGAGAAAATAGCATACACACAAATGTCAGTCTTGCTGAACTGACAAAGCGTGCAAGATGGTGGGACCATAGTATGCAAGCTAAAGTGTAATATGCTCACTTTTATGTCAAATGAACTGTAGAGACAGTTTGAGGAAATGTTGAATGCTGTTGACATTCAAATACATATGCAAGAGTTGCATAGTGCATTAAACTCGTATAATGATGCACACCACTTTCAAAGAACATATGACTACACGCATGCAAGATGAGGCTCTTGCCCATGAGCATGGTGTATGTATGATTGGGTTTATTGAGAAGGTGGTGGACATGAAATTTGACAAAATCCGATAAGTTAGAACATGTTTGCTTCACTGCAAGAAGTCTCGACATAAGAAATTATCTGGGCCAGAAATGTTTTGGCAATGATAAGTGAATGTCTAAGTAAACACGATTTCAACAACAACCAAAAGAAAACAAGATAGTCTAAACCAAGCACATTTGTGGCACGTTAGGCTAGGACATATTTCCCAAAGAAGGATATACAAGCTAGTGGGAGAAGGCATGTTTGACTCGTCAGACATAAACTCTCTATAGGCATGTGAGTCCTGTCTGAAAGGAAAAATAACCAAGGCCCCTTTCCTAGGGAAAGTGGAACGTGCACATTATCTGTTGGATTTGATCCATACAGATGTGTGTGGCCCGCTAAGTGTTAACACGAAATTTGGCCATTCCTACTTCATTACCTTCACCGATGACCATTCGAGGTTTGGGTATGTATATTTGATGAAATACAAGTATGAAGCCTTTGAAAAGTTCAAAGAATTCAGAGCAGAAGTAGAGAAACAATTAGGAAATAGTATTAAAACACTACGATTAGATCGAGGTGGAGAATACTTGAGTACTGAGTTTGAATACTACCTTAAAGAGATTGAGATTCTCTCACAGTGGACTCCACCTGCCACACCCTAGTTGAATGGTGTGTCAGAACGTCGTAATCGGACATTGATGGATATGGTCCGATCTATGATGGGATTCACTGAGTTGCCACCATCTCTTTGGGATATGCGCTTGAAATAGTGGCAAGGTTGTTGAATCAAGTCCATACCAAGGCAGTGAATAAAACTCCATATGAGATATGGATGGAAAAGCCGCCCAAATATTCTTACATAAGAATATGGGGATGCCCTACTTACGTGAAGTAGGCAGTGGGCGACAAATTGGATAGTAGAGCCAATTTGTGCTACTTTGTGGGATATCAAAACAACTCTATTGGATATTACTTCTATCATCCTAGTGAAACAAAGGTGTTTGTTTTAAGGAACGCCACCTTCTTGGAGGAGTTTCTATTGGATAGAAAAGGCGGGATGATAGAACTCGATGAGATTCGAGAATCTCCTACTACACAAATAGCAGAACCCATACCCCAACATCCAATCAAAGAAACACAAGCTCCTAGAAAATCCAAAAAGATCTCAAGGCCGCCTAATAGTTGAGCCTGCTTCTTGAAGAGAGCCAAGTTGAGCGGATGGGAAGGTGGTGACCTTCAAAGCTAGACTGGTAGCAAAAGGATATACTCAAAGGCAAGGTGTTGACTATGAGGAAACCTTTTCTCCAGTCGCAATGTTCAAGTCCATTAGGATACTGCTAGCCATAGCAGCATGATATGACTATGAAATATGGTAGATGGATGTGAAGACAGCGTTCCTTAATGGGGAGATTAAGGAAGAGATTTACATGTCTCAACCTGAAGGATTCACATCAGTAAGAAGTGAGCATAAAGTATGCAAACTTCAGAGATCCATTTATTGACTCAAAAAAGCATCAAGGAGCTGGAACCTCAGATTTGACTACACTATCAAAGAGTTTGATTTTGCCAAAAATCCTGAGGAACCTTGTGTATACAAGAAAGTTAGTGGGAATGCAGTGACATTCCTAGTACTCTATGTTGATGACATACTACTCATTCGGAATGATGTAGGGATGTTGCAGCCAACTAAAGTATGGTTAGCTAGTAAGTTCTCCATGAAGGATATGGGTGAAGCATCATATGTATTAAGAATACAGATATAGAGGGATAGATCAAAAAGGATGCTAGGGCTCACCCAATTAGGGATGGCAATGGGCCGGGGCGGGGGCGGGTTTGCCATTCCCATCCCCATCCCCGAATGCCATCCCCACCCCCATCCCCGCCCCCATCCCCGCTTTTTCGGGTTCGGGGAATCCCCAAACCCGAAACTTCGGGGATCAAATTACCATCCCCGTCCCCATCCCCGTTTCAAAAATATTAATATGACAAGACGATGACGGATTCGGAGATTTTCTCAAACCAAAACTTATTATTATCTATTATTATTAGATATAATTTTAATATTAATATCAATATCAATATTTAATAATAATATTATTATTAATATTTTAAAAATTATATTATTAATACTAGTAATACTATTATTTTATTATTGATAATATACTTTCGGGGCGGGTTCGGGGATTTCGGGGATGGGGATAGTAATCCCATACCCGCCCCGAACTACATCGGGGATTTAAAAAAATCCCCGAACCCGAACCCAAACCCGAAAAAATCGGGGATCCCCATCCCCGTTTCGGGTTTTCCCCGTGGGGCCCCAAACCCGCGGGGAAAATTGCCATCCCTACACCCAATCCACATATATCGATACCATATTGAGGAGATTCTCTATGGAGGAGTCCATGAGTGTGAATCTATCCAATTCTATACGCCCTAAGACTGATGAAAATATAGAAAACATGAACCGCATTCCATATGCGTCTGCTATAGGCAGTATTATGTATGGTATGATATCTACTCGACCTGATATCGCATATGCACTGAGTATTGCAAGCCGGTATCAGTCGAATCCTCGTCCACTGTATTGGAAAGTAGTGAAGTACATTCTTAAGAACTTGAGAAGAACTAAGAATTTGTTCTAGGTATACGGGAGTGGAGAACTAAAATTGGAAAGCTACACTGATTCTAGCTTCCAATCAGATATGGATTATTCGAAATCGACCTCTGGATTTGTATTCAAGCTCAATGGTGGTACTGTCTCTTGGAAGAGTTCCAAGCAAGACACCACAGCGGATTCAACCACTGAGGCCGAATACATAGCTGCATTGGCTGTAGCAAAGAAGGGTGTTTGAATGAGGAATTTCATCCAAGAGTTGGGTGTCATTCCTCAAAGAGTTAAACCAGTCCCGGTCTACTGTGACAACACAGGTGCCATTGCGCAAGCAATGGAATCGAGGTCTCATCAGCGATCGAAACATACACTGAGGAAGTTCCACATAATCCGGGAGATTGTGGGAAGAGGAGACATTTCGGTAGAGAGAGTCACCTCTGCAGATAACATTGACTGATCACTGACGAATCCCCTGCCAGGACCATTGTTTGAGAAGCATCGCGAAGCAATGTGTCTAAGTCTATGGGTAGTTGGCTATAGGGCAAGTGGGGGATTGTTAGAGTGGGTGCCCGGCAAGCAAACTTATGGCTTGGGCTTTATTGACTCTAATGTAAAACAATCTTTATTTTAATATTATTTTACGATTTTATTCGATTATGGCATTATACTTTATCTGTATACCCATGCAAGCTGCATAGATACAGTCCTTGAATATACAATAGGTACCATGAGGTCTACGACTCAACGTAAGATCATGAAACTCATTAGGAAGTGTACCTTATATTCTAAACAGGTTCCTAGTCGAATCAGCTGCCTAAAACAAGGATAAAGGTCGCCCGAGCTCGAGACTAGCATCTGTGATGTAAACGCCATGTTTCATTGGCAAGGGCATGGAGATGTCCATTCACACAGATGGGTGATCATATGATGATGCACTGAACAACCCTCCCTCGGACTATCCAAGTGGTTCTCACTTATCGAGTGGAATAGTTTCGAAATACGTAGGAGCAAATGCATTGTAGACGGGAATTCACCGTTCGCCTACGATTGAAGATATCCTATGTGATCTGATGAGTTAATAGTGCAAGGAGTCTCTGGCCAGAGAAAGAAATGTGCTTTAGGGAAAGGTGTTTTCCTAGTTGCACATACCATGCCATTATTAATACTCAAAGATAAATCGCGTCGTTATCGAATTCATATGCAACTCTCGATATACCAATGGTTGCAGATTCGATCGTGATATATGTGTAGAAGGGACCGTATTGTACGCTAACCATGATTAAAGGTTCTTGCAGGAACTATCAGTGATACCTAGGGGATCATGGGGCGATGCTACTAGACGCTCTTACTATGATCCGATAGGTGCAATCAGAAATGAGTTATTACATTCTTGATCAAGGAGTTGATGAAAAGAATGGGGTTAACTAGGGTAAAATCGAATAAGAATAAATGTTATTCTGAATCACATGGAGATGTGAACCCACGGCTATTTGTATCCTTGAACCATTGAAGGTCACACAAGTATCGGGTTTTGTGTTCCCGTTGAGATAGTCAAATTTCAAGGAGTTGGAATTTGACGACTATAGTTTGATGGAGATCAAACAGGAAGCTGATAAAGGAGTTTATGAGCTGATTCCATAGGATGGAAGAAATGGAAGTTAGCATGATTACTAAATAAGGAAGGAGATTGGAACTGCCTGTTTTGTGAAGGAGTTCACTAAAACTGGCAGCTGCCAAATATGATAACTGCCATATATGGTAAGTTCTAAATTTGGTAAATGAAAATTTTGATCTTAGAAATTTTCAATTTTCATTATATGAACAAGATTTGTATCCTTGATACATCGGCGCTCTCGGATCGTCGATCGGGGTTATAATGAGTTCGGAATCATTTTTTAGTGAATTTAGAATTTACTAATTAAATGATTGTGCTAGTAGTGGTGACTACTAACATGCACAAATTCTCATAAATATTCTAGAAGAGTTTAGAATTAAATTAACCGAGTAGTTAGTTTATAAATTAAATAATGGTTATATACATATACATGTATATATTTTATATGGTGATATAAAATATGTGTATATGATATTATTATATAATGTATTATTAAAGGTTAATAAATACATTATATATTAATAATATGGGAATTTAATTATAATAAAATATAGAGTCTTTGTGGGAGAGGGACTCCTAATTAGATTAGGATTCTCACTCTATAAATACACCATTAGGGCTCCTTGTTAGATGATGAAGTTTTTGCACACAAAATCAAAATCTCTCCTCCCCATTAAAAGAACCTCTCAGCCATATCAAACAAAAGGAAAAAAAATTGTTAGTTTTTGGTTTTTTTCTTCCATCGTCACACCTTCTCTGTCTTTTGGGAATTCTGAAATTACAATCTCAACGCAAGAATTGTTTGGTATTACTAGTGCAATCCAAACAAGGAATTCAGTTTCTGATCGTGGACCTAATTAGGCGATCAAAGGAGAAGAGCCGTTCGTATGGATTTACAAGAAGGGCTATTTCCGCGTAAAAACCGGAATAGTTTGGAGTCCAAGCGTTAAGAACGCAAAGGTATAATTCTAGACACCCTATGAATGTTTTTAAACACACGACGCCCAAGAACAAAATTTTTAAATTTCCACTGCGTCTTGGGTGCGAGAATACGATGTCCCGACATCTCCAAGACGCTGTCCTCTATCGTGACATTCCGAGCAGCCACTATGGACTGCACGAACTCCTCCGCCAAATCTGGTTGCTGAGAACTACTCGGCTTATCCATATGTTCTTGCTTTGCTACTGAAATTTTCAAGTGATTTTGTGACTAACTAGTTTGCTCGTATTTATAGATTTGAACCATACGAAGAGTCACAATAATTATTACAGATTGGAGAATATGAAGAGATTTATGCCCACAATTCATGGTTCATCTTCTGAGGTTAAGCCCATTTAATGTATATATTTAGGGGGAACTATCGGTTTAGTCGATAAATTAATAGGTTAAAGGAAACATGTTTTCAACCGCTGAGATTGTTAAATTAAAAACCCATGTTTATTGAGTGACTCACCTGCTTACCCCCTAATCACATTAAAGCAACCGGTTCGTTTCTTTATGCAGGACACATTTTTCCACGTCATTACATAAAAATCACTCAACTCTGTTACTGCCCTAGAAGACGTGACGGTTATCTTCTTAAAATTTGAAATAAATCATTATACCACCGTCTGAAATTTTTCAAATTTTAAAAATCCCTTCACCGACAGTCCTCCACGTGGACTAATATGTGGCTCTCCAAACTAGACATACACACATGAACCTTGCATTATCACTTTTATTCTAATACAAAAATTTACTATCTTCTTACCTGGTTCTTCTGAGATATTTTTCTTGTCAAAGATTGTCCTGTAGATTTTATCATCTTCTTCACCGTGCAAATGGTTGCATCCATTGCTCACAACACCATCGCTGTCAACTTTGCATCTGTGCTCGCCATGAAAAATAAGCCAATGAAAGCTAAGTTCTGAATGCTCGTATCTTCTGGCCTTCGTTCCTTCTTGGGATGCAGTGAGCAATACTCCGAGATCCTATTGAAGGAGTTCTTTGATACTGCTTACATGAAAAATGGGGAAATCATCTTTGCTGTTCAAGGAAGGAATCTTCATATTGTGAGGCCCATTTACTCTAATGACAATTAATTATCAAACAATAATGGTTTGATTTAAAGTTGTAGCGGAAAAAGTTTTAAATTACTTTAAAATAGACCTCGGGGCATGATAAGTGCAAGAATTAATATGTTATTCCATTTGATCTACGCTGGTTTCGATCAGATTTATGCTTGGTTTTTGTTGTTTTTGTGTAGTGCAGGGAATATACAACTATGGGATGGTTTAGAGCAAGCAGAGACGTTTTTGGGCGTAAAACACCGAAAGATTCAGAGCCACAGCGCCACAATTTGCGAAACACTAGCGCCGCAGCGCTACAAGATCAGCGCTGCAGCGCCAACGTGCCGAGAGACAAGCGCCTAGGCGCTTCCCAAGCAACGCCGCGGCGACTCACTGCCGAAGAACAAGCGCCTAGGAGCTAGGGGACAAACGCCGCGGCGCTAATTCTTACGAACGACGGGCGCCACTTACTCAGTGCCGCGACGCTAATGTCGGCAAAACAAGACTAAATGGGCTTCGACTTACGGCCCGACGGAAGAAATAAGAAGAAAGGAAGGGTTCATAATTAGGGAGGCCGTTTTGGACGAAAATACAGGTAGAAAAGTCGGAGCAAAGGCGAGACGAAAGGAAGAGAAGCGAAGATCAAGTACAAGAGCGATGGATCTGGGGACAGAGAGACGGCACTTCGGATTTGTTATCTGTTCTTTTGTATTTATAATTTCTCGTATTTCAATGTCTAAAACTTTGAACATGCGTTGTTTTTATTTTGATTTCGTCATGAACTAATTTTCTAGTCTAGAGAATGACGTAGCTTTGTGGAAACGATAATTTGATTCGGTTACTTATATGATTGAATTCCTTTTTGTTTAATTGCATTTCTCTGTGTTAACTCTACTGCAATTTATTGGCCATAAATTGTATGTCGTATGATTAGTTCTACAACTCGGGAGAGGGACTAGGATTATAGATCATTTGAGACACATCGTTAAATGTTTATAGCGTTCGGAAGACATATAACTTTAGCGAGGCTTAGTAAGAACATTGTTAGCATTTATCTATGAATTTGAGATTTTAATTAGGAATGTTAGAATCGAAGTTTGATTGATACAGTTTATTCGTCACTTGGGAAAGGGGGAATAAAACAATTAAGTGTTCTTGGCCATTAAATAATTAGAATTCAGGAATATAAAGTTAACTGGGAATAATTGTCGTGGAAACTTAGTGAAATCATTTCTCTAGATATTTTCTCTCCTTGATATTTTTTCTCAATCCGGTATTAGAATAATTATTTGTCTTCAATTTATTCGTTTAAGTAAATCAACCAATTTATCGAATTTTCTAGATAAAGTTTGGACTATTTTAATTACAAGCACTGATATACATTTTATAAACACTCTTCGTGGGATCGACACTCGTACTCACAAATACATTTTACTGTAACTTGACGTTGTGCGTTTGCGAGCAATCAAGAGAACACGCAACAAGTTTTTGACGCCGTTGCCGGGGAGTGTCAAAATTTAAATTTATATCATTATTGTTACCAATTAGTCTAGATTTTAATTTAGATCTTTTTATTTTATTATATTTATTGAGTTGTCTTTTTTTTTCTGCTTGACAGTGCATGCTACGATCGCAAAGCCCTGACTTGCTGATTTTTGATCCGGAGATCGAAAGAACTGCGAGAAGATTAAGAAAAGCAAGAAGAGAAGAGATCCAAGCAATGGCTGAGAACAGAGAGAATGACAGACACGCCCAGCCAAAGGCTATTCCTATCAGAGATCACTTCCAACCAGTGATCAACAATCATTACTCTAGTATTGCAAGAGGAACCATCAACGCCAACAATTTCGAATTGAAGCCTGCTCTAATCAATATGGTTCAGCAAAACCAGTTTGCTGGAACAGCCACTTCTGATCCTCATGTGCATTTGAGGACCTTCTTGGAGATAACGGATACGGTAAAGATTAATAATGTTCTAGATGATATTATTAGACTGTGTTTGTTTCCGTTTTCTCTCAGGGATCAAGCAAGAGAATGGCTCCAATCGCTTCCCTTGTGAAGCATCACGACATGGCAAGAGTTGGCGACGAAATTTCTGGCAAAGTACTTTCCCCCTACAAAGTCTGCACAGTTGAATATTGAGATTAACACGTTTAGGCAGACTGAATTTGAGCAGTTGTATGAGGCATGGAAGAGATACAAGGAGCTGTTGAGGAAGTGTCCGAACCATGGTTTTGAGGACTGGGTGCAAATCAAATTATTCTACAATGGTCTGAATGGGCAAACAAGAGGAACCGTAGATGCAGCAGCTGGTGGCACGATCTTTGCAAAGTCACCTGAGCAAGCTTATGACTTGCTTGAGCAGATGACCATAAACAGCTACCAGTGGCCATCAGAAAGATCTGGAGTAAAGAGAGCAGTTGGAGTTTATGCAGTGGATCCGATTACATCACTCACTGCCCAGGTATCTGCACTGACCACAAAATTAGTAGCGATGAACAAAGTTAGCACAGCTGAGACTGAGAGTCTGTTGATGGTTGCTGAAGAACCATTCCTTCAAGAAGAAGCCCAGTATATCAACAATAGAAATTTTGGAGGATATCTAGGTAACCCTCACCCTAATTCTTATCATCCAGGATTGAGAAATCATGAAAAATTTTCTTATGCGAATAATAAAAATGTGTTGAATCCTCCACCGGGGTTCAATACATCAAAGGGGGAAGGAAAGCCTTCGTTTGAGGATCTAGTAGGAACATTTTTTGCTGAGTCTGGTAAAAGAATGGCAAGAACAGAATCTCGTCTGGACAACATGGAGACTCACATGGGAAATATGGGTGCCACAATGAAATCTCTGGAGACCCAAATCGGACAGTTGGCCAACGCTTTGAGAGATCAGAACAGGGGTCAATTTCCTAGTAACACGGAGGTTAACCCAAAATAACAATGCAAGGCAGTCACTTTGAGGAGTGAAAAAGAGTTAGAGGTACAAAGTCCAAAGGAGAGAGTGGAAAGTGAGAAGACAAATGGAGAAGATGAAATTGAGGGATCCAAACCTGAAGTTGAAGTTGAACAACCTCCTGTATTTAAGCCGACTCTTCCATACCCTCAGAGATTCAAAAGAAGAATTTGGATGATCAATTTGCAAAATTCTTAGAGATTTTTAAGAAAATACACATCAACATACCATTTGCTGATGCTTTGGAGCAGATTTCAAATTATGCAAAATTTATTAAAGATGTGATATCTAAGAAGAGGAAGCTGCAGGAGTTTGAAACTGTGAACCTTACTGAAGAGTGTAGCGCCATACTGTAGAAGAAGCTACCACAGAAATTAAAAGATCCAGGGAGTTTTACTATTCCTTGCTTTATTGGTGGTTCTAAATGTAGTAAAGCCTTATGTGATTTGGGAGCAAGTATTAATTTAATGCCATTTTCTATTTACAGGGAATTGGAGCTTGGAGAGGTTAAACCAACCACTATCACCTTGCAGCTTGCAGACAGAAGTCTCACGTATCTACGTGGGATCGTCGAGGATGTACTGGTAAAAGTGGATAAATTTATTTTTCCTGCTGACTTTGTGATTTTAGATATGGAAGAGGATCATGATGCTCCATTAATTTTTGGGAGACCGTTTCTTGCAACTGGAAGGGCATTGATAGATGTGCATAAGGGTGAACTCACCCTGAGAGTTGGCGGATAAGCTGTCATTTTTAATATCTATCACGCCATGAAGGAGTCAAATGAGGTAAGCACTTGTAAAAGCATTGATGTTTTAGACTCATGTATATCCTTTGAATGTGCAGGAAATGTGGATCCTTTGGAGAGTTGTTTGATAGGTGCTGCTGGAACTGTTGATGAAGAGAATTGGGAAGTAAAAGAGCAAAAGGTGGCTCTAGAAGCACTGCAGAAAGAAAGGAGAAAAGATGCACCACCTGAAGAATTGGATATAAATGAGAAAATTGAGGTAAACGCACCTTCTCCTGACTTGAAGGAACTGCCAAGCCACCTATGTTATGCATTTTTAGGTGAAAAGTCGACATATCCGATAATCATCTCTTCCTATCTTACTTGTACTGAGAAAGATAAATTATTGAGAGTCTTGAGGAAATTTAAAGCTGCTTTAGGATGGTCGATTTCTGATATTAGGGGAATAAGCCCCACTATATGCATGCATAAAATTTTGATGGAGGAGTCGTATACTCCTTATGTGGATCACCAGAGGAGGTTGAACCCAGCAATGAAAGAGGTTGTGAACTGATATTTACTCGCACTGTAACTGGCTGGCGAGTATGTATTGATTATAGAAAATTAAACAATGCCACACGTAAAGATCATTTTCCACAGCTTTTTATTGATCAGATGCTTGATAGACTTGCTGGTTATTGTCATTATTGCTTTTTAGATGGCTATTCAGGTTATAACCAAATTGCCATAGCGCCAGAAGATCAGGAGAAGACCACTTTCACGTGTCCCTATGGCACGTTTGCTTTTAGGAGAATGCCGTTTGGGTTATGCAATGCACCTGCCACTTTCCAGAGTGCATGATGGCCTTTTTTGCAGATATGGTGGAGGAAATAATGGAAGTCTTCGTGGACGAATTTTCGGTATTTGGTTCATCGTTTGATCATTGTTTACATAACCTATCCCTTGTTTTGCAGAGATGCTAGGATAAGAACTTAGTTCTTAATTGGGAGAAGTGTCACTTTATGGTCCAAGAGGGTATTGTTCTTGGACATCAAGTGTCGTCCAAGGGATTAGAGGTGGACCAAGCTAAAGTCGTTGCAATCGAAAAACTTCCCCCACCAAAGAACATTAAAGAAATAAAGAACTTTCTCGGACATGCGGGGTTTTATCGTAGATTTATTAGATATTTTTCCAAGATTACTAAACCCATGTGTAATTTGCTAGAAAAGAATACTGATTTTATATTTGATGACGATTGTTTGCAGGCTTTCGAGAAGATCAAAATGGTATTGGTGACTGCACCGATCATGATAGTGCCGAACTAGAAAGAGCCCTTGGAGCTAATGTGTGATGCAAGTGATTATGCAGGTGGGCGCTGTCTTAGGCCAAAGAAGGGACAAGATGTTTAGGGCGATTTACTACGCAAGCCGTATGATGGATGATGCACAGCAGAATTACACTAAGACTGAGAAGGAGATGCTTGCAGTAGTATTTGCCAGGCCTTATTTGATTGGCACAAAGTTAATCGTTTTCACTGACCATGTAGCTATTCGCTACTTATTCGCCAAGAAGGATGCCAAACCACGCTTGATAAGGTGGATTTTGATATTACAAAAATTTGACTTTGAGGTCAAGGATAAAAAGGGGAGTGAGAATCAAGTAGCTGACCACTTGTCAAGACTTGAGCTGGAGGATAAGAAAGAGGAGAGATCTATACAAGAAACATTTCCAGATGAGCAGCTCTTTGAGGTAACCACTGTAATTCCTTGTGGTACCCTTCCTCCAGATTTGAGCCAACATCAGAAGAAGAAGTTTGTCCATGATATCAAGTTTTATTATTGGGATGACCTATTTGTGTACAAGAGGTGTGCTGACCAAGTGATTAGGAGATGCGTAGAGGGTGTCGAAGCACACCAAATTCTGGAGAAATGTCATTCTTCAACATATGGTGGACATTTTGGAGCATCACAGACAACAGCTAAGGTGTTTCAATCTTGTTTTTATTGGCCTAGTTTGTTTAAATATAGCTATACCTTAGTAAAATCATGTGATAGATGTCAGAGGTTAGGAAACATCTCTAGGCGTCACGAATTACCACTGACAAACATCTTGGAAGTTGAACTTTTTGACATCTGGGGCATAGATTTCATGGGACCTTTTCCCCCTTCTTTTGGCTATTCCTATATTTTATTAGTTGTGGATTATGTGTCGAAATGGGTGGAAGCAATCGCAAACAGTACTAATGACGCCCGTATTGTAGCTAAATTCATGCATAAGAACATCTTCACCAAGTTTGGAACACCGAGAGCCATCATAAGTGACGAAGGTACACATTTTTGCAATAGAATTTTCAACTCACTTTTGGCTAAATATATTGTGAAGCACAAGGTGGCACTTGCCTATCATCCTCAGTCAAATGGACAAACTGAAGCACCGAATCGAGAGATTAAACAAATACTGGAGAAGACTGTCAACATAAACCGGAAAGATTGGGCCATTACGTTTGTAATGCCCAAGATTCTTGCGTGACACTTGTGAATTGTTATCATGTATTATGAATAAGGTATGAAGAACAGATGTAGAAAAGCGAAGTTGAAAAATGAGAGTTTTGAATACAAGGGAGACCGCACTCGCACTCCATTTTCTACTGCACCCGCGGTTGATGGGCAGAAAGTTGGATTTTGGCATACAGACATGACCGCACCTGCGGTACAAAACCAGCCGCACCCCCCGCTGTCGCTGTTTCTGAATTTTAAGATGGGATGCTGTGAGCTGACCGCACCCGCAGTCGAGAAGGAGCGCACCCGCGGTGCGACGTGGTTGCTGAAAAATAATGACACTTGCCCTTGCCATGAATATATGATGTGTTGTCTTTGAATCCTTCACCATTTCCGAAATAAAAGGCGAGAGCAAGATGAAAGAATCCTCCAAGTTTCTTCTAGCTTAGAATTGAGTTTCTGTAACATCCAACCAACCAAACTTCAATTCAAGCATAGATTCTTGCTCCTCTCATCAAGGGCTATCAAAGGATGTAAGTATCTTTAAGTTTCAGCATGTTTTGAAGTTGAGTTGTTGGGAGAAATCAGATTTGAGTTCTATTTTGTATTCCTATGATTATGGTGATCGTAGAATAGCAACCGAATCGAAGAACGGATATGATATGCTATTTTTAATATTTTCAGCATGTTAGCCAAACTAGATGGTGTTGAATCATTGTGTTTTGGCTTGGTATTGTTGTGGATTATGAGTTGTTGATATTAGTTGATTGTTGCTTGAGTTATCGGTATCGCAAGATTAGGCCGTTATGCCGTCGAATTGTATTGAGATTGATTATTGATTCATATATGTGTTGAATTGAGTTGAAGATTGATAGAATGCATCTTGAATATGTCATTTCAGATTAGTCTTGAAAAGCTTCGACATCTAGACTTCGACACCGACAAAGATTGTATGACAAGAAGGTATAATTCATGTGGATTCGGGAAGATACAACTCGAATCAGAATTGATTTGAGTTTCCCAAAATCACATACTAGATTGTCTGTACTTTGTTATGTTTATGCTTTGTTTATAGATTTATATTCAAGCATTTAAGATAGGAGAGTCCTTGGCAGACTTTCCAAATTTCTAGATGTTCGGTGGTATCGACGCATTGGAGAAGATTTACTCCGATTGTAGACATTCGATACAAACAGGACCGAAGTCTAGGAATAAGATGTACCACCACCATGATTGGGAGAGTAGGTGGGAGACTTGTTGCATCTTATTCACACCGGGATCCCTAGAATTAGAGTCGAGTCGAGTCAAGATATGAGTTTGATTTTAATTGTATGCCTATATTGATTTTGTCTCATAGATTGTGGAACATATTGCTATTGATTATATTCATGATGTTATGTTCATGATTTATATTGTGTATATGCATGTATAACATGTCTTATACTGGGATTTGTTCTCACCGGAGTTTTCGACTGTTGTTGTGTCTGTATGTGTGCATAACAACAGGTGAGGCAGGATCAGGGTCACGACAAAGATGAGAGATCAAGATAGCGTGGAGATTACGGGCGTAGAAGAAGGACTAGTGGTTTATTAGTGGACACGTACTATATGTGGTTTGTAGTTGGTATTGAACACTAGTGTGTATAAAATGTAAAGAAACAAGACTTGGATTTATGTTTGTTGAAATAAAGTAGAGAAAGTTCTTGTGCATGTTTATATACATTTGAATTAATGTTAAAAGCAAAATTTTGACCCACATTTTCTAGCAAAGATCCAACTTATCCCAAAAAGAATTTAGTTAGAGCCCGGGACCCCACAACAGGTGGTATCAGAGCCGTAGGTTCTGTAGACTGAGATAGAATAGAATGAGCGGGATAGATCGAGTCATCTTCCTTGCTTTTGTTGTGCTAGCATGATTTATTTCTTTCCCTATTACATGTTGTCTTGTTATCTGAGTTGATTACAACATGTATTTGCCAAGCCTGAATCAGAACCGATTCTGGATCAGAGGTCTATGATCAGAGGAGGACTGAAACAGATTGTATAGATTGTGTACTAATCCGTTTGATAATCAGATATGCCTCCTCAAAAAATACCACAACCAGCAGCAGGTCAAGTGCCAGAACATGGTAATACGTCAGGTACTCTTATGGATGTTACTGCGACACCAATGGAGACATTATTGAAGAGGTTTCAGTCATTCCATCCACCGACTTTAAAGGGTACTGAGACTGCAGTGGATTGTGAGAGTTGGCTAGACGATATAGAGATGCTGTTTGAATCTCTTGCCTATACAGATGAACGGAGAGTGAAACTAATTGGGCATCAGTTGCAAGAAGTGGCGAAGAGTTGGTGGCTGACAACGAAAAGAGCATTTGAGCATCGAGGTATCGATATTACTTGGAAGGTATTTAAAGATGAGTTTTATCAACGTTTCTTTCCAGTATCGTATCGAAAGGACAAATGGGCAGAATTTGCAAATCTACGACAGGGGCAGTTGAACATTGAAGAATATGTTGCCAAGTTTTCTTCCTTGCTCCGATTTGCGCCACATGTGGTAGGAAATGACGAAGCGGTCGCTGATCAGTTCATCAATGGTTTAAACCGTGACATTTTGGGCGACCCAACACCTTTTTTGATGCATTGAACAGAGCAAAAGGAGCCGAGACTGGCTTGATTAGGCAGCGAGGAGCTTCCTATAGTGCTCAGAGTCAAAGACCGCCACAGCCCGCCGCCCAGTTTCCACCACCTCCTCCTCGATTTGATAGTGGAAGCAATAGTAGTGGCAAGAAAGATTTTCTGAAAGCCAAAGACGAACACTTCAAGAAATCAGGGAGCAGTTCATCGAGCTCCAGTGGGTCACGACAGAGATGTCCTGGCCAGAGTTCAGAGTATACTGGGGTTTATTGCAGTTCTTGTGGAGGCAGGCATGCCACTGAGCAGTGTCAGGGAGTCATGGGCCGATGTAATATCTGTAGACAGCAGGGACACTTTGCCAGAGTTTGTCCACAGAGAGGTGCACAGCAAGCTTAGAATGTAGGGGCATCTGGTTCAGTATCTCAGCCTGAGTGGCAAGCATTCATCTGTCCATTCCTTTCCACCGCCACCTGCACAGACCCAGTCCCGAGCTAGAGGTAGCCAGACAGTGAGCCAACTTCCCAGACAGCAGGCACGAGTATTTGCACTTACAGAGAAGCAGGCCCAGGATGCACCAGACGATGTGATTGCAGGTAACTGTTTTCTTTGCGGTTATCCTGCCCATGTATTGATTGATACGGGTGCATCTCATACTTTCATATCTGAAAAATTGCATTGCTCAATGCTTTACCTGTCGAGTCATTAGCTGTTGTAGTGTTTATTTCTTCTCCATTGGGAAGTGGTCTAATATCTGTGACTTCAGTTAGACATTGTATAGTACAGTTCGAGGGTCATGAGATTGACTTAGATTGTATTGTACTTGGGTTAGCTGATTTTGACTGTATTGTTGGTATCGATATGTTAACCAAGTACCGAGCCACTGTAGATTGTTTCCAAAAGATTGTCAGATTCAGACCAGAGATGGCTGATGAGTGGAAATTCTATGGTAAGGGTTCCAGATCTCGGATTCCCTTAGTATCTGCTTTGACTATGAGTAGATTATTACAGAAAGGAGCAGATGGGTTCCTTGTATATTCAGTAGATCTACTGAAATCGAGGCCAAAATTGGCAGAGCTGCCAGTGGTTTGTGAGTTTGCGGATGTATTTCCAGATGATATTCCAGGGTTACCCCCAGCCCGAGAGATATATTTTAGCAATGATCTTGTGCCAGGTACTGTTCCTATATCCTGAGCTCCGTACAGAATGGCACATATTGAACTGAAAGAACTGAAAGCACAATTAGAAGATCTACTAACCAAGGGGCATATCAGACTGAGTGTTTCCCCTTGGGGCGCTCCAGTGCTATTTGTTCGAAAGAAAGATGGTTCGATGAGATTGTGTATTGATTACCGGCAACTGAACAAGGCAACGGTAAAGAACAAATATCCCTTGCCTCGTATCGACGACTTATTTGATCAGTTGCAGGGATCCTCTGTCTATTCCAAGATTGATCTGAGATCTGGATATCACCAGCTGAGAGTTCAAGATGTTGATATACCGAAGACATCGTTCCGAACCAGGTATGGACATTACGAGTTTGTTGTCATGCCTTTCGGTTTAACGAATGCTCCAGCTGTGTTTATGGGATTGATGAACCGGGTCTTTCAGAGGTATCTGGATGAATTTGTTATTGTTTTTATCGATGATATTTTGGTGTATTCTAAGAATAGGAATGAGCATGCCGAGCATTTGAGAATTGTATTACAGATGCTGAGGGATGAGAAACTGTATGCTAAACTGTCAAAGTGTGAGTTCTGGTTGAGACAAGTTGTCTTCTTGGGTCATATCATATCTGGAGATGGTATTTCTGTTGATCCGAGTAAAGTTGAAGCTGTGATCAGTTGGCCTAGACCGACTTCTGTGCCAGATACGTAGTTTCATGGGTTTAGCAGGGTATTATCGACGATTCATTAAAGATTTCTCTTGTATTGCGAGGCCGATTACGCAGCTAACTCTGAAGAAACCTCCCTTTGTATGGTCGGAGGCATGTGAGTCCAGTTTCATAGAGTTGAAGAAAAGATTGACCAGTGCTCCTGTCTTGACGATTACTTCAGGTACGGGTGATTTTGTTGTATATTGCGATGCATCTCACAGAGGGCTAGGATGTGTTCTAATGCAGCGAGGACATGTGATTGCATATGCCTCGAGACAGTTGAAACCCCACGAGACCCGTTACCCAAATCATGATCTTGAATTGGCGGCCATAGTATTTGCACTGAAAATCTGGCGACATTATCTTTATGGCAAGAAGTTTGAGATTTACTCTGATCACAAGAGCCTGAAGTATCTGTTTTCTCAGTCATAGTTGAATATGAGGCAGCGTAGATGGCTCGATTTACTGAAAGATTTTGATTGCGAGATCAAGTACTATCCAGGGAAGTCAAATACAGCAGATGCCTTGAGTCGAAAGGTATGTTCTCTATCCTTATCGACGATAGGTGTTTCGAATTTAGTTGCAGATTGCTGTTTGTCTGGATTAGCATTTGATACAGATAGTAGACCACTACAACTTGCTACGATCCAAGTTGAGCCAGATTTGATTATGAGAATCAAAGAAGCACAAAGAAATGATCAGAATGTTCAGAAGTCAATTGAAATGGTCATATCAGGGCATATTTCAGAGTATCAGGTACATGATAATGTTTTGTATGTGAATAACCGTCTTGTAGTGCCAGATGTTTCAGATTTGAAACAACAGATTTTTTCAGAAGCGCACTGTAGTCGGTTCAGTATTCATCCTGGTGGCATAAAGATGTACAACGATTTGAAGACACAGTTCTGGTGGAAACAGATGAAATCAGATATTGCAAAGTTTGTGTCTAGGTGCTTGAATTGCCAACAGTTGAAAGCCAAAAGAAAGAAGCCCGGTGGTTTACTTCGGAGTTTATCTATCCCTGAATGGAAATGGGATCATATTTCCATGGATTTCGTGACGAAGTTACCACGATCCTCCCGGGGCTGTGATGCAATTTGGGTCATTATTGACAGATTGACCAAATCAGCATGTTTTATTCCGTACAGAATGACATACCGACATGATCAGATGGCAGAGATATATGTCAGAGAGGTAGTCATATTGCATGGTGTTCCGAAGTCTATTGTATCAGATCGTGATTTCCGATTCACTTCTCATTTCTGGCACATTTTGCAGCAAGCTTTAGGTACAACATTGCACCTGAGTACTGCATATCATCCTCAGACAGACGGACAGTCAGAACAAACTATCAAGACTTTAGAAGATATGTTGAGAGCTGTAGTGCTAGATTTTGGCACTAGTTGGCAAGATTCACTACCATTATGTGAATTCTCGTACAACAACAGCTATCAGACAAGCATCGAGATGGCACAGTTTGAAGCTTTATATGGAAAAAAGTGCAGATCTCCGTTGTATTGGGATGATATATCTGAGGTACCAGAACTTGGGCCTGATATGATCCGTGAAATGACTGAGAAAGTGAAGATAATTCAGAAGAGAATGAAGACAGCGCAAGATAGACAAGCCAAGTATGCCAACATCAGACGTAGACCGTTAGTATTTGAACAGGGAGACATAGTATTTTTGAAGATTTCTCCTTTCATAGGCGTTGTCAGATTTGGCAAACGTGGGAAATTTTCTCCTAGATACATCGGTCCGTATAAGATTCTTGAGAAGATTGGCGATCGAGCATACCGACTTGATCTTCCTCCTTCTCTATCTGGGATACATGACGTCTTTCATATATCGATGCTGCATAGATATATGCCTGATGTTTCTCATGTCATTCAGCTTGATGAAGCCGAGCATGACGCTACACTGAGTTATATTGAGCAACCATTACAAATTCATGATCGGAAAGAAAAACAGCTCAGAACGAAGATTATTCTGCTAGTGAAAGTCCAATGGAGTCGTCATGGCACTGAAGAAGCGACTTGGGAGACAGAATAAGAGATGAGACAGAGACATCCCGAGTTATTTACATGACGTGAGTATTTATTCAGTTTTGATTATATTGCTTCTTGTATATGCTTTGTATTGATTGCCTGCGAGTTCGAGGACGAACTCATATCTAAGAGGGGGAGAAATGTAATGCCCAAGATTCTTGCGTGACACTTGTGAATTGTTATCATGTATTATGAATAAGGTATGAAGAACAGATGTAGAAAAGAAAAGTTAAAAAATGAGAGTTTTGAATACAAGGGAGACCGCACCCGCACTCCATTTTCTACTGCACCCGCGGTTGATGGGCAGAAAGTTGGATTTTGGCATACAGACATGACCGCACCTGCGGTACAATACCAGCCGAACCCGCGGTCGCTGTTTCTGAATTTTAAGATGGGATGCCGTGAGGTGACCGCACCCACGGTCGAGAAGGAGCGCACATGCGGTGCAACGTGGTTGCTGAAAAATAATGACACTTGCCATTGCCATGCATATATGATGTGTTGTCTTTGAATCCTTCACCATTTCAGAAATAAAAACCGAGAGCAAGATGAAAGAATCCTCCAAGTTTCTTCTAGCTTAGAATTGAGTTTGTGAAACATCCAACCAACCAAACTTCAATTCAAGCATAGATTCTTGCTCCTCTCATCAAGGGCTATCAAAGGATGTAAGTATCTTTAGGTTTCAGCATGTTTTGAAGTTGAGTTGTTGGGGGAAATCAGATTTGAGTTCTATTTTGTATTCTTATGATTATGGTGATCGTAGAATTGCAACCGAATCGAAGAACGGATATGATATGCTATTGTTATTATTTTCAGCATGTTAGACAAACTAGATGGTGTTGAATCATTGTGTTTTGGCTTGGTATTGTTGTGGATTATGAGTTGTTGATATTAGTTGATTGTTTCTTGAGTTATCGGTATCGCAAGATTAGCAGTTATGCCGTCGAATTGTATCGAGAATGATTATTGATTCATATATGTGTTGCATTGAGTTGAAGATTGATAGAATGCATCTTGAATATGTCATTTCAGATTAGTCTTGACAAGCTTCGACATCTAGACTTTGACACCGACAAAGATTGTACGACAAGAAGGTATAATTCATGTGGATTCGGGAAGATACAACTCGAATCAGAATTGATTTGAGTTTCCCAAAATAACATACTAGATTGTCTGTACTTTGTTATGTTTATGCTTTGTTTATAGATTTATTTTCAAGCATTTAAGATAGGAGAGTCCTTGGCAGACTTGCCAAATTTTTAGATGTTCGGTGGTATTGACGCATAGGAGAAGATTTACTCCGATTGTAGACATTCGATACAGACAGGACCGAAGTCTAGGAATAAGACGTACCGCCACCACGATTGGGAGAGTAGGTGGGAGACTTGTTACGTCTTATTCACACTGGGATCCCTAGAATTAGAGTCGAGTAGAGTCAAGATATGAGTTTGATTTTAATTGTATGCTTATATTGATTTTGTTTCATAGATTGTGGAACATATTGCTATTGATTATATTCATGATGGTATGTTCATGATTTATATTGTGTATATGCATGTATAACATGTCTTATACTGGGATTTGTTCTCACCGGAGTTTCCGGCTGTTGTTGTGTCTGTATGTGTGCATAACAACAGGTGGGACAGGATCAGGGTCACGACAAAGATGAGAGATCAAGATAGCGTGGAGATTATGGGCGTAGAAGAAGGACTAGTGGTTTATTACTGGACATGTACTATATGTGGTTTGTAGTTGGTATTGAACACTAGTGTGTATAAATGTAATGAAATAAGACTTGGATTTATGTGTGTTGAAATAAAGTAGAGAAAGTTCTTGTGCATGTTTATATACATTTGAATTAATGTTAAAAGCAAAATTTTGACCCACATTTTCTAGCAAAGATCCAACTAATCCCAAAAAAAATTGAGTTAGAGCCCGAGTCCCCACAAAGTTAGATGATGCCTTGTGGGCATATCGAACCGCGTTCAAGACACCCATTGGGATGTCTCCCTATTGGCTGGTCTTTGGAAAAGCATGTCATTTTCCGTTGGAGTTGGAGGACCGAGCTTCTGGCCATGTCCGAAAACTGTAGTTAAATGAGATGGAGGAATTCCGCAATGATGCATATGTGAATGCTAATATCTATAAAGAGCAGACCAAGAAATGGCATGACAAAATTATTATACGAAGGCAGCTCAAACCCGGACAACAAGTACTGCTATACGTTGGTCAGGGCCATTTTTTGTGGAAACAGTATATCCTTATGGGGCTATCGAGCTAAAGTGAAGTGACGGAAGAAGCTTCAAAGTGAATGGACAGCGGGTTAAGCCGTACTATGGGACCGAAGTAAGGAATATCGACAGTATCAAGTTGATCGAATCAGACTAACTAATCTGGGACAGTCGGGCTGCCAACGTTAAACCAAGCGCTGTTGGGAGGCAACCCAACTAGTATCTCTTTATTTATTTCTTTTTATTTTATTTTATTTTCAGTAGTATTATTTTTTTTACGTTTTCTTTGTTTTCAATTCTGCATGTGACGATTAGACATTGATATGTGTTCTTTTTTCCAGGTAAAAAGTTTAGCTGGGCGTGGAAAAGAGCTTAATTGGACAGAAATCCGAGAAAGATAGCGCCGCAGCGCCACAAGAACAGAGCCGCAGCGCTAAAGCATCCAAAGAAGAGGCGCCTAGGCGCTAGGAAAGCAGCGCCGCGACGCCAAACGTTCGAATTTACTAGCGCCTAGGTGCTAGGGACACAGCGCTGCGGCGCTAAAGGGCCGAGAGTGTAGCGCCGTGGCGCTATTTATTCAGCGCCGCGGCGCTGGTTCGATCTATATGAAAAAAGGGATCCGAGAGTTATTTTCAGAAAACAAGAACCAAGCGCCGCGGCCCCTACTCTCCTCCACCAAAATTTTGCCAATCACCATGACTCCATCACAAAATTCTTTTCCGAAACACCACAATACACCACCCATATCATCCTCAAACCAAATCCACCTAAATTTGTTACTCCTAGACCCTATTTTGGATCAAAATTTTCTGTAAAATTTATTCAACGGGTTAACACCGGAGTAATTACAAGAATATTGTGGGTATTCTAGTGCAAGGTAATCGTTGTTGGTATTGTAAATTTTCAAGATATTGTTTGAATTTGAAGGAATAAGGTTCTAGATTTGGTGTACACAAGGTGTTCGATAACTGTTCTAAGTGAGTTCTTTTCAAGTACTGTGAATTGGGGAATATTGCATGTTTGAGGAGATTATTGATTGCTTGTGTTGATACTGTGGCTGCTTGATTTGTGGAAAATTGTTTGAGTTAATGTGGAGTGGGTGCTGAACGAGGTTGATCTTGAATTGAAATATGCCGCCAAGGAAGAAGACCAAGCAGGTTCAATCTGAGGAGGGTGAGTCGTCTACAGCTACTTTTGATAGACGACGAGTCTGGAATGCCGTTGCTGCCGAAAACTTTTCTAAATTACATGATAAAAGCATGCAGCGGGAAAGGGGAATGGATCAGAGCACCCCGGATTGCATGACATTGATTGTTGCTAGGAATATTCCTTGGGCTGAGTTTGTGAAACCGTCGGCAAACGCCATTATCTCCATTGTGCAGGAATTCTATGCTAATCTAAAGGTCAAACACGAGAATTATCACGTGAAGGTGCGGGGGCGAATCGTTGCCTTCGATAGCGCAACAATTAATTCAATGTATTTGATGCCAGACTACGAAACAGATGGATACACACTGTTCATGCGAGAGGCCTACCCCTATGAGACGGTCATTACCACACTTTGTGAGCCGGGAACGGTTTGGAAACTGAATAATCAACGAGCCCCGGTCACATTACCTGCGACGTCCATGCGGAGGGATGCATACAACTAGTACTACTTCGTAGCCTTGAGATTGATGCCATCTTGTCACGTATCTGATGTGACAAAAGCGAAGACAGCCCTGGTTTATTGTATCATCACCGGCAGGACAGTTGATGTGGGCCACGTGATTATGACTTCAATGTTGCAGGCTTCTCGGGGCACTTCCACTGTGAGCATGCCACACTCCTCTACCATTACGGATCTATGTCGGTGAGCAGGAGTTGTATGGGATGATAGCGAGGCCGTATTGCATACAAAAGGCAACATCTTACTGCTTGCTAGACTCCCGAGGGATAGGAGAAGATAAATGGTTACTCGTGGTTCAGGCGAGGCCTCAGGCAGTGGAGAACCGACACAGCCCGCACCACAACCATCACGTGCACAAACCATCGACCCCCGTATGGATGAAGTCGAGCTTAAGCTCGAGAGATTGTTGAGGATGACCCGTGAGCACCAGGCGTACGTTTATGATTATCATCGCGTGTTCTCGCAGCATTACCCTCCTACTAATCCATCGGGTGAGCCGTCAGGCAAGGACAGCGAGTCCTGACGCTCGCTGTGTGAGGTACGTAGTCCCCTGTTTTTCATGCTTTATTACTGTACATTGGGGACAATGCACGTATTTAAGTTTGGGGGGGTCATCTACTGGGTCATCTACTTGGAATTACTTGTCATACTCTGCACGTCTACTACTGCTGTTTAGTCTGTTTCACTGTTTGGGTTTCAGTTCTCAGTTCGTATTTTTAGATGCTTGAATTCCCTGCACTTTTTGTTTTTTTTTTAAAAAAAATTGTTTATTTATTTTCATTGCATGTTAGATTGTTAGGACTAGTCATAGATAAGCTATCGTGAGGCCGATGATGAAAATAAAATCTTGAGTCTGAAGCATGAATGTATTCGGGATTACTTGGGAGTCACATTTTATTGCACTATCATGTTTATTGATATTATCGGTGCTAAGAGACAATTTGTGTGCCTGTGATGCTAATTAAACCAGATAAATCTGATTTTTAGTAATTCTCGCATGACATTGACTGACACTTCTGCGAACACAGAGATGATCTAGGAAATTCTTCTCAATATCTTTGGGCCTGTCTTCTTTATTCATTATCAATTGTTAGCCCATTGAGCCTCGAGTAGATTGAGATGCTTGAATTTTCTTTGTGCACCTATATCATAGATCATTTAGATTGAAAATTGCATGTGATTGGTTTGTATTAGTTGACTAATGGATTGACGGAAATCTAGAACTTGTTTGAACACTTTTCTAGGCGAAATATAAATAATATGTGACATAGGAATGATTTAGACGATCTTTGGAAACGTTGAGCCTCCGAGCTTACCAAATGAACATGAAATATCCCTAGTGTCCCACATTGAGCCTACTAAAAATCGAGTGGCGTGTGTCAATGACATACAATTAGCCCCCACTTGTATCTATTCTACATCCCACAACAACTACCTAATGAAGCTTATACACTTAATGTCCTACCTAATTTTTGAGAGTAATAAGTTCATTGGTGTTGGAATGATTCAAACACTCCTTAAAAAGAAAAAGAGAAAAAAAATGAATGTACAGAAAGAAGTTGGCAAAGAAAAAAGGAAGAAAAACAATGAAAAGAGCGAATCAAAAGTGGTGAAAAAGAAAGCATTTGGGAAATAAAGGATATGAATGAAAAGAAAACAATAAGCGGGTGATGAGTGAAAATAAAATGAAACAATGAAAAGAGCGAATCAAAAGTGGTGAAAAAGAAAGCATTTGGGAAATGAAGGATATGAATGAAAAGAAAACAATAAGCGGGTTATGAGTGAAAAGAAAATGAAAATAAGTGAAATAGATGAAGTTCAAATATTTCTCTCAAATTTTGATCTCCATGCCTTTATTGTAGCCATGAGCCTTAGCCTAACGTTACAAGCCTGCAAAACCTATTAACCTTGTCACATTTATCCAATATACTAGTGGAGAAAAGTTGTTCAATTCAAGCTTATGGGTACCTGATAAACATGGTTAACAAGTATAAACTTTAATCATTTGCATGCAAGAATCTCATTGTGTGACTTCATCTTTGGGTATATTTTTGTTGAATATCTTTTGAACCAAACAATCACCATTAAAGTCCTTTGTGATCTGTGTAAGCATCTGTGTATTTTAATGAAGTGTGAGTTGCACCGAACTGAGGACTTCTTAAGTTTATAAGGCAACTTGGCATTGTGAATATATTTGCACACTCGATGAGGTAAATAAACATTGCTATACCACACACGCACGTGACTCTCGAGTAATTACGAATCACATGAATATAAATGAATCTGAGGCCACTGGCACTTTTTGCATATCCATGACTATACTTGTTAGCGTTTATTTCTTGCTCGAGTCTTCTTTCCTATTTTTACTTCTATTTTTCTCGGGACTAGCAAAAGTTCAAGTTTGGGGGGTTTGATAAGTGCAAGAATTGCACTTAATTTATATGTTATTCCATTTGATGTACGCTGGTTTCGAGCAGATTTATGCTTGGTTTTTGTTGTTTTTGTTTAGTGCAGGGAATATACAACTATGAGATGGTTTAGAGAAAGTAGAGACGTTTTTGGGCGTAAAACACCAAAATATTCAGAGCCACAATTTGTGAAACACTAGCGCCGCAGCGCTACAAGATCAGCGCCGCAGCGCCAGTGTGCCGAGAGACAAGCGCCTAGGGCAGCGCCGCGACGCCTCACTGCCGAAGAACAAGCGCCTAGGCGCTAGGGGACAAGCTCCGTGGCGCTAATGCTTACGAATGACTGGCGCCTAGGCGCTACTTACTCAGCGCCGCGGCGCTAATGTCGGCGAAACAAGAATAAATGGGCTTCGACTTATGGCCCGACGGAAGAAATAAGAAGAAAGGAAGGGTTCAGAATTAGGGAGGCCGTTTTGGACGAAAATACATGGAGAAAAGTCGGAGCAAAGGCGAGACGAAAGGAAGAGACGCAAATATCAAGTACAAAAACGAAGAGCGACGGATCTGGGGACAGAGACGACACTTCGGATTTGTTATCTGTTCTTTCATATTTATAATTTCTCGTATTTCAATGTCTAAAACTTTGAACATGCGTTGTTTTTATTTCGATTTCGTCATGAACTAATTTTCTAGTCTAGAGAATGACGTAGCTTTGTGGAAACGATAATTTGATTCGGTTACTTATATGATTGAATTCCTTTTTATTTAATTGCGTTTCTCTGTGTTAACTCTGCTGCAATTTATTGGCCATAAATTGCATGTTGTATGATTAGTTCGACAACTAGGGAGAGTGACTAGGATTATAGATCATTTGAGACACATCGTTAATTGTTTATAGCGTTCGGAAGACATATAACTTTAGCGATGCTTAGTAAGAACATTGTTAGCATTTATCTATGAAACCGAGATTTTAATTAGGAATGTTAGAATCGAAGTTTGATTGATACAGTTTATTCGTCACTTGGGAAAGGGGAAATAAAACAATTAAGTGTTCTTGGCCATTAAATAATTGGAATTCTGGAATATAAAGTTAACTAGGAATAATTGTCGTGGAAACTTAGTGAAATCATTTCTCTAGATATTTTCTCTCCTTGATATTTTTTTCTCAATCCGGTATTAGAATAATTATTTGTCTTCAATTTATTCGTTTAAGTAAATCAACCAAGTTATCGAATTTTCTAGATAAAGTTTGGACTACTTTTATTATAAGCACTGATATACATTTTATAAACACTCTTCGTGGGATCGACACTCATACTCACAAATACATTTTACTATAACTTGACGTCGTGCGCTTGCGAGCAATCAAGAAAACACACAACAGGACATAGAAAAAATTTCGGCATGACCTTCCCGTAAGTAGGACATCCCGAAAAGTCAAACAACAGTTTATATCAAAATATACTCCAACTAGAGTCATTAAAACTAAATCCAAGTTAAACAACCTATAGCCGCACTGGCCAGGACTAAGAAATTAAAACTTACCAATTACCCACCAGATCATAAATATCACAAAGTCGACTCAGAACATCACAAAAACAACCAAATACCACTACAGATACATGGGGCATCTCCTCGGCAAATAATCTACAATACAGGACTGAAACAAACTCAAGACAAATATATATACTAACTGGGAGACTTCACTGAACAGAACCAAGCAATCCAACCTCAATCCCGAGCTCCACTAGTCGGACCTCTGCCTGATGCGGCAAAACGACTCAAGAGATCTACCATGGTGCCAAAAAGTAACCACATCAGCCCACCCAGTAAACAACGGGGTTAGGATTTTGGTATGAAACAGTTCAACAATAACAACAATAAACATAAATCATGCATAATCATATAATAAAATGTAATATGAAATGCATGAAAGGCTCAACGAATAATCGGGATAACAGGAGCCAACAAACGGTACGATAACAACTGGAATAATGCTCGAGCAACAACACAGGGGAGCTACATTGTCATGTAGCTAAACCGCCCTGCCAAGTATGCGAGGTATGCCAAGCTGTGCTGAATAACACCCTTGACTTGGCCTCCATACAACTGATAAGATATAACAGGATGGCACAACAAAACGAACTAGATGACACAATCCCAGCACTCACCTCAAAAGGCTACACTAACCACGGGATTGTTCTATCACATATACGATCTAATGTGTATAGGCCTATCAGCCACACTATGATCCTGAGATAAACAACAGTGCCAGATAACAACGGATATCAACAATGGTTAACAAGAACGATAGGGCTCAACATGAATGTCACCACAGTATGCCCTATGCTAAATGTCAATAATTTTTCACAATAATAAACATATATCACAAAGAATGAATTTAACAAATTACCATAGTCAACAAGTCATAAACACGATCAATGTAACACATAATGACAATTAAACATAATTTATGTTTTACCATCGTATGTTACCGAGCTGTAACATACCTATACCAACTTGAAAATCCAATAACAACTTCACTTCAAGACCCTCGGCCTAAACCAAACAACAATAAGCCGATCATTAAAACTACGTTCCATACCAATGTCAAATTTGGCACAACATAGCATAAAATTTGTATCTAATACATTTTGGACCCAAATCAAAATCCGGCAATTGAAAATGAAATATAACTCAAATATCTAACTTTTTCTAGAAGAAACTATTTCCAGAATCCTAATAGATAAATCCCAGAATTATCAAGAAGACGCTACTCCATATGCAGTTCGCGGCAGAATTCGGTACCTGAGCAGTTTCGGAAAAATAAACATAACTATCTCAATTCTTAATGAAAATCAATGAATCTTATATCATTACGAAGACAACACATAGCTCTACAACTCTTATTTGAATCACAAGTCCAGAATCCGAGAGCATAAATGTCATAAACTCGAATTACAGTAGCTAATCTACACAGCTTCAGTACAGAATTCCATTTTGACACATTTTGGTAGAAATATCATATCAAATCTGTTTCTAATCGAAAACCCATTCTTCTAGTGGCTATGAACAGCTAACATAAAGTATTACAAAGTTTGTTTAGATCATTTCTACAAATTCAAAGTACAAAAATCGCAGCAACCCAAAAACTCTCACCCAAAAACTGGAAGAATTCGTGCAGAAACAGAGCACCGGAACAGCAGCTTTGATCTACCCGTATCCTTGCTCAAAATTCATGATTTTTGTCTTGAATCAAAGCCTAGGATGTTAAGAAGACACCCCTTTAAACGGATCGAGATTTCAACGCCGGACGGAGGAGATATCGTGATTTTCCGCAGCCGCTACACAAGTGACAGGAATTGAGTTCTTTCTTCTTTCTTTCCTTTTCTTTACTTCCTTCTCTCTCTTTTAAAGGTAAGTTGTGTTTATGTATATGTATTTATATATTGTGTATTTGGTTACTTAAATAGTAACTCAAGTCCATTTATCTCGGTCTGTATTTATTTTGCTCTCGTGTGTTATTTAAACTCTATATGTATTTTATATCGTTAAATTATCCGATATTCTAAAATACATATTTTTAACACACTTCTTGAATTTATTTGGCATAAATAATTATTTTAATTTACAACTCAATAATTATTCTAATTATGCCAAATTACGGGATAATTAATTACATGGCCTTGTACTTCTCCACCTCTTAAAACAAATTTCGTCCTCGAAATTTCTGTTTATACACATACATCTTACACACGATGCGAAACCAACAATACAATATTAAGAATCAAACAGATATGGATAAGATGCTCTCATCTTCTCTTCTGTTTCCCAGGTTGATTCTTCTACCCCATGCCTCGACCATTGAACACGTACAAGTGGTATAACTTTATTGCGTAAAACTTTATCTTTACGTTCCAGGATACAAACAGGATACTCAGTATACAATAGAGAAGGGTCGAGTTCAACCTCATCAGGCTGAATCACATGAGACGTGTCGGGCTCATACTTACGCAACATAGAAACATGGAAAACATCGTGGATGCCAGACAATGACTGGGGCAAATCCAAACGATAAGCGCAAGTCCCAATATGCTCAAAAATATCATAGGGGCCAACGAAATGAGGTGACAACTTACCTCTCATGCCAAAACGAACAACACCTCTAAACGGAGAGATCCTTAGAAACACAAAATCTCCAACTTGAAAATATAGAGGTTGACGACGTCTGTTAGCATAACACAATTCAGGAATATCTGGGACAATCAATCTACCATTAAATCGAAGAGAATCATCTGAGTGAGTTGAGAAACCAGATTGGTGTCCTTGAGATACTAACTCATAAGATTTTAGAACTCGATCATCAGTTTTCTGAGCTGACTTTACAATCTGAATCAACTCTGGCTCAACAAAAATTTGAGATACACAAACAGCATGACCTTGGATATGAAAATCCAACCCAGAAGTGCAAATATCCTCTCGTAGCTTAGAAACACGAATCGAGGATAAATTAACATCAACAACCTTACAACTCAAAGCATCGGCAATGACATTCACTTTTCTCGGATGATACTGGATCTCACAATCATAATCTTTCAAAAGATCCATCCAACATCCCTGTATCATATTCAGATCTGACTAAGAGAACAGATACTTCAAGCTTTTGTGATCAGAATAGATTAAAATTGCTCTCCAAACTAATAATGTCTCCAAATCTTGAGAGCAAAAACAATAGCCGCCAATTCCAAGTCACAAACAGGATACTTTGACTCTTGCGGTTTCAACTGAAGAGAATCATATGCCACAACTCTGCCATGATGCATCAGAACACAACCTAGACCTCGATTAGATGCATCGGTACAAACAACAAATCCTCCAGAACAACTTGGGATGGTAAGAACTGGTGCAGAAGTCAATCTCTTCTTCAACTCGACAAAACTTGACTCACATTCATCAGACCAAATGAATTTCTGATATTTTTGAGTTAGTTGAGTGATAGGTCTAGCAATGTTTAAGAAATTTTCGATAAATCTCCGATAATAACCAGCTAAACCCATGAAACTACGAATCTCTGGCACATTGGTTGGTCGTGCCCAATTCAGAACTGCTTCTACTTTACTTGATCGACAGAAATACCATGTTGAGATATGACATGGCCCAGAAACACAACCCTATCTAACCAAAACTCACACTTGGATAGCTTGGCGTACAACTGCTTCTTTTGAAGAATTCGAAGAAATAATCTCAAGTGTTTAACATGCTCTTCTTCATACTTGGAATATACAAGAATATCATCGATGAATACAATCACAAAACGATCGAGATATTTACGAAATAAGGGATTCATCAAGTCCATAAACACAGCAGGAGCATTGGTCAAACCAAAAGGCATAACCAAAAATTCAAAGTGTCCGTATCTCATGCGAAAAGCTGTTTTCGGCACATCTTCTTATTTGACTCGCACTTGATGGTACCCAGAACGAAGATCAATCTTAGAATACACCGAAGTACCTTGCAACTGATCAAATAAGTCATCAATCCTAGGGAGTGGATATTTATTCTTGACAGTAAACTTATTCAGTTGCCGATAATCAATACACATCCGCATCGTTCCATCTTTCTTCTTGACAAATAGAATCGGTGCACCCCACGGTGAAGAACTCGGACAAATATAACCTTTACTCAACAAATCTTGTAATTGTTCTTTCAGTTCTTTTAGCTCAACAGGAGCTAATCGATATGGTGCTCGAGATATGGGTTCAGCTCCTGGCATTAATTCGATACTGAATTCAACTTCTCGTTCTGGTGGAAAACCAGGAATCTCTTCTGGAAACACATCAGAAAACTCAAGGACTATTGGAATATCAAAAATCCGTCGCTCATCTTGCGATAAATCAATAGCATAAACAAGAAAACCTTCATGACCAAAATCTAACAATCGATTCATCTCAATGGCAGAAACTAGAGGAATCTTGGCTTGAGAACCACGGCCATAGAAATTCCATTTAGGAGCAAAGCTAAGCTTGAAACGAACCATTCCTCGATAACAGTCAACAGTGGCACGATTTGCAGTCAAAACATCCATACCAACGATGCAATCAAAGTCATGCATAGGTATAATTATGAGATTCAAATATAGAACATTTTCATAGTGAACAAAACCGCATTGAACACCACATTATCAATGATAATCATTTTGCCCATCGGAGTAGCAACAGATAGATTGGAACTCATACTAGTAGTGCAAAGATCATGCGAAACGACGAATGCATGAGAAACAAAGGAATGAGATGCTCCAGTATCAAATAACACTCGTGCTACAAAACCACATAGAGTAAAGTTACCGGCAATAACAGTACCTGGAGCTGCCTGAGCCTCATCCTTAGTCAAGGCAAATACACGAACAGGTGACTGATTCTGTTGACTACCTTGCCCTTTGGTCTGATGTGAAGGGCGACTAGGCTGGTGGGAAGACTGGGACTCTGCTGGGAATCAATTACTTTGAGCTCCACTACCTGCCTGGGCTGATTTCCGCGTATTACTACGACAAACTCTAGCAAAATGATCCGGCCGACCACAAACATTGCAAACCCCTTGAACTCCAACACACTGATTACTAGAATGCTTGCCTTTACAGTGATCACAGTAAGGTCCACTATAGTGATATCCCCCATTGTTCCCTGAACTCCCTGAACTCGAAGAACTAGAACTAGGCTTCTTAAGTTGCTTTCCACTTGGACGAAGAGATGCTGACAAAGATGAACTGAATTGTTGCCTCCCCGAATGATGATGTTGGGTAGGAGCTCAATTGCCACTCCTCTTAAGACTAGCTTCAGCCCTTTTTGCTATTTCCACTGCTTCAAGATAATTTAGTGGCTTACCGGTAGAAACAAAAAGGTGCAGATGATCATTCAATCCTTCAATGAAACTTTCGACGACAGCAACCTGACTCGCAGCAACATGAGGAGCATATCTCAGCATAGCATAAAAAGTATCCGCATACTCCGCAACTGACATATCGTCCTGCTTCAAATTATGAAACTCTGTTCAAACTTCAGCTTGAATATATCCCACGATGGAACAATCCTTCGAGCATCTTACGTCATCAATGTAGTAGACCACCACATTTTGGCACGATCTTTCAACTGATGCACAACTAATCTCAATCGATGCTCTGAAAGATACTAGATCAAATCAAACAATTCCTCAATCTCAAAAATCCAGAGTTCTGCTTTCTCAGCTCCCTCATAACCACTGAATCGAGGTAGATGCATAGAATCGAAACGCGCAACTAATTCATCCATTCTAAGGTGCTCTAGCTGATCAGCAGCTTGCTCAACACCAAAAATAATTAGAAAGGAAGTAAACAAATCATATAATCACATAAGCATGTTGTCAAGTAGCATACATAGGCGCAACAACCATTTTAGTGCAAAGACTCAAGTGTCCTAGACTCTAGTTCGAGTGTATCCCAGTTTACGCTCTGATACCAAGATGTGAGGCCCATTTACTGTAATGACAATTAATGATCAAACAATAATGGTTTGATTTAAAGCTGCAGCGGAAAAAGGTTTAAATTACTTTAAAACGGACCTCAGGGCATAGAAAAAATTTCGGCATGACCTTTCCGTAAGTAGAACATCCCAAAAACTCAAACAACAGTGTATATCAAAATATACTCCAACTAGAGTCTTTAAAACAAAACCGAAGTTAAACAACCTATAGCCGCACTGACCAGGACTAAACAGAAATTAAAACTTACCAATTACTCACCAGATCAAAAATATCATAGAGTCGACTCAGAACATCACAAAAACAACCAAATACCACTACAGATACACGGGGCATCTCCCCGACAAATAAACTACAATACAGGACTGAAACAAACTCAAGACGTACATATATACTAACTGGGAGAGTTCACTGAACAGAACCAAGCAATCTAACCTCAATCCCGAGCTTACACATGAAAAATAGTAAACGTCTTGGCAATGCCCTGAATGCTGTAATATATGTTAATATGTTTATTTTAAATATTTTTGGAATTTTATGGTGAAATGTTAATGCTAAAAGACGTGTTGCATGCTTGATTTAAAAGAAAAATGATTTATTTATATATGCATGAATTTTTATAAATGATGAAAATAATGAAAAGTTGAAGGAGGTGAAGTGATTGTGACTAATACGTTGATATGATGATATGATCGAAAGAGGATCGGTTAGGGTGCTCGAAAGCGCAATGGAATTTCGAAAAATCATATTTTACAAGCATGATAACCGAGCACCCCACATAGTGTGTAGCAAATACTATAAAACACAAAAATGACATTCATAGTTTGTTTAGTAATTTTACCTATCAATCACAAAGATGGATTATTGGCTCCAACCAAGTTGAAAACAATTTGGCTCTTGAAGGTAGACAATCTACAAGCTTCCCTTGAGCATTCCTTGCTCAAATTCCTTCTTTCCTTCAAATTAGGTTCACCACTAACAAGGTAGATCCACTATAATTTTACACTAGAAAAATTAGAGCATTTTTCTTTGAGAAGTGCAGGCTTTCCTCAACAATTGAAGAAGCAAAAAAACGGAGAGGAATGAGAGTAGAAAATTTCGGCCACTTTGGTTGAGGAGAGAAAGGGGAGAAATTTTTCTTGGTTGTGTAAAAAGTTAATGTTGCATGTGCATGTCATGCCTTGCTTATTGAAAAGGTTGTCTCCCAACTCTTCACCTACCCATGCATTTTATTTGGACTTGTAACATTTACAAAGCCCATGAACTTTTATTTAAATATCTCAAACATATTTGAGAATAATTAAACCTTACTGGAATTAACTCAAGCCCACTAGTTAAATAATTATTTCTAATTGGGCTCTACAAGACCCAATGTTATTTAATTAATTCAACACTTGAATTAATTTAATTATTTGGACTCTACTAGGTCCACTAGTGTTTAATTAATTCAATACTTGAATTAATTTAATTTAGTCCATAATAATGTTTATGAAAATCACAATTTTCAAGTACATTATTTGTTTGTGCATATTTTAATTTAGGAACACTTCCTCAAATTAAAAGTTATATTCCCCATAATCCTCTCATAGAAGTCATACTTTTATTTTTATTTGCGCTTATAAACTCCTTTATAAGTCATTTAACACATTGAACTATTTTCCTTCTCAACGGGATCTAAAAATTAGCACTTGTGTCACCCTCAATGGTTCAATGATATAACTAGCCATGGGTTCACATCTAAATGTGATTCGGGACTAAACATGTCCTTATATGAGCATACCCAGTTGCTCTATTCTTACTTATCAACTCCTTGATAACAAGAACGTCAGAACTCAAGTCTGATAGTACCCAACCAATCATGTTAAACGCCTAGCAGCATTGCTTACATGATTCCCTAGGTATCAAATGATAGTGCCTGCAAGAACCAATCTATCATGGTTAGCCTATAGTACGGTCCATTTATCTCATATATCCTGTCCGATTCGACAACTATTGGTATATCGAGAGCTGTCAAAGAATCAATACTATGTGTCATGTTGTAGTTGCATCGATGGTGTAATCTTAGAAACCCCTTTCTTAATTACCACCAACACTCTGATCAGAGATTTCAAACTACATATACATATGATATCCATACCCGAAGGTAAGCGGTGAATACCCGACTACAATGTATCGACTCCTATATGTTTCGACAAAACACCAAACCTTGCCACCTGATGACCCCATATTAGTCGGTAAACAAGTCAAAGTGCAAAGCTAGCATATAGAGTCTCAATTTTGTCCCAGGTTTCGATAAGTGAGAACCACTTGGAAAGTCCTTTATGGAGGGTTGTTCAGTGAACTCTACAAGGAGCACCTATCTTCATGCTCGGACATCACAATGTCCCCTACCAATGAAACATGGTACTCACATCGCAGATACTAGTCTCAAACTCGAGCGGCCTTTATCCTTCTTAGCGGCGGCTGAATTGACTAGGAACAGTTTAGAATATACAGTATTCCAAATATGAGTTTTATGATACTCATCATATGAGCACCTCATATTCTTTCTACTATTTGTATATTCAAAGAGTGTCGCTGATGTCCCCGCCACCTAGTACTGTGGTTACACATAGGTGGATCCATCGACCTTCAGCTAATACAAAAGTCACATTTAATGATCTCAATTCAACAAAAAGGAAAACGTATACATATATGATGAAAAGGAAAATGTTTATGATGAAAAGCAAAATGTTTAAGTTTATGCATGTTCATGAAATGTTAATTTAAGTAAAAATATTTTCACTGTTGCATGTGGATGTTTATGTATTATTTGTTATTATGGTTATGGTTTGTTGATTCAATAGACTCACTAGGTGTGATCGATGCAAGTGAGCATGATATTGATATTGTTGAGGGACTTGATGGTTGATCTTGCTGGACTGGAGGTGCACTTAACCCGAGGACTAGCACTAGTTTTTCTGCATTTACGTTCAAGTTTATGAAAAGATTTTTACGACATTTATGATTGATTTTGAGTGCTTTTTGAAAGATTGTTAGAATTAGCTTTATTTTGAAATATTGCTGAGTTAGGTTGGTAAAACGTTTGATGATTTTATGTTTTGAATTCTTTCCTTTTACGGCACTCTCCAAGATCAGTTACTGTCTTCACCTGCTGACCCAGAGAAAGACGACGTAACTAATGCTTCTCTGCCTCTAGTCTCCCCTGAAAGAGGAACGATTTAAGGTGTTCAAATACGCAACGGAAGTTCAAAATGTTTTTCAAGGCATGAAAAACCGAAAATTTTAGAGGAAAAATTTGAACACCTCATGTACTAGAATGTAACATATACAAAAACACAACTATGACACTCATAGGGTGTTTAGAAATCGTTACCTATCAATCTCTTGAGATTGATGTTGGCTCCAACTAAGATGTAAACACCTTAGCTCTTGATGGCAAGACAATCTTCAAGCTCTCTCCTTTCTTTAAAATTAGGCCCACCACCAACTAGCTAGAATCCCTCTTATTTTGCAATAGAAAAATAAGAGGATTTTTCAAGGAGAAGTATTTTCTTTCCTCAACTATTGAAGAAGAAAATTGAGAGAAAAATGAGGGAGAAAGTCTTCAAAATTTCGGCCTTTGCAAGGTAGAATGAAGGGGAGGATGAGTTGTCTTGGTTGTGGGAAAGTAGAAATCACTTTTTTCATGCCAAACAAATTTTTAATGAAAAAGTATTCCCCAACTCTTCACCTCCCATGCATGCAATTTTATTTGGTTTTTAACAATTAAAAATCCATGGACTTAATTTAATTATCTCAAACAAATTTGAGACTAATTAAACATTACTTGAATTTATTCAAGTCCCACTAGTTAAATAATTATTTCCTATTGGACTCTACAAAATTCAATATGATTTAATTAATTCAACACTTGAATTAATTTAATGAATTGGACTCTACTAGGGCCACTAGTGTTTAATTTATTCAACACTTGAATTAATTTAATTTAGTCCATAATAATGTTTATGAAAATCACAATTTTCAAATACATTATTTATTTGGCCAACTTTTAGTTTAGGAACACTTCCACAAATTAAAAGTTACATTTCCCTCATAGAAGTCATACTTCAATTTTTTCTTACGCTAATAAACTCCTTTATAAGCCGTTCAACACATTGAACTATTTTACTTCTCAACGGGATCTAGAAAGCTAGTACTTTTGTGGCCCTCAATGGTTCACTGATACAACTAGCCGTGGGTTCACATCTCCATGTGATTCGGACTAAACATGTCCTTATACGAGCATACCCCAACTGCTCCATTCTTACTTATCAACTCCTTGATAATAAGAACGTCAGAACTCAAGTCTGATAATACCCAACCAATCATGTTAAACGCCTAACAGCATCGCTTACATGATTCCATAGGTATCAAATGATAGTGCCTGCAAGAACCATTCTATTATGGTTAGCGTACAGTACAGTCCCCTCATCTCATATATCCCGACCGATTCAACAACCATTAGTATATCGAGAGTTGTCAATGAATCGATACTATGTGTCATGCCGTAGTGGCATCGATGGTGTAATCTATGAAACCCCTTTCATAATTACCACCATACTCTGATCAGAGATTTCATACTACATACACATAGGATATCCATACCCGAAGGTAAGCGGTGAATCCCCGACTACAATGCAACGACTCCTATATGTTTCGACAAAACACCCAACCTTGCAACCTGATGACTCCTTGAGAGTCGGTAAACAAGTCAAAGTGCAATGCTAGCACATAGAGTCTCAATGTTGTGCCGAGTCATAAGGACTAATGGTGTACAACCATAAACTAGGACGTTTCCATTCGATAAGTGAGAACCACTTGGAAAATTTTTTATGGAGGGTTGTTCAGTGCACTCTACAAGGAACACCTATCTGCATGTTTGGACATCACAATGTCCCCTACCAATGAAACATGGTACTCACATCGCAGATACTAGTCTCGAACTCGAGCGGCCTATATCCTTCTTAGCGGCGGTTGAATCGACTAGGAAATGTTTAGAATATACAGTATTCCAAATATGAGTTTCATGACACTCATCATATGAGCATCTCATATTCTTTCTACTATTTGTATATTCAAAGACTTTATCTATGGAACTAGCATGGGTATAGAGATAAAGAAGTGCCAAAAAATAATAATTTCAAATATTATTAAAATAAAGACTGTTTATACATAGAGTTTCATTATGAACACTCGGCCAACACTTGGCTCAACATGCACCTACTCTAACAATCTCCACTTGCACTAGAGCCAACTACCCATATGCTTCAAACCCATCGATTCACGTTGCTTCTCGAATAATGGTCCAGGTAAAGGCTTAGTTAGCGGATCAGCAACATTATCTACGGATCCGACTTTGTCAATCGACACTTCTCCTCTTTCCACAATCTCTCAAAGGATGTGGTACTTTCTCAATACGTATTTGGATTTCTGATGAGACCTTGGCTCCTTTGCTTGTGTTATAGCTCCCGTGTTGTCACAAAACACTGGGACTAGAGAAACTCCATTAGGAATGACGCCCAACTCTTGGACGAAATTCTTATCCAAACAGCTTCCTTTGCTGCATCTGATGCAGCAATGTATTCGGCCTCTGTGCTGGAATCCGCAATACTGTCTTGCTTGGAACTCTTCCAAGAGACAGCAGCACCATTGAGCATGAATACAAACCTAGAGGTTGACTTTGAGTCATCGATATCTCTTTGGAAGCTAGAGTCGGTATAGCCTTCCAATTTCAGTTCTCTACCCCACAGACCAAGAACATCTTATTGATCCTTCTCAAATACTTGAGGATGTCTTTCACAGCTTTCCAGTGTGAAAGTCCAGGCTTCGATTGATATCTACAAACTACACTTAGTGCAAAAGTCACGTCATGACATGTAGATATCATCTCATACATGATGCTACCAATCGCAGATGCATAAGGAATGCTTGTCATCGCCGCTATCTTTGCATCAGTCTTGGGAGACATAGAATTGGATAGGGACACGCCATGACACATTGGTAGATGTCCTTTCTTGGACTCATCCATCGAGAACCGCTTCACGATGGTATCAATGTATGTGGACTGGGTGAGACCACGCAATCTTCTTGATTTATCTCTATAGATCTGTATTCCCAATACAAAAGATGCTTCACCCAAGTTCTGCATCGAGAACTTACTTGATAACCATATCTTAGTTGATTGCAACATCCCTACATCATTCTCAATGAGTAGAATGCCATCAACATAAAGCACCAGGAATGTCACAACACTCTTACTGACCTTCTTATACACACAGGGTTCCTCAGGATTCTTAGTAAAACCAAACTCTTTGATTGTACTATCGAATATGAGGTTCCAACTTCTAGATGACTGCTTTAGACCATAAATAGATCTCTGAATTTTGCATACCATATGCTCACTTCCGATAGATGTAAACCCTTCAGTTGAGACATGTAAATCTCTTTCTTAATATCCCCATTAAGAAAGGCTGTCTTGACATCCATCTTCCATATCTCATAATCATACCATGCAGCTATGGCTGGCAATATCCTTATAGACTTGAACATTGCAACTAGAGAAAAGGTTTCCTCAAAGTCAACTCCTTGTCTTTGAGTATATCCTTTTGCCACCAATCGCGCCTTGAAGGTCAATACCTTTCCATCCGCCCCAAATTTCCTCTTGTAAATCCATTTACACCCTATGGAAACAGTTTCCTCATGTGGATCCACAAGGTTCCACACTTGGTTCGAATGCATGGAATTCATCTCAGATTCCATTGCTTCAAGCCACTTGGATGAATCGGCATCAGATAATGCTTCCTTGAAGGTCCTTGGATCACATCCATGGATAGGCTCATCATGGCCCTCTTCAAGAAGCAGACCATACCTCATAGGTGGTCTCGAGACTCTCTCGGATCTTCTAGGAGCTTGTATCTCCTCTCTTAGCTCTTCGGGTGTGGGTTCTACAATTGTGGGTGTCTCTCGAACCTCTTCGATTTCTATCATCTCCCCTTTTCTATCCAATAGAAAATCCTTTTCCAAAAAGATTGCATTCCTAGAAACAAACACCTTTGTTTCTTGGGGATGATAGAAGCAATATCCAACAGAATTCCTTGGATATCCCACAAAGTAACATAAAATGGATCGACTATCCAATTTATTTCCACTACACGCTTCACATAAGCAGGGCATCCCCATATTCTAAGACAAGAATATTTGGGAGGCTTACCCATCCATATCTCATATGGTGTCTGCCTTTGAATGGACATTTAGTGAATATCTTTTAATTTTAAGTTATAGAGATCGTTTTCAAGTTCTCTAGTACCAATTAAACATTCATTCTTGTAAATATTGCAAACACCTTTGCTAAATAAACATGAATATCCATCTTTATCAACATAGAAATGGAAACAATGTTTTTCACCAAATTAGGTACAAACAAAACATCTCTTAAAAAATTAACTTAAAATTATTGTTCAAAAATAAATAAACATCTCCAACAGCCTTGACAGCAACTCTTGCCCCATTGCCCATCCTCAAGAAGGTCTCACCTTCCCTTAGTCTCCTACTTCTTCCCATCACCTGCAAATCATTACAGAGATGTGAGCCACAGCCGGTATCTAATACCCAAGAAGTAGAGTTAATTGAAATGTTTACTTCAATGTAGAACATACCATTTCCAGAACCCTTATGGGCAAGATATTCTCTGCAGTTACGCCTCCAATGTCCAGGCTTCTTGCAGTGATGACATACACCAGCAGTTTTGTCAGCCTTAACTGGTGTGGCTGCCACAACGGGATTCGGAGATTGCCTTATCAAGTGCACGTTCTTCTTGGGACGTTGGAAAGAACTCTTCTTTCCCTTCCCATGTGGATCAATCTTCGTACCAGATGAATAACACACGTAAAGAACCAACTTCTCTTTCTTGATGGTGGACTCAAACATAACAAGCATATTCACCAACTCCTCAAGGGTCAGCTTTAGCTTGTTCATGTTGAAATTCACCACAAAAGAATCAAATGAGCTAGGCAGTGACAAGAGTAACACGTCCGTGGTCAACTCCGAAGACAAGGTCAGATCCATGCCAACGACCTTGTCCACGAGCCCAATCATATTTAGGCCATGCTCATGGACCGAAGCCCCATCTCACATGCGAAAAGTGATCAGCTCCTTGATGGTAGCATGCCTCAGAGGTCGAGTCTGCTCACCAAAGAGCTCCTTGAGATGCAAATGAATGTCAGCAGCACTCTTTGCATCCTCAAAATGCCTCTGCAGCTCATCATTCAAAGAAGTCTGCATATAACACTTATCTCGCAAGTCCTGGTCACACCAATCCTTTTAAGTCTGCAATTCCTCAGGAGTGCAGTCAGTCGGAGCCTCAACATGGGGCGACTCAGTAAGTTTATAAGCTATCCTTTCCGAATTCAAGACGGTTTTCAAGTTTCTTAGCCAAGTGAGGTAATTAGGTCCAGTTAATATGTGTTTGTCGAGTATTGCAGATAGCGGATTGCGAATCGAAGACATTGTCAAAATTTGTACTGAAAAGTAAAAAAATAAATGTTGATGACTATTTTAAAATATTTGGTAAGATATAAAGTATGGACTTTAACTTCATAAATATTTACTCCCACTGTTTTGACATCTTTCACTACCCTCTAGTGAAAACGGGAAACTCCTTTCCTCAGTAGATACGTAAGGTCCAATTAGCGAAGTATGATCCCGAATAATATCAACCAATCACAATTCCTAAAAGGTAGTTTCCAATTGCATCACCATGCAACCCTTTACGTAAACTTTTGTCTCACGTTTTATTAGGACCCAATAATATGATGTCGTTCATCTTTACGTGTCAAGCCTTACCAATCGATGTTGAACCTTAATGGACGGTTGCCATGAGTTCTCTCAATAATATGAGCCGAAATCATGGGAGTTCCTCGTAGTTCACATCACCATGTCAATGGATGTCACAGCTTTCCGGCACCCAGGGCCCCCCAATAATATGAGCCGAGACCCGAGCACAGGTAGCGTTCATCATGCACCCATTGTCGATGGAAGACATTGAAATTATAAACAACTTCAGAATTCCTCTTTTCGGGCTTGATATTAATTTTGAATCTTATTCAAAATGAGGGTTTTTAATTTTGAAAGGTCTCATCATTAATTTTATTTAAAAGCTCGCCATGTTTGATCGTATGTTTGCCGGATTCATGCAACTTTGTTATTATCATAATAATAACGCACATACTCATTATTTATAACATATCATACATATATTATAAACAGTAAACAAACAAGGATGATCAATCGCCCCAACACTAATGGCCCGTGTGAGCTAAACACGGGCCTAGATCCAATACTAGGAAAATGCATGGAATGCAAATGCAACTATTACATTAGCTTCCAATATTTACATGTCTTCGATCTTCATAATCATCATGGCCACCATCTTTCAATCTTGATCATCCACTATACTAATATTTACAAATAAATATCCATGGCAAATAGGGATACATCTCATGGGGGTGGGAACGGGCCATAAACCAAGCCCACTTTATAAATTGATAATTATTACAATCATTCAACACAAAATATCCTAGCATACACCTAGAAAATTGGGCTTGGGGTTTTGATCATCCTTCATGCATAATATCACATATCATACACCATTAATTAATTATCACAATAATTGATTGATCCAATATTATATATCTTGATCCAATCACTAACCGCCACGATTATAAACTAAATTAACAAAGTCTACAAACACCTTTGTCTACTTTCTAATTAATTTAGTTATAACCGAATTTCTTGTAAATAACCATTTACCATAAATAATTAAAGTCCAACTTCAATTATTTATTTCATGAGAAAATATTTGCAACTTTTGTAAATTTAAACTTAAGGGCCCAAAAAATCATTTTTCACCAAAAACATTTTGGCCCATTTAAATTTCACAAATATGTTAGCCATCAAATGGCCCAACAACTCAAGGCCCATGACACTTTGATATTTCAAAACACCTTTTGAAAACCCTAGTCGTCATCGCCGTTGTCGGAGCTCCGTCTCCGGATTCCGGACAACATGCAAAATTTTTTTTTATTTAAAATATAGGGGCTGTTCGGGCAGCCCGAGCTGCCCGAAATGGGCAGCAACAAGCTGCCCGAATTTTCCCCAAAAAAAGCCTCGGTTTTGCTGCAAAAAATATTTCTCATGCTGTTAGAAATTGATCTCAATATAATATTATGTATATGCTACACAAACTAGTACCCTTAGCTCATGATACCACTTGAAAGAGGATCGATTTTAGGTGTTCAAATACGCAACGGAAGTTCAAAATGTTTTTCAAGGCATGAAATATCGAAAATTTTAGAGGAAAAATTTGAACACCACATGTACTAGCATGTAACATATACAAAAACACAACTATGACATTCATAAGGTGTCTAGAAATCGTTACCTATCAATCTCTTGAGATTGATGTTGGCTCCAACTAAAGTGTAAACATCTTAGCTCTTGAAGGCAAGACAATCTTCAAGCTCTCTCCTTTCTTCAAAATTAGGCCCACCACCAACTAGCTAGAACCCCTCATATTTTGCACTAGAAAAATAAAAGGATTTTTCAAGGAGAAGTATTTTATTTCCTCAACTATTGAAGAAGAAAATTGAGAGAAAAATGAGGGAGAAAGTCTTCAAAATTTCGGCCATTGCAAGGTAGAATGAAGTGGAGGATGAGTTGTCTTGGTTGTGAGAAAAGTAGAAATCACTTTTTTCATGCCAAACTATTTTTTAATGAAAAAGTATTTCCCAACTCTTCACCTCCCATGCATGCAATTTTATTTGGTTTTTAACAATTAAAAATTCATTGACTTAATTTAATTATCTCAAACAAATTTGAGACTAATTAAACATTACTTGAATTTACTCAAGTCCCACTAGTTAAATAATTATTTCCTATTGGGCTCTACAAGATTCAATATGATATAATTAATTCAACACTTGAATTAATTTAATTAATTGGACTCTACTAGGCCCACTAGTGTTTAATTAATTCAACACTTGAATTAATTTAATTTAGTCCATAATAATGTTTATGAAAATCACAATTTTAAATACATTATTTATTTGGCCAACTTTTAGTTTAGGAACACTTCCATAAATTAAAAGTTATATTTCCCTCATAGAAGTCATACTTCTATTTTTCCTTACGCTTATAAACTCCTTTATAAGCCATTCAGCATATTGAACTATTTTACTTCTCAACGGGATCTAGAAAGCTAGTACTTGTGTGGCCCTCAATGGTTCACTGATACAACTAGCCGTGGGTTCACATCTCCATGTGATTCGGACTAAACATGTCCTTATACGAGCATACCCCAACTGCTCCATTCTTACTTATCAACTCCTTGATAATTAGAACGTCAGAACTCAAGTCTGATAGTACCCAACCAATCATGTTAAACACCTAGCAGCATCGCTTACTTGATTTCCTAGGTATCAAATGTTAGTGCCTGCAAGAACCATTCTATTATGGTTAGCGTACAGTACAGTCCCTTCATCTCATATATCCCGACCGATTCGACAACCATTGATATATCGAGAGTTGTCAATGAATCGATACTATGTGTCATGCCATAGTTGCATCGATGGTGTAATCTATGAAACCCCTTTCAAAATTACCACCATACTCTGACCAGAGATTTCATATTACATACACATAGGATATCCATACCCAAAGGTAAGCGGTGAATCCACGACTACAATGAATCGACTCCTATATGTTTCGACAAAACACCCAACCTTGCTACCTGATGACTTCTTGAGAGTCGGTAAACAAGTCAAAGTGCAATGCTAGCACATAGAGTCTTAATGTTGTCCCGGGTCATAAGGACTAATGGTGTACAACAATAAACTAGGACGTTTCCACTCGATAGGTGAGAACCACTTGGAAAGTCTTTATGGAGGTTTGTTCAGTGCACTCTACAAGGAACACCTATATGCATGTTCGGACATCACAATGTCCCCTACCAATGAAACATGGTATTCACATCGCAGATACTAGTCTCGAACTCGAGCGGCCTATATCTTCTTAGCGGCGGCTGAACCGACTAGGAACTGTTTAGAATATACAGTATTACAAATATGAGTTTCATGACACTCATCATATGAGCATCTCATATTCTTTCTATTATTTGTATATTCAAGGACTTTATCTATGGAACTAGCATGGGTATACAGATAAAGAAGTGCCAAAAAACAATAATTTCAAATATTATTAAAATAAAGACTGTTTATACATAGAGTTTCATTGTGAACACTCGGCTAACACTTGGCTCGACGTGCACCTACTCTAACATCCCATGCATCTGAAGCTCCATCAAACGCTCTGGGAGAACAAGAAGCCACAGGCAAAGCAATCCTGGTTTCGTCAGAAGAATTTGACACAGTGATTGATAACTTAGCCTCTGAACTTGATGACCCTCAGCCTTCAAAGTCAATTGGAAAAGCATCCTCTTCTCAATTGGTCTCATGCAAGGCTAGATTTATGTCTTCATCCGATCTAGTTGAACCTGAAGAAGAAGAAGAATTGATGGAGGAACACTGCCAGAAGGAGATCTTGAATGGACTTACGACTATGGATCAATCGATTCTTGCTCTTAACAAGAAGCATTTTGACCTGAAGGAAGCCTTTCAATCGATGAAATCTGACCTCTCCAAGGAATTTTCTGCCATGAATACAAGTATTACCCTCCGACAAGACTGATAAGTGCAAGATTTGCACTTAATTTATACATTGAATCCAAATAAATTATGTTAGTTTTCGAATAGAATTATGCTTTGTTTTTGTTATTTTTGTTATGTGCAGGGGATAACGATTAGTGGATGATTTAGAGCTAATAAAAGGGATTTGAAGCAAGAAAAGATGAAGAGAAGAGAGCCGCAGCACTTATATTTAGCGCCTCAGGCGCCATTTTATTCGTATGACTAGCGCCGCAGCGCCACCAAAGAAGCGCCGTTGCGCCCGAGAGTGCGTGCCTTTAGCGCCTAGGCGCTGACTACTAGCTCCGCGGCGCTAACTAGGAAATTTGACGGGCGCCTAGGCACTAATGGCATAGCGCCGCTGCGCTAGCGGCGGCGAGAAGAAAAATCATGGGCCTCGACTTGAGGCCCGGTGGCGGAAATAAAAGAACGACAAGGGTTCAGAGAGACGGATCGCCGTTTACAGAGAGAAACACATAGGAGAGCTAGATAACTCGAGGGACGAAGATCTGGAACGCGAAGATCGATCACAGATACGAAGAACGACGGATCTGGACACAGAGACGACACTTCGGATTTGTCTTTTATCTTTCTTTTTTATATTTTCATGTAAACTCAATGTCTGAATCTTCAAACATGCATTGTGTTTATTTATATTTCGTCATGAACTAATCTTTCAGTCTAGAGAATGACGTAGCTGTGTGGATACGATAATTTGATTCGGTGCTTTTACATGATTGAATTCTTTATCGTTTAATTGTGTTTCTTCGTTATATTCTACTGCAATTTATTGGCCATAAATTGTGTGTGATTTGATTAATTCTATAACTCGGGAGAGGGAATAGGGTTATAGATCATTAGAAACACATCGTTAAATGTTTATAGAATTCGGAAGGCGTATAACTTTAGCGAGGCTTAGGTAAGAACATTGTTTGCATCTATCCATTAAACTTAGATTTTAATTAGGAATAATAAAGTCGAAGTTTGATCGGTATAACTTATTCGTCACTTGGGAAAGGAGGAATAAAACAATTAAGTGTTCTTGGCCATTAAATAATTAGAATTCGAAATTGAAATTGCATCCGAGAATTATTATCGTGGATACTCAGTGAAATCATTTCTCTAGATACTCTCTCTCTGGATATTTTCCCGTTCGGTGTTTAATTTAATTTGGTAATCACAATTGAGTTGTCAGACAACGCACAAAACCTTTCTTTATTTTCTAAATAAAGTTGAGACTATTTTAATTACAAGAATTGATATTTATTTTGGTATACACTCCTCGTGGGATCGACACTCGTACTTAGAAATACATTTTACTATAACTTGACGCCCTGCGCTTGCGAGCAATCAAGAAAACACGCAACAAGTTTTTGGCGCCGTTGCCGGGGAGTGTCTAAATTTAAATTTAAATCAATATTGTTACCAATTAGTTTAGATTTTAATTTAGATCTCTTTGTTTTAATTTATGATTATTGATTCATTTATTTTCTTTGTTTGACAGTGTATGCGAAGATCGAAAAGCCCTGAGCTGCTTGTTTTTTATCCGGAGATCGAAAGAACTGCACGGAGACTAAGGAAAGCAAGGAGGGAAGAGATCGACGCAATGGCTGAGAACAGGGAGAATAACGAACACATGCAGCCGGAGGCTAGACCCATCAGAGATCACTTTAGACCAGTGCTCTCTAACCACTATTCTGGCATTGCTCGAGGGACCATCAATGCTAACAATTTCGAGTTGAAGCCTGCCTTAATCAATATGGTTCAGCAAAACAAGTTTGCTGGAACAGCCATCTCTGATCCTCATGTTCATTTGAGGACTTTCTTGGAGATAACGGACACGGTAAAGATTAATAATGTTTCTGATGATATTATTAGACTGCGTTTGTTTCCGTTTTCTCTTAGGGATCAAGCACGAGGATGGCTACAATCGCTTCCCTTGGGAAGCATCACGACATGGCATGAGCTAGGCACGAAATTTTTAGCGAAATACTTTCCCCCTGCAAAGTCTGCCCAGTTCAAGAATGAGATCATCACGTTTAGGCAGACTGAGTTCGAGCAATTGTATGAAGCATGGGAGAGATACAAGGAGCTGCTGAGGAAGTGCCCAAACCATATCTTTGAAGACTGGGTGCAAATCGAGTTATTCTACAATGGTCTGACTGGTCAAACTCGAGGAACTGTAGATGCCGCAGCTGGTGGCACTATTTTGCAAAATCTCCTGAGCAAGCGTATGACTTGCTTGAGCAGATGACTATAAACAGCTATCAGTGGCCATCCGAGAGATCAGGAGTCAAGAGGACAGTTGGAGTCTATGCTGTGGATCCTATCACGTCACTCACTGCGCAGGTATCAGCATTGACTACACAGATAGCAGCCATGAACAAAGTGAGTACATGTGAAGTCGAGGGTCCATCGATGGTTGCTGAAGAACTATCTACCCCTGAAGAAGCACAGTATATCAACAACAGAAATTAGGGTGGATATGGCGGATATAGAGGTAACCCTCCCCCTAACACTTATCATCCTGGATTAAGAAATCATGAAAATTTTTCTTATGCAAACAATAAAAATGTGTTGAATCCTCCACCGGGGTTCAATACATCAAAGGGGGAGGGAAAACCTTCATTTGAAGATTAGGTAGGTACATTCGTTGCTGAGTCTGGAAAGAGGATGGCGAGAACTGAATCTCGTCTTGACAATATGGAGACTCACATGGGAAACATGGGTGCCACAATGAAATCCTGGAAACACAAATCGGACAGTTGGCCAACGCTCTAAAGGATCAGAACAAGGGGCAATTTCCCAGCAACACAGAGGTGAACCCAAAAGAGCAGTGCAAGGCAATCACTTTGAGGAGTGGGAAGGAATTAGAGGTACAGAGTCCCAAAGAGAAAGTGGATAGTGAGAAAACAGTTGAAGAAGGTGAAGTGGAGGGATCCACGGCTGAAATCAAAGTTGAACCACCTCCTGTGTATAAGTCGACTCTACCCTATCCTCAGAGATTCATGAAGAAGACTTTTGATGATCAGTTTGCAAAGTTCTTGGAGATTTTCAAGAAGATACACATCAACATACCATTTGCTGATGCTTTGGAGCAAATGCCGAATTATGCAAAGTTTATTAAAGATGTGATGTCTAAAAAGAGGAAGCTGCAAGAGTTTGAGACTGTGAAGCTTACTGAAGAGTGCAGTGCCATCCTACAAAAGAAATTACCACAAAAATTGAAAGATCCAGGGAGTTTTACTATTCTTTGTTTTATTGGTGGTTCTCATTGTAGTAAAGCTTTATGTGATTTAGGAGCAAGTATTAATTTGATGCCATTTTCTATTTTCAGGAAATTGGAGCTTGGAGAAGTTAAACCAACTACTATCACCCTACAGCTTGCAGAAAAAAGTCTCACGTATCCGCGTGGGATCGTCGAGGATGTATTGGTAAAAGTGGATAAGTTTATTTTTCCTGCTGACTTTGTGATTTTAGATATGGAAGAAGTTCATGATGCTCCATTGATCTTTGGGAGACCATTCTTGGAGACTGGAAGGGCATTGATTGATGTTCATAAGGGTGAACTCACCTTGAGAGTTGGTGGAGAAGAAGTCATTTTTAACATCTATCATGCCATGAAGGGGTCGAATGAGGTAAGCACTTGTAAAAGCATTAATGTTATAGACTCATGTATGTCTCTTGATTGTGCAGGAATGAGGGATCCCTTGGAGAGCTGTCTGATAGGTGCGGCAGGAACTGTTGATGAAGATAATTGGGAAGTGAAAAAGTAATTGGTGGCTCTTGACGCACTGCAGAAAGAAAAGAGAAAAGATGCACCGCACGAAGAGTTGAATGTGGATGAGAAACTAGAGGTAAAACCACCTTCCCCTGATTTGAAGGAGTTGCCAAGCCACCTGTGCTATGCATTTTTAGGTGAGAAGTCGACGTATCCGGTAATTATCTCTTCCTCCCTTTCATGTGATGAAAAATATAAATTATTGAGAGTGCTGAGAAAATATAAAACTGCTTTAGGATGGTCGATATATGATATTAGGGGAATTAGCCCCACTATATGCATGCATAAAATTTTGATGGAGGAGTCATATACTCCTTATGTAGATCACCAGAGGAGGTTGAACCCAGCAATGAAAGAGGTTGTGAAGAATGAGGTACTGAAATTATTAAATGCTGGTGTAATTTATGCTATTTCTGACAGTAGCTGGGTATCTCCTGTGCAAGTTGTACCAAAAAAGGGTGGAATGACAGTGGTCGAAAATTAAAATGATGAATTAATATCTACTCGTACTGTAACTGGTTGGCGAGTATGTATTGATTATAGAAAGTTGAACAATGCCACACGAAAAGATCATTTTCCATTGCCTTTTATTGATTAGATGCTTGATAGACTTGCAGGTTATTGTCACTACTGTTTCTTAGATGGCTATTCAGGTTATAACCAAATTTCCATAGCACCAGAAGATCAGGAAAAGACAACATTCACGTGCCCCTATGGCACGTTTGCCTTTAGGAGGATGCCGTTCCGACTATGCAATGCACCAGCGACTTTTCAGAGGTGTATGATGGCCATTTTCGCAGAAATGGTCGAGGACATCATGGAAGTCTTCATGGATGACTTCTCGGTATTTGGCTCTTCTTTTGATCACTGTTTACATAACCTATCCCTTGTTTTGCAGAGATGCCAAGAAAAGAACCTAGTTCTTAACTGGGAGAAGTGTCACTTTATGGTCCAAGAGGGCATTGTTCTTGGACATAAAGTGTCTTCTAAGGGATTAGAGGTTGACAGAGCCAAAGTGGTTGCAATTGAAAAACTCCCTCCGCCAAAGAACATCAAGGGAATAAGGAGCTTCTTAGGGCAAGCCGGGTTTTATCGTAGATTTATCAAAAAAATTTCTAAGATTACTAAACCTCTGTGTAATTTGCTTGAAAAAGAATTCACCTTTATTTTTGATGATGATTGTCTGCAGGCATTTGAGAAGATCAAGAAAGCATTGGTGACTGCACCAATCATGATAGCGCCGGATTGGGAGCAACCCTTTGAGCTGATGTGCGATGCCAGTGATTATGTAGTGGGTGTGGTGTTGGGTCAGAAACGTGATAAATTCTTCATATCAATCTACTATGCAAGTCTACCATGGATGCGGCACAGCAAAACTACACAACAACCGAAAAGGAGATGCTCGCAGTAGTATTCTCCTTTGACAAGTTCAGACCCTACTTGGTAGGTACGAAGGTAATTGTTTTTACTGATCATGCAGCTATCCGATACTTATTTGCCAAGAAGGATGCAAAGCCACGCTTGATAAGGTGGATCTTGTTGCTCCAAGAGTTTGATTTTGAGGTAAAGGATAGGAAGGGATGTGAAAATCAAGTGGCTGACCACTTGTCAAGACTTGAACGAGAAGAGAAGGAAGAAGAGGGAGCCATACAAGAGACATTTCCAGATGAGAAACTTTTTGAGGTAAACTCTGTACTTCCTTGGTTTGCTGATATTGCTAATTATTTGTCTTGTGGAACACTTCCCCCAGATATGAGCTACCATCAGAAAAAGAAGTTCGTCCATGATATAAAGTTCTTCTATTGGGACGGTCCATTCGTGTATAAGAGGTGTGCTGACCAAGTGATTAGGAGGTGCGTAGAAGATATCGAAGCGCAACAAATTCTGGAGAAATGTCATTCTTCACCTATTATTGGATTAATTATTTTCGGTGGGATCGGAAGGACCGAACCTGGTTCGGATCGTCCGATCATGGTTCGGATCGTCCGAGCCAGATGTCGGATCGTCCGAGACAGGTGGCTGGACCCGTGGCAGACATGCAGAATTCGGATCGTCCGAGCAAGGGTTCGGATCGTCCGAGACAGGTGGCTGGACACGTAGAACGCATGCAAGGTTCGGATCGTCCGAAGTGAGTTCGGATCGTCCGAAGTGTACGGGATCGGAGCTTCCGAAGTGGATCGGATCGTCCGAACATTGGCTATAAATAGAGGCGCGAGGCTTCATTTCTTACTCGCCATTTCAGAGCGTTCCAGAGCGTTTTAGTCGTTTCTGAGAGGTTTCTAGTCTTTCCCGAGGTTCAGGCACTAGCAGGGAGCTACTGGCTTTGTAGCGGAGCTGTGCTCTAGTTGGGAGCTAGCGGCATCAGCGGGCTAGCGACGGACGAAGGTTTGGAATTGTATCATTATTATTTCAGGATTATCTAGTTAAGTCTGGTAGATAAGTTTTAGTGATGGTTTTCACTTGATGAATAGGCTTGGAATAGACCTGTTTGTCTGGTTTTCCAGTGGATTAGGATTGCTGTGATAGAGGTACGAAAGTACTATCCGAGATATCCTGGTCGAGTATACATTCTTATATGTGTTGCATGATTATGTGGTGCATTGATATATGTCATATGATGCATGCTATTATGTCACGTTTTATGATGCATGTTGCATTTCATGTTGAGCCGTATCTCCTTCGAGATAGCCTTTACTGTTGAGCTGTATCTCTTTCGAGATAAGCTATATCTTGTGGGGCCGCTCAGCCCTGTCTTGTCTTGTGGACGCATGGACACCGAGAGTACACAGTGGCCGACGGGTCCGGAGGGCTTCGGTGATCCGGGACATTTTAGGTCCACGTCTGTTCTTGTAGTGGATGCAGTGACCCAGAGGAGTACCGCGCGGCACTATCCACTTGGCGCCTCTAGACTGAGCATTTTGAGATCCTTTGTTACTCCTGTTTCTTGACTACCCTGGTATCATATCATAGCATGTGCATTTCATATAGGCTTGTATACTCATGCTTTTGTACTGGGCGTTCTTATCGCTCACGTCCTCGGTTTTGTTTATCTTGGACACCCCATTCCCACGGGGCAGGCCTCAGGTTGGATGGCTCAGGAAGAGCAGGAGGAGGATGTTGAGTAGCTGGTTGGTTTAGTTCTTCGGTATCTTTTTGATTCATTATGGTTGTACCGTATATTTCATTTTAGTTGAGTTGTCCTGGATTTTCGATTGGGTTGTATAACTATCTTTTGGTGACAGTTTTCCGCCTTTATTTCTGATTGTTTTTAATTAAGTTAATCGCATGCTGAGTTCTTGATTAGTAGGTGATTCTGGAACGGGTCACTACATTTCGGAGCATCACGAACAGCAGCTAAGGTATTACAATCTGGTTTTTACTGGCCTAGTTTGTTTAAGGATAGTTATACCTTAGTGAAATCATGTGATAGATGCCAAAGGTTAGGAAACATCTCTAGGCGTCACGAATTACCACTGAAAAATGTTTTGGAAGTGGAGCTTTTTGACGTCTGGGGCATAGATTTCATGAGACCTTTTCCCCTTCCTCTGGCTATTCTTACATTCTGTTAGCTGTTGATTATGTGTCAAAATGGGTGGAAGCAATCGCCACCACTACTAATGATTCTCACGTTGTAGCGAAATCCGTACAGAAAAACATTTTCACCAGGTTTGGAACACCGAGAGCCATCATAAGTGATGAAGGTACGCATTTTTGCAATAGAATTTTCAACTCACTATTGGCCAAATACAATGTGAAGCACAAGGTGGCACTAGCATATCATCCGCAGTCAAATGGACAAGCTGAAGTATCCAACCGGGAAATTAAGCAGATACTGGAAAAGACTGTCAACACAAACCGGAGGGATTGGGCAACGAAGTTGGATGATGCGCTATGGGCTTATAGAACTGCATTCAAGACGCCTATTGGGATGTCTCCCTATCGGCTAGTATTTGGAAAAGCATGCCACCTACCATTGGAGTTGGAGCATAGGGCATTTTGGGCCGTGAAGAAGTTGAATTTTGATCTGAAAGCGTCTGGCGAGGTTAGAAAGCTGCAATTGAGCGAGATGGACGAATTTCGAAATGACGCCTATGAGAATGCCAAGATCTACAAAGAACAGACTAAGAAGTGGCATGACAAGATCATAGTTCGAAGGGAGCTAAAACCAGGACAACAGGTACTGCTGTACAACTCTCTTCTGAAGTTGTTCCCTCGTAAGTTAAAGTCTCGATGGTCAGGGCCATTTGTCTTGGAAACGGTGTCCTCCTATGGAGCCATCGAGCTAAAGTGCAATGACGGACGAACTTTCAAAGTAAATGGACAGCGGGTTAAGCCTTACTATGGGACTGAAGTAAGGAATATCGACAGTTACAAATTGATCTGATCAGACAGGTTACAGTCGGGCTGACGACGTTAAACCAAGCGCTTGTTGGGAGGCAACCCAAACAGTATCATTTTCCTGCTTTCGTTTCATTCCGTTTTTTTTCAGTTATTTAATTCTTCGCATTAGTTTTTAGGTTTTCTTTTTATTTATTTTTGCGTGTGAAGATTGGATATTGATATTTGAAGTTATTATGCAGGTACTAGGTGAACCGGAGTGTGCAGAAAGAGGCTCAATGCATCCAAAAATTTCCAGGAATAAGCGTCTAAGCGCTGAGTTGGAGCGCCGCAGCGCCAGGAAATTCGTACGCTAAGCGCCGCAGCGCTAGGAAGTTAGCGCCGCGGCGCTAAGAAGTTGCAAAAGGTCAAGCGCCTAGGCGCTCACATTCAGCGCCTAGGCGCCCGAGCATTCGTGCGTTAAGCGCCGCGGCGCTACATTTTCAGCGCCGCAGCGCTAGGTCGTGAGTTAAGAAAAAAAAAGGGGTCCGAAATTTCATTCTACTCTCCACAAAAGAAACACCGCCGCGCCTCTCACCCTCTCCACCACCGAAATCGGCCAACACCCACAAATTTTACCTTGAAAACTCTATCATACACAACACTAATCATTCCCAAGCGAAATTCACATTCATATCTCACTCCTAATTCCTTTGGACCAAGGTTTTTGACGAAATTTCTCCCACAAACATCGACCCCGGACGAAATTGGAGCGAACTTTCCACCATCTATAACAAGGTAACTGTTTATGGTATCACGATTCTTGATTATCAAGCTTGAGATTTTGTGGAATTGCTTTAGTGAATTGCATACGCAAGGTGTTCGATAAAAGTCCTCAGTGAATTCGTTGTCAAATATAGTTAGATTGGAGATATTGATTATTACAGCGAAACTCCTTACTGATTATGTGTTGATGTTGTGGGTGCCATATTGTTGAAACGGAAAATTGCTTTGATCATTAATGGACTGATTGTGTTGCGTCTGTTGATATTACTTTGGTGCCATTGTGTAGAGAAACTGTTGTTGGGGATTGGTTGTGAGGATTGAGTTGGTGAATTGAATTGTTGAATTGAAAAATAAAATGCCTCCGAAAAAGAAGAACGAAAGGGGTGAGGGGGAAGTTGGCGAGTCGTCGAATCCTACTTTTGACAGATGAATGTTTTGGGATGCAAAGGCGGCAGAAAACTATTTGAAGTTGTTAGAAAAGAATATGCAGCGGGAACGAAGGATGGAGCAGAGCTACCCCGAGTGCACCACATTGACTCATGCTCGCTCCATGGAATGGGGCGAGTTTGTTAAGCCACCCGCTGATGCTGTGATGTCCCTGGTGAGGGAAATCTACGCCGACTTGAAGGTAAAGCATGAAGAGTATCACGTTAGGATTCGAGGCCGGCTTCTTGCCTTCGACAGCATGACTATTAACTCCCTATATGGCATGCCGGATTACGAGACTGACGGGTATACGTTGTTCATGAGGGAACCGTACCCGTACGAGACTGTCATTAACACACTATGTGAGCCGGGCACCGTTTGGAAACTGAATAATCAACGAGCCCCGGTCACATTTCCGGCGACTTCACTAAAGAGGCAGGCATATAATTGGTATCATTTTGTAGCCTCACGGTTGATGCCATCTGGGCATGTGTCCGATGTGACCAAAAAGAAGGCGGCTTTGGTATTCTCATCCTCACCGGCCGAACAATAGACGCAGGCCGCATTATTTTCACATCCATGCTACAGACGGCTAGGGGCACATCTACTGTCAGCATGCCCCACTCTTCCACGATCACAGATATTTGTCATGCATCAGGTGTGACGTGGGATGACAGTGAGACACTACTTCACACAAAAGGGGATATATCACTGTCCGCAGACCGTCCGACGGATAGGCGACGGAGTGTGGTTGTTCATACGCCGGGAGAGGCGTCAGGGAGTGGTGTGCAGCCTCGTTCACGTGCACGTCAGGCGGAGACCGGCGGTACTAAGACAAACAGCCAGCGTCTCAGTGCTATTGAGCGCATGATGCAGCGACAGTGCCGGATTTCCCGTCAGCAGAGGCAGATTGAGCGCGAGCATTGGCAGATGACACGCGAGCACATGGACTACATGCATGATTTTACTCATGTCCTCGCGCAGCGATTCCCTACGACAGATGCCTCATATGAGCCATATCCACAGCCGCCGGCGTTTTCCCACACACCCATTGAGGATGAGTATGGGCAGGATGGTGATGATGAGGAGGAGCCTGAGCTGTCAGGCAACGACAGCGAGTCCTGATGCTCGCTGTACGAGGTACGTGGTTCTCTGTTTTTCTTGCGTTATTACTGTACATTGGGGGACAATGCACGTACTTAAGTTTGGGGGGTTTGTCATGCTTTAAATGTTTTACTACTTTGCTCTCGTGTCTTTCTTTGGATTGCATGATTAGTTTATTACCTGCAAGGTAGCGTTTAAAATATATATATATATATATATATATATATATATATATATATATATATATATATATATATATAAAACCAAAACAAAAATATTAGGTTAAGTCATGGTGATGTTATCGTGAGGCCAATGATGAAGATGAATCGTGATTCAAAAGAAAAATGTATTCATGATTACTTGGGAGCCACATTTCTTGTGCATTGTCGTGTTATTGATATCATCGGTGCTTAGAGTACATTTGCATGTCTGGGATACTGATTAAACGATAGAACTCTGAGTTTAGCAATTCTCGCATGAAGTTGAATGACACTTTTGCAAACACAGAAATGATCTAGGCAGTTTTTCAATGTCTTTGGGCCTCTGTTCTTTGCTCTTTATCAATTGTTAGCCCATTGAGCCTTGAGTAGAATGAGATGCTTGACTTTTCTTCGTACACCTATATCATTTATCTTTTTGACTGAAAACTGCATGTGATTGGTTTATGTGAGTTGATTAATGGATTGATGGAGTCTAGAACTTGCTTGAACACTTTTCGAGGCAAAATACGGATAATATGTGACATAGGAATGATTTAGGCGATCTTTGGAACCGTTGAGCTTTTGAGCCTACCTAATAAACATGAAATATCCCTAGTGTCCCATGTTGAGCCTACTAAAAATCAAGTGGTGTGTGTCAAAGACACACAACTAACCCTCACTTGTATCTTTTCTATATCCCACAACAACTACCAAATGAAGCTTATACACTTATTTTCCTACCTGGCTTTGAGAGAAATAAATTCATTGGTGTTGTAATGATTACAAATGCTCCGTGACTGAAAAAAAAAATGAAAAATGGAATATGTATAAAGGAGTTGGAAAGAAAAGAAGAAGAAAAATGATAAAATGATGAATCAGAAGTGGTGAAAAAGAAAACATCTGGGAGATAAAAGATATGAATGGGGAGAAACAATAAGGAGATGGTGAATGAAAAGTGAATGAAATTGAGTGAAAGTTATGAAAAGTCATTTATTTCTCTCAAAATTTTGATATCTATGCCTTTATTGAAGCCATGAGCCGTAGCCTAACGTTACAAGCCTCAAAGACCTATTAACCTTGTCACATTTATCCAATATACTAGTGGAGAAAAGTTGTTCAAGTCAAGCCTATGGATCCCTGAAAAACATTATCAACGAGTATTAACTTTAATCATTTGCGTGCAAGCATCTCACTGTGTGATTTCATCGTTGGGAGATTTGTGTTGAATATCTTTTGAACCCAATAATCACCTACAAAGTCCTTTGTGATCTGTGCAAGTAGAAGTGTGATTTAATGAAGTGTAAGTTGAGTTGAGTGAAGAATTCTTGAGTTTTGAAGGTGACTAGGTGTTGTGAATCGATTTGAGCATTCGATGAGGTAGATAAATATTGACATATCACACACACACGTGACTCTAAAGTAATTGCGAATCCTACAAAAATAATTTAATCTGAGGCCGTTCTCACTTTGTGCTTAACCATGACTTTAGTCGTTGCTTTGAATTCTTGTTTGAGTCTGCATTCCTATTCTTTACTTTTATTTTGCTCGGGACTAGCAAAAGTTCAAGTTTGGGGGGTTTGATAAGTGCAAGATTTGCACTTAATTTATACATTGAATCCAAATGAATTATGTTAGTTTTCGAATAGAATTAAGCTTTGTTTTTGTTGTTTTTGTTATGTGCAGGGGATAACGATTAGTGGATGATTTAGAGCTAATAAAAGGGATTTGAAGCAAGAAAAGATGAAGAGAAGAGAGCCGCAGCGCTTATATTTAGCGCCTCAGCGCCATTTTATTCGTATGACTAGCGCCGTAGCGCCACCAAAGAAGCGCCGCAGCGCCCGAGAGTGCGTGCCTTTAGCGCCTAGGCGCTGACTACTAGCGCCGTGGCGCTAACTCGGAAATTTGACGGGCGCCTAGGCGCTAATGGCATAGCGCCGCGGCGCTAGCGGCGGCGAGAAGAAAAATCATGGGCCTCGACTTGAGGCCCGGTGGCGGAAATAAAAGAACGACAAGGGTTCAGAGAGACGGATCGCCGTTTACAGAGAGAAACACCTAGGAGAGCTAGAGAACTCGAGGGACGAAGATCCGGAACGCGAAGATCGATCACAGATACGAAGAACGACGGATCTGGACACAGAGACGGCACTTCGGATTTGTCTTTTATCTTTCGTTTTTTTATTTTCGTGTAAACTCAATGTCTGAATCTTCAAACATGCATTGTGTTTATTTATATTTCATCATGAACTAATCTTTCAGTCTAGAGAATGACGTAGCTGTGTGGATACGATAATTTGATTCGGTGCTTTTACATGATTGAATTCTTTATCGTTTAATTGTGTTTCTTCGTTATATTCTACTGCAATTTATTGGCCATAAATTGTGTGTGATTTGATTAATTCTACAACTCGGGAGAGGGAATAGGGTTATAGATTATTAGAAACACATCGTTAAATGTTTATAGCGTTCGGAAGGCGTATAACTTTAGCGAGGCTTAGGTAAGAACATTGTTTGCATCTATCCATTAAACTTAGATTTTAATTAGGAATAATAAAGTCGAAGTTTGATCGGTATAACTTATTCGTCACTTGGGAAAGGAGGAATAAAACAATTAAGTGTTCTTGGCCATTAAATAATTAGAATTCGAAATTGAAATTGCATCCGAGAATTATTATCGTTGATACTCAGTGAAATCATTTCTCTAGATACTCTCTCTCTGCATATTTTCCCATTCGGTGTTTAATTTAATTTGGTAATCACAATTGAGTTGTTAGACAACGCACAAAACCTTTCTTTATTTTCTAAATAAAGTTGAGACTGTTTTAATTACAAGAATTGATATTTATTTTGGTATACACTCTTCGTGGGATCGACACTCGTACTTAGAAATACATTTTACTATAACTTAATGTCGTGCGCTTGCGAGCAATCAAGAAAACACGCAACAAAGACACGCATAACTCCTCACATCTCAATATGTGCACTGAGCTTTCAGGACAACTATCTCGTCTTAAAGCAAATGTTGATCAACGTATGGATGCCCAAGGAGCAAAACTCATTGAAATCATGCATTTCCTTGTCCATGGTGATGACAACAAGGGGGAAAGAGAGCGGCAAAAGTAACTTCTGAGATCAGAAGAATCAGTTAGAAAAAGAATTGCAGACAGTGCCAAAGCAGATGACAATAAATTCTTTAACAAAAGCTTTAAATCTTTTAACTATCAAGCTAATACGGAAAATAAATGTCCCTCGGGAGTGTACTGCCGTACTTGATCCACTCAAGCTTCAGCGCTTACCTCAATATCATCATCACATGCAGCATTCAAGACTAGTGAGTCTAATGACTCAGAACATTCTAAACATGAGTAACAAATAAAACATATAAAAGCATATGAATTAAAATCATACTTTTATTTAAAATAAACTTGTAAGCATAAATAAATCAGTAAATTGTAAAGCTTTCAATCATTTATCATTTTGGGTGAAGTTTGATCCTTGAAAGTGACTAACCTTTTATCCTCTAATCGACTGATAAGTGATAAGTCTTAGCTCACCATTGCGCATGGGGACAGACATTAGGCACCGACGTAAAATGAAAATACGATAGTTGGGCTCCCTCTGGGGCCTTCTCCCGAAAACGGGCTCTCTCTAGGGCCTTCTCCCTCACGATATTTCCAAAAATCATATATCATATCCTTTTTGTCACAGTCAATTTACATCCCTCAAGATTTTTTTTTCCTTTTAATCATAAAATATCATGTCCTTTTGACATTTGAAAAATAGAATTTTTAACAGTAAAAATTGCACAGCTTTACCATAAATCATAAAATCTCATATTTTCATCATAACCATTACAAAATATCATTTAGCAAGTGTTATGATCACTTGGGACACTGCCAACTCATTTCGTACTATCCAGGTGTAAGATGACCGTTTAGCCCCTAGACTTAATATTTCTCGATTTTGACTTTTTCTCACTTTTATTGACTAGAGACTATCCCAAATAATTATTTAAGTTTATATTTAAATTTTAATATTTTTATTTAACGTAAACTCGGGCTTTTTGATTTAATTTTTTATTTAATAATTCGTAAAGCGTTTTAATTACTAATAATACTTTAATATTTTCTTCCCAATCTTTAAACATAAACTTTTTATTCCTAAAATACCCTCGTGAATCATGAACCGACCCCCCGTGGACCATGGTTCGAACCTTTTTCTAAGTTCGAACCCCTTTCTTGTTTGCACCGAGCCACCCCTCGATTTCTGCGACCCATGGCCCAGCCCCTGACCAAACCCCCTAGGCACCCTACTTAAGCCTCTTGGACCAGCACCGCAGCCCCTAGCCCACGCAAAGATCCCCTACGCAAGCCACATGTAATGACCCAAAACCTTGTTTTGAATGAAGTACATATTAAGAGATAATTAAAGAGTTGTTAATTAAGTATTATTAAGGAATTGATAATTTGGGATCAAGCTGTTGGGATCCACCGAATTTAAAATGGGTAACCCGATCCACTTCAGATTTACATTATCTCAAGAAATCCAACTAGACGAATGAGATTCTGACACGTGGCAGATAAGATTGTTTCGGATTTTGTGAACTAGACGAAAGAGATTCTGACACGTGGCAGATAAGATTGTTTCGGATTTTGTGAACTAGTCCAGATTCAGCCTATAAAAGGAAGCCGATTCTCTTGTTTCCTACACCGCAATTTTCAGAGAGAGTTCTAGATATATCTTAGGTTTTCTAGCCAGTTTCTAGGGCATTTTGGTGTTGGGAAGTCTCGGAGATAGTGTCGACTCGTGGAGAAGTCGGTGAACTGAGATCGAGACATCATCAGCGGGCTGACGACGGACACATGTATAAACTTTGTAGCATGTTTGGTAATTCAGGATCTGGATTTATAGTGATTTCATTATGTTGGTATTGTCTAGGTTCAGAGCTTTCTGTTAGATTGTTTTAGTGAGGTACGTGATGTACTGACTGAGATATCCAAGCGTAGTATACACACTTATATGCTGCATATTTCTCTGTTTCATGATACATGTTTTACTGCTTTGGCATATTATGCATGACATATCATGTTGAGCATGATATCTTTTGAGATATACCTCGTTTGTTGGGTCCGCTCAGCCCTATTCTGTATTGTGGATGATGAGACATCGAGAGCTACAGTGTCCGATGGGACCCGCGGGCTCTGATGACCTGGAAATTGTAGGTCCACGTCTTGATGATGAGTGTGGGAGCCAAAACATGCCTAGGACAGATCAGAGACTACACACTCAGGCGCCTCTAGACTGAGCATGAGATTCTTGACTTGATCCTTGATATCCGAACATATTGCATTTCGCATGCATCATATCAGTTTGTATACTCGTACATTCTCGTATTGAACGATTGTCGCTCATGTCCTTGTTTTCATCTTGGACACCCCATTCCATGGGGCAGGTCTTGGTTGGACGGTTCGGACGACCAGGGCAGTGACTAGAAAAGTTGGGTTTTCAGTGGAGATCCAATGGAGGTTTTCTGTGGTTTATCGAGAATGGTTTATCGTTTTCTCGTTCAGAATTATGTTCCGTTATGGTTGTGTTAATGTTTAAGACTGTTGTTACTGTTCTGTTTCGTTGGGGTTGTAAGATGATTAAGTTATTTGGTTTCCGCTGTTTAATTGTTGTTATTAAGCTTTAATGTTTCATGCTTATTAGTCTGTTTAGTAGTGGCTCAGGTAAAGGCGCTACACCACAAGTCGCGGCACCTTCTCCTAGTTTCATTAGGACTCTAGCTCACACTAGGACTCTTTAACTCCAGCAACCACCGACTCCACCGCACCCTAGCCAACCCAAGATCACCCTCTAGAACCTGTTGGACCAGCCCAGCCAGCCCCAACCGAGCCACAGCCCTTCCAAAAATACAATTAGCGCGCGTATGCATGGGAGAGCCCTTGTACATGTGGACTCTTCTCCTCTGCTGCTTGCTGCAGCCGCGTCCAGGCCCTCACAGATTCTTCCTAGCCTCTCTACCAAGCTACACACATGCCCTGACCCAAGCCCCATGTGCTGCCGCCCCTTAACCGAGACCTAGGTACCATGAAAAGAACACAAGCCCTAGGATCTCCTAACTATCCCACGCGCAGCCCTCTTGCTGGACATGGTTCAATCTATGATGGGACTAACTGATTTTCCTACATCGTTTTGGGGCTTTGCGCTTGAAACTGCGGAAATATTGTTGAATAATGTCCATACAAAAGCAGTGGATAAAACACCATATGAGATATGGATGAGAAAAACTCTCAAATATTCTTACTTAAGAATATGAAGATGTCTTGCTTATGTAAAGTATGAAGTGGGAGACAAATTGTCGATCAATTTTTTGTGCTACTTTGTAGGATATCCAAAGAATTCTGTTGGATATTATTTGTATCATCCCAATGAAGCAAAAATATTTGTTTCAAGAAATGCAACATTCTTAGAGATTAGGAGTTTCTATTAGATATAAAAGGTGTGATAATAGAACTTGAAAAAATTCAAGATACTCCCTCAACTGTAGAAGTTGAACATGATCCCCAACAGCCAGTAGTTTAAGTACACACACCTAGAAGGTCTGATAGGATTATTAAACCACCTTCTAGATATACACTTCTTCATGAACAAGGCCATGATGAGCCCTGTGTTGGATGCAATCCAATGAAATTTAAAGAAGCAATATCTGATACTGATTCATCCAAATGGCTTGAAGTCATGCAGTCTGAAATGGACTCTATGTACTCAAACCAAGTCTGGACATTGATGGATCCACCTGAGGGAATCGTTCCCATAGGATGCAAATGGATCTACAAAAGAAAGCTTGGGGTGGATGGGAAGGTATTGACCTTCAAAGCAAGACTAGTTGGAAAAGGATAAACTCGAAGACAAGGAATTGACTATGAGGAAATTTTTCATCAGTAGATATGTTAAAGTCCATTAGAATACTACTAGCCATAGCAATATGGTATGACTATGAGATATGGCAAATGGATGTAAAGACGGCATTCCTCAATGGAGACATTAAAGAAGATATTTATATGTCTTAACCTGAGAGATACACATCGGTAGGAAGTGAGCATAAGGTATGAAAACTTCAGAGATCAATATATGATATCAAGCAGGCATCCTGAAGTTGGAACCTCAGATTCGACAACACTATCATGGAATTTTGTTTTGTCAAGAATCCTGAGGAATCATGTGTGTACAAAAATGTTAGTGGGAGTGCAGTGACATTCCTAGTACTTTATGTTGATATAGGATTATTGCAATCAATAAAAGTATGGTTATAAAGTAAATTTTCCATGAAATACATGGGTGAAGCATCCTATATATTGGAAATACAAATCTATAGAGATAGATCAAAGAGGATGTTGGGGCTCATCCAAGCGACTTATATCGATACCATTCTAAAGAGATTCTCTATGGAAGAGTCCAAGAGATGATATTTACCAATGTGTCATGGTGTTACTCTATCTAATGCAATGTGTCCCAAGACTCATGGAGAGATAGAGATGATGACACGTATCCCATATGCATCAGCCATTGGTATTATCATGTATGGTATGATATCAACACGCCCTGATGTTACTTACGCTCTAAGTGTTACAAGCAGATACAAGGCAAACCCTGGTCCAATGCATTGGAAGGCCGTGAAAGATATTCTTAAGTACCTAAAGAGGACTAAGAACGTGATCATGGTCTATTGGGGTGGAGAAATAAAATTGGAAGGCTACACTTGTAACGTCCGAAAAACCAAACCTACGTAAACCGTATGCATGCAAATTATTTGAATTGTTTAATTGTTTTATTTAATTGATTTTAAATACTTACTTGATGCATATTAAATGATTAAAGATATGATTGCATGATTAAATGATTATATGACATGATTTCATAAAATTGAAGGATTTTACCACAATATTCGATAATAGGCTGGGAAACGAGACCGGGGACGACCAAGACAAGAATGAATATTTTCACTAAATTTTTTTAAGGCTTCTTAATATGATTAAAAATGATTTAATTTTGCTAAAAATAGTAGATTTCGAATTATTTTACGAGTCGAGCTCGATTTTTCTCGAGAAGCCGATTTTGGACAAACGAGGATTTTTTAAAAGATCAAAAATGTTATTTTTGGAAACTAAATTTTATAAACTTTTATGTTTTAATTAAATATGAGTTATTAGACTCAATTTAACTAAATTGGGTATGCCCAATTGCTCCTATACTTAGAGGCCCAAAACCAAAGCCCATTATCATGCAAATTAAAATCTATAAATAAGTTACCTAGGCTTGTCAAGGTTGATTGCAGTCGTTTTTCAGACACAATACACACACATAATTTCAAAAATCCTCAATGTAGAAAATCTAGGATTCTTCGTCGCCCGTTTGTCCTTCCTCGCCGACGATCACGTATTCGAGCGTTCTAAAAGTAAAGGCAAATTTTCTAAACCCTTTTACGCATCATTCAAACCATAATATGCATGTTTCAATCTTTTTTGAATGAAAAATATTTATGTACTATGGTTTAATGATGTGACGACTATTTTCAAAGTTTTCAACGTTTTAACGTATATATGATCGTATTATGATTTCCAACGGGTACGCTGCCAAACGTAGGATGAAATATAAATGGAACATTAATAATTTAAGGGAAAACACATGATGGAATCACGCATAATCAAGGGAAGAGGGAACTAGGGTTTTCTAAAAGGGACACGATTTGCACACTAGATGAACAAGGGCTCGGCCTTGTGCATGGGGGCTTGCGGTTCGGCTAGGGATTGAGCAGGGGCCTGGGCTGGACGTGGGTCAAGGTGGTGCAGACTCCTAGAGCTAGGGAAGAGTCCTAGTAAGCTAGGACTCTTCCCCACACACGTACGAGAAGGGGGACAAGGCGGGGCTGCGGCTCAGTATGGGGCTTGGCTAGATGGTCTAGACGGTGCCCTAAGATGGTCCAGTGAGGGTTAGGAAGGTCTGGGGCAGTTTGGTTCGTTTATGACTCGACCACAGCGTGAGGAAACAACAGCCGCAAAACATCATGCGCGCGACTGCTGTTTATTGGGCAGGTGGCTCGCGGTGCTGGTTCAAGGCTTGGGCTGGGTTCCGATGACTCTGAGCATGGTCCAGGGTTGGTGAGGGTTGGGTGGACTCGATGGTAGCTCGAGTAGGAGAGTCCTAGAGTCACTAGGAGTCCTAGGCGTGAGGAAACTTCACGAGCGCAGCTTCAGGTCTTTGTCCAGGAGGGTTTGCCTGAGTTAGGAGCTGGGTCCTTGGGTCAGGGCTAGTGTGTAGGTAGCTAGGTGGGTTGGTCTGGCTCTGGATTGAGTTGGCTAGACCGTGGCTCGACAAAATTGAAAGATGGATCGATGGGTTCAATCATGGGTCAAAAATGCTAAATTAATGAGTAAAATTCGAACCATGGGTCCACGGGGGTGGTCCATGACTCACAAGGGTAGTTTTGGTAATAAAAAATATGTGTTCAAAGTCTGGGAAGAAAATATTGAAGTTTGAATTAATTCGGAAATTAAACGCCACACGAATAATTAAATAAGAATTTAATAGAAAGCCTCGAATTTAAGCTAAATAAAATTATGAAAAATTAGATTTAAGCTTAAATAATTATTTGGGATAAGTCCATGTCATTACAAGTAAAAAAATTAAGCTTAAATAAATATTTGGGATAAGCCCATGTCATTACAAGTAAGAAAATGTCAAAATCGAGAATTATTACGTCTAGGGCCAAAACCGTCATTTTACACTTGGGCAATACGTTTAAGCTTGGCAGCGTCCCGAATGATAATAACACATGTTAGATGATTTAAAATGATGATTTTGATGAAAAAATGATATTTTATGATTTATGGTAAAGCTGTGCAATTTTTACTGTTAAAATGTTATTTTTAAAACATGATATTATATGCTTTTAAAAGAAAAGTAAAAAATATTTTGAGGGATGTGAATTAACTATGACAAATGATAAATGATATGTGGGGGATCCGTTTTAAGAAGGATGATAAACCTACATTTTTGTGTGAATGTCGTGAGGGAAAAGGCCCTAGAGGGAGCCCATTTACGGAAAAAGGCCCCAGAGTGAGCCCGACGGTCGTATTTCCATGGCGGAGCCTAGTGCCCGCTCCCATGGGCCATGTGGAGCTGAAGGCTGATCAGTCGACCAGAGGATAAAAGCTAGTCACTTTCAAAGATCAAACTTCACCCAAAATGATAAAGGATTGAAAGCTTTACGATTAAATGATTTTACGATTTACGATTTATTTATTTATTCTTAAAAGGTATTTTAAATAAAAGTATGATTTTCAATACTTGTGATTTTATATGTATTATTTGCTACTCATGTTTAGAACGTGCTGAGTCATTAGACTCACTAGGTTTGAATGTTTCAGGATCTGATGATATGAGGGAGGCGCTGACGCTTAAGTGGATCGAGTGCTGCAGTACACTCCCGAGGGACATTTATTTTTCGCGCTAGCTTGATAGATAAAAGATTACTTTCCGCATTAGCTTGTTAGATAAAAGATTTTAAGTATTTATGGTAAAGAATTTATTAGACATTTTTATGCTTTATTTTATTGTTAGTTGATCTTTTTAAAGGTCGACATAGGATTTTTGGTTAGTTTACGATTTAAGGATTTTTGCACTTGAGATTCAAATGATAAATTATTAATTTTTTTCGATATGTTAAGTTATTTATTTCGAAATTTTCGAGTTTATGATTTATATATAAAAAAGTAATAGTCGTTTTGTAACGTACCGTACTTTTTACTACTTAAAATTTGCGGAAAAATTTAAAATTTTCTTAAATAAATCGTGAACCTTCAAAATTCGATAAAATAAATTGTACGTCTCAAAAGTTGTTGCAACAAAAGATCTAGAAATAAAGTTTGACAAAAGTATTTGAACATTTTCATAAAAACTTAAAACTTGGGCGGTCCTCGGGCCTAGCCTCTTGCTCAGTCCAAGCCTGCTCCTTGGTCCCCACCCGTCGTCTCCTCAAAGCCATCCTCACCTGCATCGATCAAGTCTAGTGAGTCTAAAGACTCAACACGTATAAACTGGAAATAACAAGTAATACGTACCAAGAAGAAACAAAGGCACGGATCCCGTGCCAAGGTCCGTGTCCGGGTCTGGGTACCTGCGTAAATTGTAAACCCACGAAAATTCAATACATGCGATGCTTATCATCCTAGACTCGATTGTACGGACCATAAACCGACACCCCGGGACCCATCCTAGTAGCATTGAACCAAACTCGTACAAACACCCCAAAGCAACGATGTCGCCCTTACGACACATACAATTCAATAACATGGAAATTGACACCAAATCGTTTCCTATGACTTCTAATGAATTCAAGTGCCTATCGACACTAACCGGCATTCCAAATACCAACTCAACATCATACTAAGCATACCTAGATGCAGCAACGATCACCTGTCAATCCCCAACGAAGCCTGCAACAATAAAATCTCAAGAACACGTCAATACGTAATTTTTCAGAAACGTAGTTTGAGCAGTCCAACGAAGAACGTCATAACTCACTTAATTTTTGTCCACAAATTTTGAATCTTATATCAAATCGACGGTATCAAAATTTTCTACGATTTTCATGTTGAAAGTTTTCTCAAAAGCACGACCGAAAAATCGCAGTATTAAATATGACAGCAAAAATCGTGATTTGTGATCCAAAAACCGTTTCAAAATTGATCCAAATATCATTCCTCAAACTTCTACACATCACACATGTATTTTTACGCGTAAATAATAACACAACGCATAATATGACGAGATCGATGCATAAACGAAAGAATATACGTGCCTTTGATGTGAAAAACTCACGATACGGCGATACCGAAGCGGAGAAAGATGCGAGGTTGATCCGGGAAGAACGTGGCACTATTTTCTTTGAAGAAAGAACAACAGAACTTTGCTAGAAATTCAGAGGAAGGGGGCGGCTGCTCTCTAGGCCAAGAACCCTAGGTTTTATCTTTTTAAAAAATAAAAACTCTGAATTGAATTATGTGTGTGTGTGTTGTGTCGTGTAAGCGTGTGTAGAGATGGGTGTGTGCGTGAGTTAGGTGTGTGTAAAAGTGTGAGTGTGTGATTTTAGTGGTTAATTAGGGGAATAACTTGCTTAATAATAAATTAAGCACTAATTAAAAGTTAATCAAACACTAACTCAACAATTCCTTGGAAATAAAATACTCACTAATTTTTATAAAATTCTCCTTTTAACAAAATAAAATACACAAAGCAAACTTTAAAAGTTTAAAATTCTAAACTCACTAAATACATAATTTATGCTTTAAAATGCTGAAACTTAATAAATTAATTAATATGCCCCAACCTTAACTTAAAAACAAAATACCACATTTAAAAATTGCCAACATTGTCACCGGTCTCTTTCTCGATCTCGCCTCGAATAATCGCCTGAAACATGCAACTCGAAAAATATTTTAACGTGCATCGCATAAACATAAATAATTTAAAATAATAAGTCATGCATGGCTAATACTTATTTAAATTTAAATAAATGATTTAATAATTAAATAAATGTATGAGTTTTACGTGTACTGATTTTGGGCACTACAGTTCCTCCTCACTTATACAAATTTCGTCCCGGAAATTAAATCTTACCGAACAACTCCGGGTAGCGATTCCTCATATCTCCTTCAGTCTCCCAAGTGGCCTCCTCCACTGATTGATTTAGCCACCTGACTTTGACCAGCTTGGTTACCTTGTTTCAAAGTCTACGCTCCTGTCTGTCTAGGATTAGGACAAGTCTTTCCTCATATGATAGATCAGAAGCAAGCTGTAACGGCTCATAACTCAAAACATGCGAAGGATTAGCTAGGTACTTCCTCAACATCGAGACATGGAACACATTGTGTATCTCGACCAGATTCGGCGGAAGGTCAACACGATAAGCTAGTGTCCCAACTCTGTTAAGAATCTCAAACAATCCAATAAACCTTGGACTGAGCTTGCCTCTCTTCCCAAATCTCGTAACACCCTTCATGGCTGCTATTTTCACGAAATCGTGATCACATACGGCAAACTCTAGATCTCTTCTCCTCTTATCAGCATAAATCTTTTGGCGACTCTGGGCGGTCTTCATTCTGTCTCGAATCTTGACCACCACATCTGCAGTCTGTTGAACAATCTCCGGACCAAGTTCTGCTCTTTCACCTACTTCATCCCAATGAATCGGCGATCTGCACTTCCTATCGTACAATGCCTCGTTGGGAGCCATACCTATAGATGATTGGAAACTGTTGTTGTAGGTAAACTCCACTAGAGGTAGTTTAGACTCCCAAGTTCCATGGAAGTCTATTATACAAGCTCGCAATAAATCATCGAAAATCTAAATCACTGGCCCAGACTGGCCATGTGTCTGCGGGTGAAAAGCTGTACTGAAAAGCAACTTCGTCCCCATGGCTACATGCAAATGCTTCCAAAAGAAAGATGTAAACCTAGGGTCTCTATTGACACAATAAAAAATGGGATCCCGTGCTATCGAACAATCTCCCTGATATAGAGCTCCGCATACTGCGTCATGGAGAAAGTCTTCTTCACTGGCAAGAAGTGCGCTGACTTAGTAAGTCAATCCACTATGACCCAAATGGCATTGAATCCTCTGACTGACTTCGGCAAGCCAACAACGAAGTCCATGGTGATATTCTCCCATTTCCTAATGCTCTGCCTCTGATGCTCTGCCTTCACCTGCTGACAAGTGAAGCATTCAGACACAAACCGACGGATGTCTCACTTCATCCTGGCCACCAATACAAGATCTGCAAATCCTTGTACATCTAGGTACCTCCTGGGTGAATGGAGTACGGAGATGCATGTGCCTCTGTCAGAATATCCTCACTGATCGAATCAAAACTAGGCACCCACATTCTACCTCTGTATCTCACATTACCATCTGACACTGTATAGAGAACACTGCCCTTAGCTTCATCCTTATATCTCCATTTCAGTAACTATTAATCTGAATACTGTCCTGCCCGGATACGGTCTAGCAAAGAAGATTGGACTGTCAGATTAGATAGCCTCGGGGTTCTGCCCTTACGATAAACCTCTAAACCAAACATCTGAATCTCACACTGAAGAGGTCTCTGCACTAACAACTGTGTACGACTGCAATCTTTCTGCTCAAGGCATCTGCCACAACATTAGCCTTTCCTGGATGGTAGCTAATCTCACAATCGTAGTCTTTTACTAACTCCAACCACCGTCTCTGTCTCATGTTCAGTTCTTTTTGCGTAAAGAAATACTTGAGGCTCTTATGATCAGTGAATATCTGACATTTCTCGTTGTACAAGTAATGTCTCCAAAGCTTCAACACAAAGACGACAGCGGCTAATTCCAGATCGTGAATCGGGTAGTTCTTCTCGTGAACCTTCAACTGTCTAGAAGCATAAGCTATAACCCGACCCTATTGCATTAATACTGCGCCTAACCTGAGCTTAGATGCATCGGTGTACAACACAAAATCTCTTTGCCCTGCCGGCATGGCTAATACTTGCGCTGAAATAAGAGCTTGCTTCAAAGTATCAAAGCTCTTTAGACATTCATTGCTCCACACAAACTTAGCATTCTTCTTGGTAAGTGAAGTGAGTGGCACTGCTATCGAAGAAAACCCCTGAATAAACTTACGGTAGTAACCGGCTAAACCCAAAAAACTGCGAATTTCTGATGCATTCTTCGGCTCAACTCATTCCTTAACGGCTACCACCTTAGCTGGATACACATCGATGCCACTACTAGATATTATATGACCCAAAACGCTACTTTCTCCAACCAAAATTAACACTTATTGAAATTCGCAAACAACATGCGACTCTGAAAAACCTGTAAAACTGTCCTCAAATGCTGGTTGTGCTCCTCATGGCTCTTCGAGTAAATAAGGATATCGTCAATAAATACTATGATGGACTGGTTTAAGTAAGGCTGAAATACTCGGTTCATGAGGTCCATGAAAATTGCTGGAGCATTCGTCAGTCCAAAAGGAATCACTAAGAACTCGTAATGCCCATACCTGGTTTTGAAGGTCGTCTTGTGAACATCGGCGTCCTTCACCTTCAGCTGATGGTACCCTGATCGGATATCTATCTTAGAGAACACTGTGGCTCCCTGCAACTGATCAAACAAGTCTTCGATCCTTGGAAGTGGGTACTTGTTCTTGATCGTTACCTTGTTTAATTCTCAGTAATCGATACACAGCCTCATGCTCCCATCCTTCTTCTTAACCAAAAGCACTGGCGCGCCCCATGGTGAGAAACTAGGGCGAATAAATTCCTTGTCAAGAAGCTCCTGAATCTGCTGCTTGAGTTCTATCATCTCAGCTGGAGCTAATCGGTATGGTGCCTTAGAGATTGGTACTGTTCCTGGCATGAGATCGATTGCAAACTCGACCTCTGTCTCTGGTAGAAGACCTGTGACGTCGTCAAGAAAGATGTCTGGTAAGTTTTTGACTACTGGAACATCTGATATCAACGGAGAGGGTTCGTCAGGTGTAGAAATGATGCTGGCCAAGAAGGCCTGACACCCCTTAGAAATAAGTCTCCGTGCCTGCATGAAAGAGATCATGCGACGGAAACTTCTCCATCTGGCTGGTTCAAATAGAAACTGCTCCATGCCCAGTGGTCTAACCAATACTGATCTCTTCTGAAAATCAATTAGGACCTTGTTCTTTGTCAGCCAGTCCATACCCAAAATAGTATCAAATTCCAGCATCGACAAGACGATCAAGTCGGCATATACTAGGTGGTCGTGCAATTCCAGATAATGTCTCTGACCACACTAGTAGCTGATAATTCTTCCCCTGATGGGACCGTCACTGAATAATTCACGTCGAGTCCAATGGTCTTGATATCCAAGTGACTAGCGAACGTCTCCGAGATAAATGAATGGGTGGCCCCGGAGTCTAAAAAGGCCTGGGTAGCTATTCTCTTAATGAAAATATTTCCTGAGAGACGTTAGCGCAACACATCTTATATCCCAAAAGTTCCAATACTACACTAATGCAATGAAAGACACCATAATACCAACTAGAACACTAAAAATCTCAAATTGAAATACAACATGCAAGGCAAAATTTTAATACTGCTGAATTAAAAAAGTTGCCAGTCAACAGTGTCGTGTCTGGGTTCGCCTCTTAAGCATGCATGGCGAACACTCTGCCCTGAGTTGGCTACCTTCACTGTGGGCAGTCCATTAGCATGTGGTCACTGGCAACACATTTAAAGCACTTGCCTGACTCATATACACATTGTACCGGGTGCTGGCGGTTGCACTTAGGACACACTGGGAAAATACCGGGCTTCTGAGGCGCCCCCTGCTGCTGAATTGGACCCTTGCCCTTTAGCGGTCCCTGATATGGCTTCTTCCGTGGCGGCCCCTGGTAAGGCCTCTTAGGCTGGGGTCGCTGATGTTGTTGCTGCTGCTGCTGTGGAGCCTGATAGGGCCTCTTGCCCTGCCTGTCAGCGTCAATATCCCTCTGGTCTTGTTCTTCCACCAAAGCTCTAGACATGGAAACTGCATATGTAGTAGGACCAGCTACTCGGACATCTCGGCGTAAGATCGGCCGCAACCCACACATGAAATGCCTCAACTTTTCTCGGGCATCATTAGCTATCAGGGGGACAAAGTAACACGCCCTCTCAAACTTCCTCACAAACTCTGCTACACTGCTGTCTCCCTATCGCAGCGCCATGAACTCCCTGTTCAACCTGGATCGTACTTCCTCAGTGAAGTACTTGGAGAAGAACACCTCTTTAAACCCATTCCAACTCAGAGTCTGCAAATTAACTGATACTGACGCACTCTCCAACCAAAGTCTGGCGTCACCTGACAGAAGGAACGTGGCACATCTGACTCGGTCTGAGTCCTTCAGCTCCATAAAGTCGAAGTTCACCTCGATGGACTTAATCCATACTTCGGCCACCATCGGATCCGTAGTCCCTGAGAACTCTTTAGTGTCCATCCTTTTAAACCTCTCATAAATTGCTTCCGGTCTTGGCCTCGCCCTCGCATTCTCTATTGCAGCCTTGTTCCCCGCAAACTGCGTCATTCCTGCAAGCATCTGCGCCTGCATGTCCGGAGGTGGAGGTGGAGGATTGACCCTCTCCTCATCTCGAACCTCTCTGTCCTCCTCCCTTGCTTCACGATTAATCATGCATCTAGGAGGCATACTGTTCCAAAATTTATCCAACACGTAACCCAATATGCATGAACATAATAACAATAGAATAAGATGCACGTAATTTGGACTAAAATATGGACATGCTGAAATGACGACTCAATGCTTACTACATAACATAATTCAAAACTTAAAACTTACAGACTTTAGGTGTGACTTCGTGAGCTTCTTGCAATTGGCAGTAGGCGTAACCCTTTCCAAGAACACCGCTCTAATACCAATTGTAACGTACCGTACTTTTTACTACTTAAAATTTGCAGAAAAATTTAAAATTTTCAAAAATAAATCGTGGACCTTCAAAATTCGACAAAATAAATTGTACGTCTCAAAAGTTGTTGCAACAAAAGATCTAGAAATAAAGTTTGACAAAAGTATTTGAACATTTTCATAAAAACTTAAAACTTGGGCGGTCCTCGGGCCTAGCCTCATGCTCAGTCCAAGCCTGCTCCTTGGTCCCCACCCCTCGTCTCCTCAAAGCCATCCTCACCTGCATCGATCAAGTCTAGTGAGTCAAAAGACTCAACACGTATAAACTTGAAGTAACAAATAATACGTAGTAAAACCACATGCAACTTCAAAATAGAGCATACATACTTGAAACTTAAACTTGCAATAAACTTGAACATACATACATATCATAGACGTGTCATAACGTGAAAACATTTCATAAACATACTTGCATACTTGTACATACATAAATTCATCATTTTGAGTAGAGGCATGTTTCAAAGCAAGTGACCCATAACATAAATCACCTGATCAGACTAAACCACAGTACTGGGCTGACAGGGAAAAATCCACTGCCACATACATGATATTCCCGTTCATGCTTTAACGGGTGGATTGGTCCCCGTTCATGCTTTAACGCTTTCCAATCCTGATCTAAACCCGTTCATAATTTAGCCGACTTCCAAACCCATTCATAATTTGGTCACAAGACATTTAGCATACCTCAAAAACTTAAAATATTTTCTTGCATGTCAAACATACTTACTTGGCGTTGAGGGATTCGTTGGATCTCACTTGGGGCCGCTGCTGTAACATAATATCATGAGTTTAAATACTTAACTTGCATAACTTAGATGTAATAATCATGCTTAAACCCAAGCTCATTCCTTTCCTTAGGACCTTCTAAAATTCCCGTGACTCGACCTTTTTAATCCTTACACTAAACTAAGACATCGAACCTCAAGCATTCAATAATTTTCCCAAAAAAAACACGTGCGCAGGTCCGGTTCCGGGTCCGTGTAGGTGCGGTGAAGGGATTACTCGGGAAGAAGAAAGGACACGGACCTCGTGTCAGTGTCCGTCAAAGGGTCCATGTGGGCTCGCTAAATCGACACCAAGAAGAAACAAAGGCACGGACCCCGTGCCAAGGACCGTGTCCGTGTCCAGGTACCTGCATAAATTGTAAACCCACAAAAATTCAATACATGCGATGCTTATCATCCTAGAAACGATTGTACGGACCATGAACCGACACCCTGGGACCCATCCTAGTATACCATAGCATTGAACCAAACTTGTACAAACACCCCAAAGCAACGACGTCCACCCTACGACACATACAATTCAAAAACACGGCAATTGACACCAAATCGTTTCCTATGACTTCTAATGAATTAAAGTGCCTTTTGACACTAACCGACATTCCAAATACCAATCCAACATCATACTAAGCATACCTAGACATAGCAACGATCACCCATCGATCCCGAACAAAGCTTGCAACAATAAAATCTCAATAACACGTCAATATGTAATTTTTCAGAAACGTAGTTTGATCAGTCCGACGAAGAACGTCATAACTCACTCAATTTTCGTCCAAAAATTTCGAATCTTATATCAAATCGAAGGTATCAAAAAGTTCAACGATTTTTATGTTGAAAGTTTTCTCAAAATCACGATCGAAAAATCGCAGTATTAAATATGACAGCAAAAATCGTGATTTGTGATCCAAAAACCGTTTCAAAATTGATTCAAACATCATTGCTCAAACTTCTACACATCACACATGTATTTTTGCACATAAATAACAACACAACGCATAATGTGACAATATCGATGAATAAATGAAAGAATATACGTGCCTTTGATGTGAAAAACTCACGATACGGAGATACCGATGCAGAGAAAGATGCGAGGTTGATCCGGGAAGAATGTGGAACTATTTTCTTTTAAGAAAACACAACAAAACCTTGCTGGAAATTCAGAGGAAGGGGGCGGATGCTCTCTAGGACAAGAACCCTAGGTTATATTTTAAAAAAATAAAAACTCTGAATTGAATTATGTGTGTGTGTGTGTTGTGTCGTGTAAGTGTGTGTAGAGATGGGTGTGTGCGTGAGTTAGGTGTGTGTAAAAGTGTGAGTGTGTGAGTTTAGTGGTTAATTAGGGGAATAAATTGCTTAATAATAAATTAACCACTAATTAAAAGTTAATCAAACCCTAACTCAACAATTCCTTGGAAATAAAATACACACTAATTTTTATAAAATTCTCCTTTTAACAAAATAAAATACACAAAGCCAACTTTAAAAGTTTTAAAATTCTAAACTCACTAAATACATAATTTAGGCTTTAAAATGCTGAAACTTAATAAATTAATTAATATGGCCCAACCTTAACTTAAAAACAAAATACCACATTTAAAAATTGCCAAAATCGTCACCGGTCTCTTTCCTCGATCCCGCCTCGAATAATCGTGTGGGCACCCGGATGCTAATCATCTTCTTAAACATCATTGGGATAATTGGATAAATTAAATTAATCTGGATCTTTATTTTTAAAAAAACAATTGCGGAACGTAATGGAATCAATCTAATATACATATTAGTATAAAAGTACAAGTCACGTACAACATACATTTATCTAAAACTAAGGTTCAACAACTATATATCAAGTGCTGCCAACCCCAATTTATATCAACGTTAAAGTCCGTAGTCTCCACTCTATATCAATCTCTCATCATCTCCTTGACCCTGATCCTGTCCCACCTGTTGCCATGCACACATACAAACACGACAACAGCTGGATAACTCCGGTGAGAAATACATCCCAGTATAAATCAACGAAACATGCAATCATATAATCGATATAAAAGCATGAAACAAATATCAATATCATGCATCAAAATCTAAAAACATGAATCGATAATACACTATCAGACTCGACACATTTCTATTCTAGGGATCCCGGTTTCTAGACGTTGGCATACTATATCGAATCTCAGAAATAGAAGTAAATCCACTCCTAAGAAAACATCGATATAAAGCAAGCATCCAGTGTCTTGACCTATCCGTCTAAGACTTTGGCACCTCCGCCAATAACTCCTCTTTGACAATGTGCAATGGGCCAGTGACTACTCTATCACAATCTGGCACCTGTGTCACCATATCAATCGTCTAATACATGCTTTCTATAAATCAATAGAACAAGCATATCAATTCAAATCAATGCACACAATAACAATAAGTATGTGATTTAGGGAAACTCAAGTATATCTCACTCGAGTCATTCTCCCGGTTCGACATTGACTTGTACCTTTCTTTCGTAGTGTCGTCTGAAGAAATGGAAGTTCTGAATTCAAGACTGTCTCTGTCAATCTGAAATGACATATCGAGAATAATAATTTCAACATTCCATTCCCAATTCAATACTGAATCTGATCAATCTGAATCTAATTCAAAATCAACTGCATAACGGCACAATCCCGATATCCCCGTCAATACAATATCCACAAATATCAATTACAAATCATAACCCATATCCGATACAATCCATAATCAATCAATAATCCAAATCTATTCAGTTTCAATCGATATAATCATAAAATCATAACAATTCCATAATCAATCTGTTCTTCGATCTGACTTTGATTCTACGATGTCTAGTATTCCCAGAACACATTATAAAGATCAAATAACGAGTCCTTCAATACCATAATTTCAAATGATAACAGAACTCAATAAAACTTATGTACAGTTGAAATCTTTGTCGATAGGAACACAGTACTGAAGTCGGATTAAAATTCTAACGGTTGGATCTTGCAAAATCACAAATCTAATCAATAGAAAAGGCGTAAGGATTTCACAGCGTTTCCTTCGTTCTTCTTTCTGATAAATTTTGAAAGAAGATGATATATATATCAACTTTTGTGGCAATGATACGTGTCTTATTTTTCATGTTTCTCAGGCGGCGCTAGGGCGGTTGATCTTTACCGCTCGGGCGCGGAACTCTCTGTCCAAATACTCTACTTGTGAAACACTGGCCTTCGGGCTTTCATTTTCTACCGCTCGGGCGCCAGATGTTCTGTCCAACATCTTAGCTTGCAATGAACTTACGCCCGGCTTCTTCACTTGAGCTCCTCAAACCTCCATTAATCGTAATTCTGTCAAATAATCAATTTCTGATTACAGTAATCAAATCTCGAGCATTACATTTCTCCCCCCCTAAGATATGATTTTGTCCCCGAAATCACAGGCAAGCAAATCATATCAATAAGAAGGTATAACAGAAGCTAAACTGAAAATTCACATCAATGAAATAACTCTGGGAAATCCTGTCTCATGTCTGATTTAGTCTCCCAAGTAGCTTCTTCAATGCCGTGTTGACTCCACTGAACTTTCACAAGTGGGATAGTCTTCGTTCTGAGTTGCTTTTCTTTACGATCGAGAATCTGGATCGGTTTCTCAATATAACTCAGAGACTCATCAAGTTTGGCCTCATCTGGTTGAATAATGTGAGAATCATCAGGGAGATACTTCCGCAGCATAGATACATGAAAGAAATCATGTATTCCCGATATAGAAGGCGGTAATGCAATTCGATAGGCACGATCTCCTATCTTCTCGAGAATCTCATAAGGCCCAATAAAACGTGAAGGCAACTTCCCTTTATTGTCAAATCTAACAACTCCTCTGAAAGGTGAAATCTTCAGGAATACTCGGTCTCCTGCCTCAAATACCAACGGTATACGTCAAATATTGGCATATTTGGCCTGTCTGTCTTGAGCTGTCTTCATTCTCTTCTGAATCAGCTTCACTTTCTCTGTCATATCTCTCATCATATCATGTCCAATCTCAGGTACTTTAGAGATATCGTCCCAATACAGAGGGGATCTGCACTTCTTTCCGTACAACGCTTCAAACGGTGCCATCTCAATACTTGTTTGATAGCTGTTGTTGTACGAAAACTCACAAAGTGGAAATGCATCATGCCAACTAGTGCTAAAATCAAGCACTACGGCTGTCAGCATATCCTCCAGTGTCTGGATAGTCCGCTCTGACTGTCCGTCGGTCTGTGGATGATATGCGGTACTAAGATGTAACTTCGTACCGAGAGCCTGCTGCAAACTCTGCCAAAAGTGAGAAGTAAACCGAGGATCACGGTCTGATACAATCGACTTCGGCACTCCGTGCAATCTGACCACTTCTCTGATATAGATCTCAGCCATCTGGTCATATCTGTATGTCATCTTGTACGGAATAAAGCATGCTGATTTGGTCAATCTGTCAATCACAAACCAAATCGCATCACAACCTCTGGAGGAACGTGGTAGCTGCGTCACAAAATCCATAGAAATGTGATCCCATTTCCATTCAAGAATAGACAAGCTCTGTAACAGTCCCCCGGGTTTCTTTCTCTCGGCTTTCTCTTGCTGGCAATTCAGGAACTTGGATACAAATTCAACAATATCAGCTTTCATCTGTTTCCACCAGAACTGTCGTTTCAAATCATTGTACATTTTTCTGCCACCAGGATGAATGCTAAATCAACTGTTGTGTGCTTCTGCCAATATCCGCTGTCTCAAATCTGAAACATCTGGCACAACAAGACAATTATTTACATATAAAACACTGTCACGAACCTGATATTCTGATCGATGCCCTGTTCTTACCATCGATATCGAGTTCTGCACATTCTGATCAACTTTCTGAGCCGCTTTAATCCTCAAAATCAGCTCTGGTTCTACTTGAATCGGATAGAGTCTCAACGGTCTGTGATCTGTGTCAAATACTAATCCAGACAAACAACAATCTTCTATCAAATGTGAAACACCAATCATCGACAAGGATAAAGAACATACCTTTCGACTCAGTGCATCAGCTGCTGCAATAGACTTTTCTGGGTAGTATTTGATTTCATAATCAAAATCTTTGAGTAAATCAAGCCATCTTCTTTGTCTCATATTAAGTTCTGATTGCGAAAACAGATAATAAGCAATTCTCAAATTTCTCACCGTAGAGGTAGTGTCGCCAAATCTTTAATGCAAATACAATGGCCGCCAATTCCAGATAATGAATTGGGTAACGAGACTCATGTGGCTTCAATTGTCTCGATGCATAAGCAATAACATGCCCTCGCTGCATTAAAACACAACTCAAACCTCTGTGAGAAGCATCACAATACACTACAAAATAACCAGTACCTGAAGGTATAGTCAACACAGGCGCACTGGTCAATCTCTTCTTCAACTCTACAAAACTGGACTCACACTCCTCAAACCAAACAAATGGAGCATTCTTCTGAGTCAACTGAGTAATCGGTTTAGCAATGCTAGAGAAATCTTTAATGAATCGTCGATAGTATCCTGCTAAACCCATAAAGCTGCGTATCTTTTGCACATATGTCGGTCTAGCCAATTGATCACGGCCTCGACTTTGCTAGGATCAACAGAAATCTCATCTCCAGATATAATGTGACCCAGAAATACTACATGTCTCAACCAAAACTCACATTTCGACAGTTTGGCATACAATTTATCAGCCCTCAGAGTTTTCAAAACAATCCCCAGATGTTTAGCATGATCAATCATATTCTTGGAATAAATCAAAATATCATCAATGAAAATAATCATGAAATCATCAAGGTACTTCTGAAACACACGGTTCATCAGAATCCATGACTCTCAGTTGATGATATCCAGATCTCAGATAGATCTTGGAATATACCGAAGAACCCTGCAACTGATCAAACAAGTCATCTATACGAGGCAAGGGATATTTATTTTTTACCATTGCTTTGTTTAGTTGCCGATAGTCAATGCAGAGTCTCATTGAACCGTCTTTCTTCCTCACAAAAAGTACTGGAGAACACCAAGGATAAATACTCGGTCTAATGTATCCCTTTGCCAGTAAATCTTCTAACAGCTCTTTCAACTCTTTCAACTAAATCGGTGACATTCTGTACGGAGCTCTAGAAATCGGAACTGTACCTGGCATCAATTCAATGCTGAAATCTATTTCTCGAATTGGAGGCAAACCCCTAATCTCATCTGAGAAGACGTCAGCAAACTCACACACCACCGGCAAATCCGTCAATGATGGGCTCGATTTCAGTAAATCAACTGAATAAACAAGGAATCCCTCCGTTCCTTTCTGTAACAATCGATTCATATATAATGCAGATATCAAAGGAATTCTAGATCTAGAACCCTTACCATAGAATTTCCATTCCTCAGCCATCTCAGGTCTTAATCTAACAATCTTATGAAAACAGTCTACGGTAGCTCTGTACTTGGTCAGCATATCAATACCGATAATACAATCAAAATCAGATAATCCAAGCACAATACAGTCTAACTCAATCTCCTGTCCTTCATACTGTAGCATACAAGATCTAACAGATGTCACTGATATAAGACCTTTCCCCAAAGGAGAAGAGACAGATACTACAACACATAACGACTCAACAGGCAATGCATGAATCAATGCAAATTGCTCAGAAATAAATGTATGAGAAGCACCCGTATCTATCAATACATAAGTAGGGTAACGACATAAAGAACAATTACCTGCAACAAAGTCATCAGGTGCGTCCTGAGCCTGCTCTTCCGTCAAAGCAAATACTATGGCATGCTGTCTAGGAGACTGGCTAACTGTCTGGCTTCCTCTTGGCCTCTGCTGTGACTGGGCTGGTGCTGGTGACTGGAAATAGTGAACTACAGATGGTCGTCTACCAGGCTGAGCCACTGATCCAGATGATTCTGCACCTTGGGATCTCTGCGAATTTCTCTGGGGACAAAATCTAGCAAAATGTCCCTGCTGTCTACAAATACGGCAACTGCCAATTACTCCTCGACACTGCTCTGTGGAATGTCTCCCTCCACAAGTGCTGCAATAAGCTCCTGAATAACTCTGGCTCTGGGCAGTCTGTCGTGAGCCACTAGAATTAGATGAACTGCTTCCAGATCTCTTGAATTGTTTCCCTCTAGCTTTCAACTGATCTTTCCTTCCACTGCAACTGCCACTCTCAAATCTTGGATGAGGTTGTGGAAACTGAGCTTAGGATGGTTGATGTGGTCTTGGTGCTGGTGCAACATATGAAGCTCCTTTCTTTCTAATCAAACCAGCTTCGGCTCCCTTTTTTCTGTTCAAGGCATCTCAAAGTTATTTTGTCACCCCATGTTTACCAATGTAAAAATTTTAGGATTAAACCCATTGATAAACTGATCAGCAACAGCTTCGTCATTCTCAACAACATGCGGAGCAAATCGCAGTAAAGTAGAGAACTTGGCAACATACTCTTCAATGTTCAACTGACCCTGTCTCAGATTCGCAAACTCTGCACCTTTGTCCTTTCTGTACGACACTGGAAAGAATCTTTGATAAAATTCAGTTCTAAACACATTCCAAGTAATCACTGTACCTCGATGCTCCAAGGCCCTCTTTGTCGTACTTCACCAGTTCTTTGCAACGTCATGCAATTGGTGCCCGATCAATTTCACTCTCCGCTCATCTGTATAATCCAATGAGTCAAACAACATCTCAATGTCATCTAGCCAACTCTCGCAATCAACTGAAGTTTCAGTACCCTTCAGAGTCGGTGGATGAAATGACTGAAATCTTTTCAACAGTGTTTCCATTGGTTTTGCTGTCACATCCATCAGAGGATTCGAAGTACTGCCCTTTTCTAGGATTCGTAGAGGAGGCATATCTGATTATCAAAAGGGTTAGCAATCAAATCTGACAAATCTGTCTCAGTCCCCTTCTGATCATCTTACCTCTGATCAAGAATCGGTTATGATTCATTCTCGACAATACATGTTACCATATCAAATCAGATAATCAGGTAAACATGTAATATTGAAAACAATAAACATGCTAGCATCAAAAAGCAGGAAAGAAAACTAAATCTACCCCGCTCACTAGCTTCTTTCTATCTCAATCTAAAAGATCTATTGCTCTGATACCAACTGTTGTGGGGACCTGGACGCTAATCATCTTCTTAATCATCATTAGGATAATTGGATCAATTTAATTAATCTGGATCTAATTTTTTTTAAATTGCGGAACGTAATGGAATCAATCTAATATACATATCAGTATAAAAGTACAAGTCACGTACAACATACATTCATCTAAAACTAAGGATCAACAACTATATATAAAGTACTGCAACCCCAATCTATATCAACGTTAAAGTCTGTAGTCTCCACTCTATATCAATCTCTCATCATCTCCTTGACCCTGATCCTGTCCCACATGTTGCCATGCACACATACAAACACGATAACAGCCGGATAACTCCGGTGAGAAATACATCCCATTATAAATCAACAAAACATGCAATCATATAATCGATATAAAAGCATGAAACAGATATCAATATCATGCATCAAAATCTAAAAACATGAATCGATAATACACTGTAAATAAACTCGTGACTCCACATATCAGACTCGACTCATTCCTATTCTAGGGATCCCAGTTTCCAGACATTGGCATACTATATCCAATATCAGCAATAGAATTAAAACCATTCCTAAGCAAACGTCGATATAAACCAAGCATCCAGTGCCTTGACCTATCCGTCTAAGACTTTGGTACCTCCGCCAATAACTCCTTTGTGACAATGTGCAATGGGCCAGTGACTACTCTATCACAATATGGCACCTCTGTCACAAGATCAGTCATCTAATACATGCTTTCTATAAATCAATAGAACAAGCATATCAATTCAAATCAATGCACACAATAACAATAAGTATGTGATTTAGGGAAATTCAAGTATATCTCACTCGAGTCATTCTCCCGGTTCGACATTGACTTATACCTTTCTTTCGTAGTCTCAGTCTGAAGAAATGGAAGGTTTGAATTCAAGACTGTCTCTGTCAATCTGAAATAACATATCGAGAATAATAATATCAACATTCCATTCCCCATTCAATACTGAATCTGGTCAATCTGAATCTAATTCAAAATCAACGGCATAACGGCGCAATCCCGATATCCCCGTCAATACAATTTCCACAGATATCAATTACAAATCATAACCAATATCCGATACAATCAATAATCAATCAATAATCCAAATCTATTCAGTTTCAATCGATATAATCATAAAATCATAACAATTCCATAATCAATTTGTTCTTCGATCTAACTTCAATTCTACGATGTCTAGTATTCCCAGAACACATTATCATTATCAAATAACGAGTCCTTCAATATCATAATTTCAAATGATAACAGAACTCAATAGAACTTACTTACAGTTGAAGTCTTTCTGATAAATTCTGAAGGAAGATGATATATATATCAACTTTCGTGGGCAATGATACGTGTCTTATTTTTCATGTTTCTCAGGCGGCGCTCGGGCGATCGATCTTTACCGCTCGGGCACGGAACTATCTGTCCAAACACTCGACTTGTGAAACACTGGCACTCGAGCGGTCATATTCTACCGCTCGGGCGCCATACTTTCTGTCCAAAAGGTAAACTGATGGTGCACTGGCGCTCGGGCAGTCATATTCTACCGCTCGGGCGCCATACTTTCTATCCAAAAGGTAAATTGATGGTGCACTGGCGCTCGGGCGGTCATTTTATATCGCTCGGGCACCAGATGTTCTGTCCAACATCTTATCTTGCAATGCACTTACGCCCGACTTCTTCACTTGAGCTCCTAGAAACCTCCATTACTCGCAATTATATCAAATAATCAATTTCTGATTACAGTAATCAAATCTCGGGCATTACAAATCGCCTGAAACATGCAACTCGAAAAACATTTTAACGTGCATCGCATAAACATAAATAATTTAAAATAATGCATTTAAATAAGTCATGCATGGCTAATACTCATTTAAATTTAAATAAATGATTTAATAATTAAATAAATGCATGGGTTTACATGTACTGATTTTGGGAACTACACATTTCAACACTGATTCTAGCTTCCAAAGTGACGTAGATGATTCGAAATAGACATCTGGTTTTGTATTCATGCTCAATGGTGCGACTGTCTCTTGGAGGAGTTCCAAACATGACATCGTTGCGGATTCCACCACTGAAGCTGAATATATAGCTGAATCTGCTGCAGCCAAAGAGGCAGTTTGGATGAGAAATTTCGTCCAAGAGTTGGGCGTTATTCCTAATGGAGTTGATCCAGTCCCGGTGTACTGCGACAAAACTGGTACCGTTGCACAAGCAAACAAACCAAGGTCACGTCAGCGATCAAAACATATACTGAGAAATTCCACATCATCCGGGAGATTGTGGGAAGAGGATATATATCAGTCGAAAGAGTCACCTCTACAGATAACGTTGTTGATCCACTTACAAATCCCTTGCCAGGACCATTGTTTGAGAAGCATCGCGAAGCAATGGGATTAAAGTTTATGGGTAGTTGGCTCTAGGGCAAGTGAGAGATCTTTAGAGTAGATGCCGTGCAAGGCAATGGTGGTCTAGGGAATTTATTGACTTAAGTGAGATAAACTATCTTTATTTTAATATAATTTAACTTTTTATGATTTCATTTTACTTTATCTGTATACCCATGCAATCAGCATAGATAAAGTCCTTGATTATATATTAATACAAATGAAACGTAATTCGATCTTGAAACTCATTTGTAAAAATTGTATATTTTAAATTCGTTCCTAGTCGATTCTGTAGAACCCGTTATATCAGAATATGTATAAGCCATGCATAATTTCTAGTATTTAAATTATAATGATTTTATTCCATGAGGATTTAAATTCTTTTCTTTAAATATATTTATTTTACGCAGTAATTTAATTGTTATCTTTTCAGTTGTATAAGTGAGGCCGGACTGGAGTTGGAGTATTGAGATAAAATTTAATATTTAGAAAACATTACTAGAATTTATTTAAGATAAATAATAAGTTAATTTAATATAAAAGAATGTTTAAGGAATTATTTTAGTAATTTGAGATAAGTAGTAAATAAATTCATTTAGGTTCAATAATTAATTTATTAATCCACTAAAATATTTAATGGGTAGATAAAACACTAAAGATTTAAAATTCAATAATTAAGAAATATTTTCCCTCCATTTACCATGCAAATTTCGGCCCTCACCCAAAAAATTTAAATGAAGTTTAACAACTCACCATTTTGAGATCTTTCCATATCTATTCATGGTAGACTAATTCCCAAAATTTTAATCCCCCAATAATTAATAATTAAGAAATATTCCACCCCATTTTAAAAGCATAATTTCGGCCTCTTTGATAAGAGATTTATATAAATTGACAACTCACAAACTTTGATTCCTTTCCTTATCTCTTTTCTTGGTATATAATCCCTCACCTTTTAATCATCAATAATTATTAATTAAGCAATATTTTTCCCCATTTTATTTCAAAAATTTCGGCCACTATCTTTTCTAGATTCAAAATATTTGACAACTCATTCCTTTGATTCATTTCCTTAATCTCTTCTTAGTAGATAATTTCCCCCACTTTTAAATCACCAACAGTTAAATAATTAAGCAATTTTCTCCCTTGTTCCTAGACCAAAATTTCGACCATGTGCACCCTCAATTATCCTTCAAAAATCTTTTGATATAAAATTAATTCCATTATCTCTCAACTCAAGGATAGAAAAGTTTCTATCTTGCCTTTCTATCTCCCATTTATTTTGCAACTTCCTCATTCACCTCCTAGACTTTTCTCTCCCCATTTTCGAAAACTTGAGAGCATTTTAAGTAGAGAAAATCATGAGTCTCGTAGGAGAATTAAGAAAGAAAACAAGAGAGAAAAACAAGAAGCAAAGCAACTCCGTCTCCTCCGCGCCGCGTAGTCGTTTCGTTTGTTTTTCTTTCAAAACAAACCAAGGCATGTATATGTTTTTATTTACTTCTCAATCAAGTCATATATTGAAATTTTTACATCACAAGTGCATGATTTTATTTACCAAAACCGAAATGAGGACAGCATTATTTTCGAACATGTACAGATTTTGTTTCGGCCTCCCTTGTGCACTTCACGTTTTTTGCTTGTTTTGATGGTTCAGGGTATGGCTCGATTTCCACGGGCTCAAGGCTACATCTAGGATCGTACTAGGGGGTGTTAGGATCATATTGGTCCATTAGTTCAAGCCCCATGCACGCAAGGAAGAAAAAATGACAGCAACTCTTCCTTTATGTCATGTTGAGTCTCGATTTTATTGTTTTGCTGTCAAAGGGGGAGGTTTCGGATCCTGGCTGGCCTAGGGGTTGTAGCCATGGTTAGAACCTCTCCTTGGCTTGTCTAAGATGTGACCAAGTTGGCCTTTCAAGGCTTGGTCCATGGCTTCATCGGTTTTCAAAACGAAACAAGACAAGCACCCTTCGACCCTTTCATTTTCTGTGTAGTTGGTTTTCGGTCTTGGAGGTTGGTGTGGATCTTGGTTTTCTTTTTAGCCCTTAGCCATGGTTCACACAATACCTCATAATGATTAGATCAAGCCATGGTCAATCAGATGGCCATTGGAGTGACCAAGACACCAAGAGAAGCGCTACACCCCACGCACGCACAGTTGGTTCTCGGGTGGAGCTTGACGTCGTCCTATGGTATTGCTTTGTCTGTGGTTGGTTTGTAGCCATTAGCCATGGACCAAGCCATGCCTGAGGATGTTGGTGATATGTTTTGGTTGGTGGTTCAAGCCCCAATGGCCATTAGCCTTGCAAACGACGCAAAGAAGCGCAACAGCTGCTGCTGTAATTTTTGACAGCAACTTAGTGCTTCGGTTCAGAGGCTCGTTTGAGTTTTGGTTGGCTTTTAGCCTATGGCCTTGGACTGCACAGTACCTCATTGAGTTAGGAAGATCATGTTTTGGCCGTTCATTATTCGGTTATGTTTAGAGTTCGTACAAGAATTTACGGTGCAATGTGCCAAAATGACTCTCGAAAAAGCGATTCATGTTTTTGGCCTCCATTCACCAAATTTCGACTTGTAAATTTTAGGAGCATTATTTCATCATTTTAGGTGTATTTTAATCATGACTAAATGATGGTTTGGTGTTGGTTCGGGTTGGCATGGAGTCATGGTTAAATACTAAGTCGTTGGGCGTAATTGTCTCGTTTTTGGGTTCAATTACGAAGTTTTGGTCAAGTTAAATCATTTGCATATTTTTCATGTTGAAATTATGTCGCAGCAAGCCTGGGAACGATCCAACCCATTGGGAAATAATACAGGATATTTAATTATATTACGTGCATAAAAATATAAAATATTCATTTTTTAGATATATGCGATATTGCTTGTGGTCACTTCACTATCATGGGATTGCAGCTTATCATAGGATTATTACTTCACCCGGTGATCACTGACCGGTTCATGTTCATGTATTGGTACAGATATCCAATCCAACGGCTGTGATGATCTCTACCGCCCAGTATACTGTGATTTAGTCTGATCAGACGATTCAGTTCATTTTATGGGCCACTCGCATAGAACATTTTATCAACAGAAAATTATGACATGCTATTTTATGACAGGGCTCTATGGAGCAACTGATGAGGTCGGGACCGAGGGCGGGGACCAGTGAGCAATCTTGGGTCGGCAGTAGTACGAACCCGAGGACCTCATTTTCAGCATTTACTATTTTTATTCCAAACTCAGATTTTATCTTTTTTTGAATTATTTTAAATTGTTATTTTGCAAACAATAATTACTTCCGCTGCTATTTTGAACATTAAACCTTTTTAATAGTTCATTTTATGAATGAGGCATTTTATTTACTTAAAGAGAAAATTTTTAATTTTTCCGCAAATTTTTAAATACGAAACACGACCCTCTACAGTTGGTATCAGAGCCTATGTGTTTATTAGCTCATGATGTCACGTCTTCGGTCTGTAATTTTTACGTTTACGCATTTCATTTAAAGCATGAATTATTTTAACAGCATGTTTTCATGAAATATTTTACGTTCAAATTTTGATTATTCTGTATTTATTTAAATCTAAAGAAATAATGGGATTATGCATGTTGGTTACGTTTGGGTTATATGTGTGGAACAGTATGCCTCCTAGACGCATTCTCGAGCAAGTGAGAGACGATGAGCGCCGTCATGAGGACGGTGAGGATCAAAGTCATGAGGAGAACAGAACTCCACCCCCTCCACCTGACATGAATGCCCAGATGCTGGCTGGAATCAATCGGTTCTTCGCGCAATTCGCGGGGAACAATACTGTGGCAGCCAGGCCGACAGGGCCCGAGGATACCTATGAGCGCTTTATGAAGATGAGGCCGAAAGAGTTTTCAGGGACCTCAGACCCCATGATTGCCGAGGGCTGGATCAAGTCCCTCGAGGTTATCTTTGAGTTTATGGAGCCTGGATATGCAGACAGAGTTCGTTGTGCCACATATCTGTTTGGAAGAGATTCCCGCTTATGGTGGGAAAGAGCATCAGTAGCCCTGAACTTGGCTACGCTGAGCTGGACGCGCTTCACGGAGGTATTTTACTCCAAATATTTTACTGACGAAGTGCGTTCTTGATTGACTAGGGAGTTCATGACCCTGAGGCAGGGAGAGCTGACTGTTACGGAGTTCATCCATAAGTTTGAGAGGGGCTGCCATTTTGTGCCCCTGATTTCAAATGATGCGGGTGCCAAGCTGAGGCACTTTCTAGATGGACTACGGCCGATCTTGCGCCGTGATGTTAGGGTGGCTGGCCCTACTACCTTCGAAGTCGCCGTTTCCAGAGCTCTTGCTGCAGAGCAAGATCATATTGATATTGAGTGGGATCGCCAAGGTAAGCGACCAGTCCAAGTACCACACCGCCCTCCTCCTCAGCAGCAGCACCATCAGCAAAAGAGGCCTTATAACGGCCCGCCCAGAATAGAGGACTGCAGCAGCAGCAGGAGGGACGCACAGTCCCGAGGACCTTTGAGCACCCATTCTGTCCCAAGTGCACACGCCGCCATGCTGGAGCGTGTATGTATGGCTCAGGGAAGTGTTATAAGCGTGTCAGTCCAGACCACTTGCTGCAGCAGTGCCCTCGAGGGAGTCTGCCTACCCAAGGCAGAGTTTTTGCCATTCATGCGACAGAAACGAACTCGGAGACCATGCTTATGACAGGTACCTTTAAGCTTTAAGTTAATATTTGAATTTCAATGTTTTGGGAATTGAGATTAAGATTTTGAACTTAGAATTGTGATAGGATTGCATGCTCTACTTAGTATTATTTTTGGAATTTAAGTAAGAAGAACTTTGACCTTCGCATGTCTATAATTTAGTTCTTGTAATTATTGGGTTCAGCTTGACGTTCCAAACTTTAAGGGAGAATTTTTATAGCGGGGTCAGCTACGAAAGCCTTGATAGATTCAGGGGCTACTCAATCATTCATTACGGAGACATTTGCTAACTTTCTCAAGGTCAAGACCATTGGGCTAGATGTAGCCTATTCAGTAGTATTGCCTTCTGGTGAGAAGATGGCAGCTTCCAATGTGATCCAAGACATAGACCTTGAGCTGCATGGCAATCTCGTTTATGCGGATCAGATCGTACTGCCGATGTTAGAGTTTGACATCATTCTGGGGATGGACTGGCTATTGAGGAACAGAGTTTTGATCGACTTCCAGCGGAGATCTGTTCTAGTCCGACCGCCTGGGATGGAGCAGTTCTTATTTGAGCAAGACAGGTACTTTCCTTTACCGTGCATTATACCTTGTGTCCAGGCTAGGAAGCTCATGCATAGAGGGTGTCGGGCGTTTTTAACAACTTTTATATCTGACCCCGAGGCACCCAATCAGCCAGCCGCAGATGTTCAGATTGTTAGAGATTTCTTAGACGTTTTTCCTGAGGACGTCTCTTGTATGCCACCCGAGCGGGAGTTGGAGTTTTCCATTGAGCTTATGCCAGGTACGGCTCCGATATCCAAAGCACCGTACCGATTAGCACCGATAGAGATGGCAGAGCTTAAGAAACAGATTCAGGAACTTCTCGACAAGGAGTTCATTCGCCCGAGTTTTTCACCTTGGGGCGCGCCGGTTTTTTTTGTAAAGAAGAAAGATGGTACGAGGAGGCGCTGTATTGATTATCGGGAGTTGAGCAGGGTTACAGTGAAGAAAAAATACCCACTTCCGAGGATTGAAGATCTGTTTGATCAGTTACAGGGAGCTTTGGTATTTTCCAAGGTTGATCTGCGTTCTGGTTATCACCAGTTGAGGGTGAAAGACGCCGATGTTCTCAAGACAGCTTTCAGGACTCGTTATGGCCACTTCGAGTTCCTTGTGATGCCGCTCGGTCTAATGAATGCACCAGCAATCTTCATGGATCACATGAATCGCTTATTTCAGCCGTATCTTGATCAGTTTGTGATAGTATTCATAGACGACATTCTCGTCTACTCGAAGAATCAAGATGATCACATCAGACAACTGACCACAGTGTTGCAGACCTTGCAGAAGCATAAGTTATTCGCAAAGTTCAGTAAATGTGAATTCTGGTTAGAGAAGATGGCATTCTTAGACCACATTGTTTCTAGCAGCGGTATTGAGGTAGACCCAGTAAAGTGGTAGCAGTCAGAGATTGGGTTTTGCCGCAGAATGCATCAGAGATCCGTAGTTTCCTTGGCCTAGCAGGATATTATCGAAAGTATATTCAGGGATTCTCCTCTATCGCAGTTCAACTCACATCATTGACAAAGAAGAATGTGAAATTTGTGTGGAGCGATGAGTGTCAGAAGAGCTTCGATACTTTGAAGCAAGCTCTTATCTCAGCACCAGTATTGGCCATGCCGTCAGGGCCCGGTGAGTTTGTTTTGTATACCGATGCTTCGAAGCTCGGTCTAGGCGCAATGTTGATGCAGCATGGGAAGGTGATAGCGTATGCTTCTCGACATTTGAAAATCCATGACAAGAATTACCCTACCTATGACCTAGCGTTGGCAGCCGTAGTATTTGCCTTGAAGATTTGGAGGCATTATTTGTACGGAGAGAAGTGCCAGATCTTTACCGACCATATAATCCATAAGTACTTCTTTACGCAGAAAGAGCTGAATATGAGTCAGAGGCGTTGGTTGGAACTAGTAAAGGACTACGACTGTGACATTAGCTACCACCCGAGCAAGGCTAATGTAGTTGCAGACGCATTGAGTAGGAAAGTCGCAGTGATGGCTCATTTAGCAATTTCGAGACCTCTTCAGTCTGAGATGTAGAGGTTTGATCTAGAGACTTACCCTCGAGGTAGAGTTCCCCATCTATCTATTTTGACGATTCATTCTTCCTTTCTGGACCGTATTCGCAGTGGTCAGCCAACAGATGAGCAGTTGGCAAAGTGGAAGCAGAGAGATGAGGCCAAGTGCAGAGTCTTGTATACAGTTAGAGACGGTATTGTGAGATACCGAGACAGAATGTGGGTTCCTAGCAGTGATTCTATCTGAGCAGATATTCTATCAGAGTCCCATATGTCACCGTACTCTATTCATCCTTGGAGTACGAAGATGTACAAAGATCTGCAGTTATTGTATTGGTGGCCTGGAATGAAGAAGCACATCAGACGTTTTGTATCCGAGTGTTTGACTTGTCAGCTTGTGAAAGCAGAGCATCAGAGACCAGCAGGTATGCTCAAGCCTCTTCCTATTCCCGAGTGGAAGTGGGAAAATGTCACCATGGACTTCGTGGTCGGTTTGCCGAAGTCAGTCAGAGGATCAAATGCTATCTGGGTGATTGTTGATCGTCTCACATAATCAGCGCACTTTTTGCCTATTAAGACGACTTTCACAATGATTCAGTATGCAGAGTTGTATATCCGGAGATAGTCTGACTTCATGGTATCCCAGTTTATATAGTATCTTACAGAGACCCTAGATTCACTTCCTCATTTTGGAAGAGTTTGCATTCGACCATGGGTACGAAGTTGTTGTTTAGCACAGCTTTCCACCCTAAGACAGATGGGCAGTCAGAGCGAGTTATTCAGATTTTAGAGGATCTTCTCCGTGCTTGTGTTATTGATTTCTCATGGAGTTGGGAGTCAAAGCTGCCATTGGTAGAGTTCACCTATAACAACAGTTTTCAGTCGTCTATAGGTATGGCTCCGTATGAAGCACTGTATGGCCGTAAGTGTAGAACTCCTATTCATTGGGATGAAGTAGGGGAAAGATCAGAGTTGGTTCCGGAGATTATTCAGCAGACTGCCGATGTAGTAGTCAAGATCCGTGATAGGATGAGGACTGCCCAGAGCCGACAGAAGAGTTATGCGGATCAGAGGAGGAGAGATATAGAGTTTGCCGTCGGCGACCATGTCTTTGTGAAGGTGGCACCTATGAAAGGTGTCATGCGATTTGGGAAGAAAGAGAAGATCAGTCCAAGATTCATTGGACCATTTGAGATGCTCGACAGAGTTGGGACGTTATCTTATCGTGTTGCTCTTCCGCCGAATCTGGCCAGAGTACACAATGTGTTCCACGTCTCTATGCTGAGGAAGTATATGGCAAATTCTTCGCATGTCCAGTACTTCGAACCGTTGCAGCTTACTCCGAACCTGTCTTATGAAGAGAGACCAGTGCAGATCTTAGACAGACAGGAGAAGAAGCATCAGAACAAGCTGGTTAAGCGAGTGAAATTCAAATGGCTTAATCATTCAGAGGAGGAAGCTACATCGGAGTCTGAGCCAGAGATGAGGAGTCGGTATCCAGAGTTATTTGGTAAGTTTTAATTTCGAGGACAAAATTTCTTTTAAGGGGGGAGAGTTGTAGAACCCGTTAAATCACACTATAAGCCATGCATAATTTTTAGTTTTTAAATTAAAATGATTTTATTGCATGAGGATTTAAATTCTTTTCTTTAAATTTATTTATTTTACGCAGTAGTTTAATTGTTATCTTTTCAGTTATATAAGTGAGGCCGGACTAGAGTTGGAGTATGGAGATAAAATTTTATATTAAGAAAACATTCCTAGAATTTATTTAAGATAAATAATAAATTAATTTAATGTAAAAGAATGTTTAAGGAATTATTTTAGTAATTTGAGGTAAGTAGTAAATAAATTCCTTTAGGTTCAATAACTAATTTATTAATTCAATAAAATATTTAATGGATAGATAAAACACTAAAGATTTAAAATGCAAAAATTAAGAAATATTTTCCCTCCATTTACCATGCAAATTTCGGCCCTCACCCAAAAGATTTAAATGAAGTTTAACAACTCACCATTTTGAGATCTTTCCATATCCATTCATGGTAGACTAATTCCCACAATTTTAATCCCTCAATAATTAATAATTAAGCAATATTCCACCCCATTTTAAAAGCATAATTTCGGCCACCTTGATAAGAGATTTGAATTAATTGACAACTCACAAACTTTGTTTCCTTTCCTTATCTCTTTTCTTGGTAAATAATCCCTCACCTTTTAATCATCAATAATTATTAATTAAGCAATATTTTCCCCATTTTATTTCAAGAATTTCGGCCACTACCTTTCTAGATTCAAAATATTTGACAACTCATTCCTTTGATTCATTTTCTTAATATCTTCTTAGTAGATAATTACCCCCACTTTTAAATCACCAACAATTAAATAATTAAGCAATTTTCTCCCTTGTTCCTAGACCAAAAATTCGACCATGTGCACCCTAAATTATCCTTCAAAAATCTTTTGATATCAAATCATTTCCATTATCTCTCAACTCAAGGATAGAAAAGTTTCTAACATGCCTTTCTATCTCCCATTTATTTTGTAACTTCCTCATTCACCTCCTAGACTTTTCTCTCCCCATTTTCGAAAACTTGAGAGCATTTTTGGTAGAGAAAATCGTGAGTCTCCTAGGAGAATTAAGAAAGAAAACAAGAGAGAAAAACAAGAAGCAAAGCAACTTCGTCTCCTTCGCGCCGCATAGTCGTTTCGTTTGTTTTTCTTTCAAAACAAACCAAGGAATGTATATGTTTTTATTTACTCCTCATATATTGAAATTTTTACATCACATGTGCATGATTTTCTTTATCAAAACCGAAATGAGGACAACATTATTTTCGAACATGTACAGATTTTTTTTCGGCCTCCCTTGTGCACTTCACGTTTTCTGCTTGTTTTGATGGTTCAGGGTATGGCTCGATTTCCAGGGTCTCAAGGCTGCATCTAGGATTGTACTAGGGGGTTTTAGGATCATACTGGTCCATTAGTTCAAGCCCCATGCACGCAAGGGAGGAAAGATGACAGCAACTCTTCCTTTATGTCATGTTGAGTCTCGATTTTATTGTTTTGCTGTCAAAGGGGGAGGTTTCAGATCCTGGCTGGCCTAGGGGATGTAACCATGGTTATAACCTCTCCTTGGCTTGTCTAATATGTGACCAAGTCGGCCTTTCAAGGATTGGTTCATGGCTTCATCGTTTTTCAAAACGAAACAAGACAAGCACCCTTCGACCCTTTCATTTTCTGTGTAGTTGGTTTTCGGTCTCGGAGGTTGGTGTGGATCTTGGTTGGATTTTAAGCCCTTAGCCATGGTTCACACAATACCTCATAATGTTTAGGGCAAGCCATTTTCAATCATATGGCCATTGGAGTGACAAAGACACCAAGAGAAGCGCTACACCCCACGCACGCACAATTGGTTCTCGGGTGGAGTTTGACGTCGTCCTATGGTATTGCTTGGTTTGTGGTTGGTTTGTAGCCATTAACCATGGACCAAGCCATGCCTTAGGATGTTGTTGAGAGATTCTGGTCGGTGGTTCAATCCCCAATGGACATTAGCCTCGCAAACGACGCAAAGAAGCGCAGCTGTAATTTTGGACCGCAACTTAGTGCTTCGGTTCAGAAGCTTGTTTGAGTTTTTGGTTGGCTTTTAGCCTATGGCCTTAGACTGAACAGTACCTAATCAAGTTAGGAAGGTCACGTTTTTGGCCGTTTGTGATTCGGTTAAGTTTAGAGGTCGTACGAGAATTTACGGTGCAATGTGCCAAAAAACTCTCGAAAGAGCGTTTCATGTTTTTGGCCTCCATTCACCAAATTTCGACTTGTAAATTTTAGGAGCATTATTTCATCATTTTAGGTGTATTTTAATCATGACTAAATGATGGTTCTGTGTTGGTTCGGGTTGGCACGGAGTCATGGTTAAATACTAAGTCGTTGGGCGTAATTGTCTCGTTTTTGGGTTCAATTAAGAAGTTTTGGTCAAGTTAAATCATTTGCATATTTTTCATGTTTAAATTAGGTCGCAGCGAGCATGTGAACGATCCAACCCATTCGGAAATAATACATGATATTTAATTATATTACGTGCATAAAAATATAAAATATTCATTTTTGAGATATATGCGATATTGCTTGTGGCCACTTCACTATCATGGGATTATTACTTCACCCGGTGATCACTGACTAGTTCATGTTCACGTATTGGTACGGATATCTAGTCCAAGGGCTGTGATGATCTCTACCGCCCAGTATACTGTGATTTAGTCTGATCAGACGATTCAGTTCATTTTATGGGCCACTTGCGTAAAACATATTCTCAACAGAAAATTATGACATGCTATTTTATGACAGAGCTCTATGGAGCAAACATTTCACTTACGATTTTCAGTTATGCACGTATATATAATTATTCATGACATGATATTTTCATGTTACGCCAGACTCTTGATATTTTTACGTTGCATGCGATTTTATTATATTTACTTGTTATTTACGATATATGCATGCTGAGTCTTTAGACTCACTAGACTTGATTGTTGTAGGTACTGATGAGGTCGGGACCGAGGGCGGGACCAGTGAGCCATCTTGGGTCGGAAGTAGTAAGAACCCCAGGACCTCATTTTCAGCATTTACTATTTTTATTCCAAACTCAGATTTTATCTTTTGTTGAATTATTTTAAATTGTTATTTTGCAAACAATAATTACTTCCGCTGCTATTTTGAACATTAAACCTTTTTATCAGTTCATTTTATGAATGAGGCATTTTATTTACTTAAAGAGAAAATTTTTAATTTTTCCGCAAGTTTTTAAATACGAAACACGGGCCTCTACAGATTCAGCCGCCTAAAATAAAGATAAAAGCTGCCTGAGATTGAGACTAGCTTCTGTGATGTTTTGTACAGTGTTTCATGGTAAGGGCATAGAGATGTCAAATCATGCAGATGGGTAATCATACGATGATTGTACCGAACAACCCTCTTTCGAAATTTCCAAGTGATTATCATTCATCGAGAGGAATAGTCTGTGGTTGTGATTGTACATGATTAGTGGGATCACAAGGTGGCGAGGTTGGGTGCAATTGCGCAATGTGTAGGAGCAAGTGCATTGTAGTCGGGGATTCACCGCTCTCCTACAGGTGTTGATATCCTATGTGATCTAACGAAATAGTAGTGCATGAAATCTCTGGCCAGAGTGTAAGATGTACATTAGGGAAAGTGTAACGCCCCGAAAATTTAAAAGTTCACGCGAACCACATGTACGCAAGTTATTAAATTCTCTTGTATTTAATTAAATGTTTTAATTGCATGAATTAATTATGTTGGGCATATTTGCATGTTTAAAATATATTTTTCTACATGGTTGCGTTAAAATATATTTTTAAAGGTTATTCGAGTTGCGATCGAGGAACGGAGACCGAGGGCTGAAAAATAGAAAATGTTTTTATTAAATATTTGTTTTTAATTATTTAAAATATGGGTGATGATTCTTCATAATTTTGAAAATAAAGGGTTTTTAGGTGATTTTATACGCCGAAAAGTAAATTTTATCGGTGTTGGTTTTTCAACAAAAATGCAAACGTTTTGGCAACCTGGCTAATAAATTCACAAATGTTTCTAAACAAAATTATTTTAATATTTTAACTTAAGCACTAATGGGCTTAATTATCTCACCTAATGGGCCTAAGCTTGGATTCGTGTTTGATTAAACTATTTAATTTGTTAAATCCTCCCCATAACTCCCATAAACCCCATGCCTCCACTACCCAAAGCACCACAATTCTTCCCCCACCAGCAACACGGCACACACATCACAATCAAAAAGGAAAAGCTTTGGTCTTTTGAAGAAAAATTCAGCCTAGGTGTCTACGTCGCTGTTCTTCGCATCGTCGCTTCGTTTTCGTGCGTAAAATACGCAAAGGCACGCCTTAATCTCTTTTTTCTCATCTCACACCATATTATGTGTTTGATACATGATTGCATGAAAAACATGATGCAACTTTTATATTTTCGTTTTTGTGACTATACATGAACAAAACTAGTGTTTTCATCTTTTAAAACTCCTCATAATGATGCATAAAAGGGCTGTCATGGTAGGGGTACTTGAAGAGATGTTTTTCCACATGTTTAAGAGTCCCCAGTTGTATGTTTAAGGGCTGGAAAAAATAGGGAAGGAATAAAAACGAAAATAGACTCCTTAAGGGAAAGGACTCTTCGACTAGGAGTCTTTGAGGGTCACGACTGCTAGTCGTGGTTAGGGAGGGTCCCGTAGATTTAAGTGGGCTGCATAGGAGAGATGGGTAGAGGCTGAACATGGTGGTTAAGGGCTGGAGGCGAAGCTAGCGTAGGTTCGAATCAAATTAGGACTAGAACTCTTGTGCAGAAAAATTCAGTAGCTTCCTAGGCATGTTCAAAGGACTTAATGTGCTGTAATTTGGTTGTATATGGGTTAGTTAGGTGTTATTAATCTTTGGTCCAAGTTTGGTAAGTTTTGGTTAAGTTTCGAGTCCATACGGGTCAAAACCGGGAAGTACGTCTAAGTTTAAAAACGAATCGGGAAACGCCTAGTTTTATGCTTCATAAAATTATGGAAAATTATATTTAAGCTTAAATAATTATTAAAAGTCTAAGTTTTTAATTTGGGAATTTTATATTAAGGTTTGGTTTAATTCGGGATTAAACGCAGTAATATGTCATATTTAAATAATAAATTAAAAGTCCTCGATTTAAGCTAAATAAAAATATGAGAAAATTCGTGTAGGCTTATATAATTATTTGGGACATGTTAGAGTCAATGAAATTAAGAAAAAGTCAGAAACGTGAAATTTTATGTCTAGGGGTAAAACGGTCATTTTACACCTATAAATTAGTAAACGTCATAGCAGTGTCCTGAATGCTGTTTTATATGCTAATATGATTACTTCACATGTTTATGAATTTTTATATGTTAAATTATGATTTTTAAATGTTCATGGATATGTATATGTTAAAATGTTATTTTTAAAACGTTTATGGATTTTATAATTTAACGTGGACGTTTAAAAGACATATTGCATACTTGGTTTAAAAGAAAAACCGTTATATGAATGTTTAAATTTTATAAAGTGATGAGAATATGAAACATTTAAGGACGTGAAGTAATTGTAACTAATACGCCGATATGTTGGAGATATCGTGAGGGTTATGGTCCCAGTGGGAGCCCGACGATCGTGTTTCCTTGGATATAGATATGTATATGTATACGATGATATGTTAATACGTAAGGCCAAGGCCCAGTTGACCGGTGAGAGTGTTGTTGGTGTCCCCGCCGCCCAGTACTGTGGTTACATGTAGATGGATCCATCGCCCAACACGTAGACGTAGACGTAGATGAACACGAAAGTCACAATTAACGATCTGAATTCAATGAAAAGGAAAAATGAATACGTATATGTTGATGATAATATGAATATTAATATGTTGAAGATGATATGAAAATGTTTATGTTTAAAGTTGATGCATCATTATGAAAATGTTTTTATTTAAAGTTTATGCATCATGAAAATGTTTACGAAAATGTTCATAATTAAAGTTTATGCATCTTCATTTAAATGATATTTTAAGTACAAGTATTTTCACTCTTGTATGTGAGCTGTATTTGTAGTACTCATTATCAAGATTATGGTGTGTTGAGTTTTTAGATTCCCTAGGTGTGATTGATACAGGTGATTGTGATAATAATGTTATGGAGGTCTTAATGGTTGACTTTGCTGGACCGAGGGTGCACATAACCCGAGGACCTACGCTAGTTTTCCGCACTAGTTTATGATTTATGATTTAAAATGATTTCCAAAGTATTTAATTTAATTTTTGGTAGTTCGGCCGATGCTAGGGAGGTTTAAAAAAAATCTTTTTAGTACTTTTCAAGCAAAACAAATAAGCAGACGTTTCAGAAAGAGTTCTCTATTTGTGCATGCGATGACACTATGAATATTTCATGATTGTATCACATAGCTATCGAATTTAATATGCAACCTCGATGAACCAATGGTAGCATATTCGATCGGGATATATGAGATGAAGTGTGACACCTCGACCCAATTTTAAATAAAATACAGCGAAAATTAAAATTTTTCTTTTAAGGGAGGAAGGATTAACATTTTATAACATAAAATCATTTACAAAAGTTTATACATGATCATTCAAATGATACAACAAAAAATACAAAATATCATTCCTATGATCATGTCTAAAATACTTGTCAAAATAGCCTTCACTTCCCTCTTCTATGCATATGACTCCGGCCCACATCAACGTCCTGGCTGGTCGCTCTTATCTGCATCGCATGAAAAATAACTGAAATGAGTATAAAACTCAGCAAGTAAAACTCTTATATAACAATAAACATAACATACTCTGAAAATCATGACTTTAAAGCATTAAATATCATCAACTCTGAAATATGAATATCATATCAATATAAACAATAAGATGGTATTTCTCTTTTCTCTGGTATGGATTGACATCTATATAGTAACTCTGTCTCTGAACACCTATATCCCATCGATATAAATCGACAACTCTGAGGGATATAAGCCTATGGGCGATGATCATCTAATTGCATGCAATCTCTGACTATGTATCTATCAATCCATAAAACACTTTAAACTCTCTCTTGGCATTTAATCAATAACTTTAAGATACACTTCTTTTCTCTTTTATTCCCTTTTCATAGCTGAGACATTAATTTGCCTCCAATATAATTAACAATGGAATCAATACATACTTGACAATCAAATGAAGGGAATAGCATAATAAATGTGAGACCCTGAGACTAAAATAGCTTTGATTGTATTTTCGTAAATAAGTTGAAAAATAATGAATTAATTTTTATGGATAAAATATGACATATCTTGGACATATTAAGTCCAAATGATTTGAGATTTGGAGATAAAGTAGAAAACTCAAAGATGTAGAAGTTTAATGTTTTGAGTTTTGGAAAATTAGATCATTTGACTGGTCCAAAGACGTATACCGGCGATAAAATTTTAAATAGTATATATTATATTATATTATATTATTTTATTAATAAAATAATAATATAATATAATATAATTAAAAAAAAATTAAAAAAAATAAAAAGATAAACTTGCAACTTACGTGTGAAAGAATGAATCATTCTTTCATTTTGCAACAGAGAGAAAATCGAGAGGGGAAGGGGGAGAGAAAAAAAAATTTTCTTTTCGATCGTGCGACTTATCGGTTTATCCAATCGACGAACCGACTCCAGTTCTGGGATCGTTGACACGAGGTCTTCGATTTGAGGTAAATTTCTTCTAGTTTCAGCAGCTCTAAATATGAAAGTGCTGAAATAGCATGTATTTGAAATCGAGATTCCTATATGTGGTAGAGTAACCGACAAGAAACTCATATTCGAAGTCGGAATTGAATTATGATATGATTTGGATTTGATATGAATTTATGAAGTTTCAAATGATCTTTGAAACTCATATTAATGATTTTAGAGTATGTTATTGATTGGAATGATTATGTTATTGATGTAGATAAAGTGTTATATCAATATCTTCAGGCTACATCAATTTGGAACGAAGAATTGAGGTATGTTGCGACCGGTAACATACGACAGGTATCTGTATTATATGATATATGTCGGATTGATTTGATTGATTGGAATGAGATTACGTGTCTATGTGCCCTATTTGTTTATTATGTGGCATACATGACATTGAGATTGAGATATCGGTGTATAAAATAAATGTTTTGTTAACACACATCATTTTATGCATACATCGATACATGACATGCACGTTGAGCTATGATCCTTGGATACCTTGATATGATTTGATTGGATTCCGGGGTTTGTGAACACAATCGCTATGCCGGTATTATATGATCCGTAAAGCATAGACAATTGTGGCCCCATATGATTGGATATGAGATTTGGGATTTGATGGCGCTTTGCCGACGCTATCATACGTGTATCCCATATTGGCCGGTGTGCCAGCTCGAGCATTGATTTGATAGCGATTCGATTGATTCTGACATGTGCTCAGTGGATGGGCATTTGACCCTATACTTCCACGACATACATGCATTGCATACCATATATCATTGTTTAGATATCTGTGGTATATATGATTGGTTGTTCCATACGGAGCTTTGCTCACCCCCAAGGGGGGCTGTTGTTGTCTTTGTGTGTGGACAATGGCAGGTACTCCAGGATATCATGAGACCGGAGAGGGTACTTCTGGAGGGAGCCACAGCTTGGGCTGAGGTTTATGTTTTTGTCTTGTTCCCAGTATATGTATATGTATCTATATACCGGGGCATGTCCCGAGGATATAAAATGTTTGTATATGATTGGCTTTGATTACGTGTGGGCGTGTTTTATGACATGGAGATTAAATACTATTTTTAGTATTTAAATTTGAGAAGAGATATTTCGGGCTCATTGTAAAGAAAATTTTAAACCCGTTTTCCGCTGTGATTAATTAATCCTAATCAGATTGCATTGTAATAACGATTAGGAGCTAAGGGCCCCACACAGTATGGTATCAGAGCATAGCTGGGAATGCTCTATTGAGTCTTGTGTACACTTGAATAGGCACAAATGAATTGTGCGCTTGTGTTTGAATTATTTGTATTACTTGCTCTTATTTGATTTGATTTGATTTGAGTAAGTATCTGATGAGATTGATGATATGAGATGATGAGATTATGAAATTGTGATATTCATCTTTTAATTTGTAGATGGATCCCACACATGAAACTGCGAGTAGCAGTACTGAGAGGATTGTTGGGCAATTTGAAGGATTGTCCATGGATGTAGTGATGGCTCGATTCCAGGATCTGAAACCACCGAGGTTCTTTGGTACTGAGAGTGCTGAAAGAGCTGAGGCCTGGCTGAAGGACATCGAGCACTTGTTTAATATTGTTGAATATTCCAAGGTTCGGAGACTGAAACTTGCTCTCTATCAGTTGAAGGACCGAGCTAAATCTTGGTGGGAAGCCGCTGAGATTGGACTGAAAGAAGCAGGGATTGAAGTCACATGGAATGTCTTCAAGGCCCAGTTTTTGGAGCAGTATTCCCCTCCTTCTTATTATACTGCTCAGGAGAATGAATTTAATAATCTGCAGCAGGGAACGATGTCTGTTGCGGAGTATGCTTCGAAATTTTCTACTTTGTTAAAGTATGCACCTCACGTGGCTGGGAATGCGAGGGCAAAATATAACAGGTTTGTAAATGGTTTACATCCTGCTTTGTATACTTATGTTGTTTCTGGATTGCCTACCAGCTACGCAGAGGCAGTTGAGAGAGCGAAGGCAGCCGAGGCTGGACTTAGGCGGGGAGGTCCGCAGTATACTCCTCCACCACCGGTATCAGCTCAGCAGCCTGCTTTGAGACCGAGAGGCAAGAAGTTTAAGAAGACGGGTTCTGTTTCTTCGTCTTCTACGAGTTCGAGTGGATCACAGAAAGGGAGTCCGGTGATTGCTCCCTACTGTAGCCATTGTGGAGGTAAACATACTATCGAGCAGTGTCGAGGTATGTTTGGTACTTGTTATCAGTGTGGACAGGAAGGCCATTTCTCTCGAGTATGTCCGAACAGGGGTACGACTTCTGCTCAGCCCCAGCCAGGATTTAGAGGTGGCCCTGGTATGATGAGACCTGCTGATCCTGTCCCATCTTTTCAGCAGTCGAGTGCCCCACGATATCGAGGACCGGGTGGTCAGAGTGCCCAGGTTCCTCCTCAGGTGAGAGTGTATGCCATGACTGACGATCAGGCGAGAGAAGCTCCTGGAGGTGTGATTGCAGGTATTTGCACGCTTTGTGATTATCCTGCACGTGTTTTATTTGATACAGGAGCATCTCATTCATTCATATCTCATGCATTTGTTGCATCTCACGATATTGAGTGTATCCCGTTGTATGATATCTTGTCGATAGCCACGCCAGCAGGAAAGATTATTTTGTCTGAAAAAGTTGTGCATAATTGTGTATTGATATATGAGGATAATGTGATATTTCTGAATCTGATTGTCCTCCCTATGCACGACTTTGATTGTATTGTTGGCATGGATATCTTGATGACGAATCGAGCTACTGTTGATTGTTGTCATGGAGTGGTTCGATTTCGACCGATTGATGGACCCAAGTGGAATTTTTATGGCAAGGGTTCCCAAGCCAAAATTCCATTGGTATCTTCCTTGGAAATGTCTCGATTGTTGTCTAGCAGAGATGAGGGTTATCTTATCTACGCTATTGATATTTCGAAGAAGGAGTCTTCTTTATCTGAGATTCCTGTTGCGAAAGAGTTTCCAGATGTATTTCCCGATGAGATTCCTGATTTTCCTCCTCATCGAAAGTTGAGTTTAGTATTGATCTGATGCCGGGGACTGCGCCTATTTCTAAAGCTCCCTATCGCATGGCACCACTGGAATTGAAAGAATTGAAAGAACAACTACAGGATTTTCTCGATAAGGGGTATATTCGACCGAGTGTATCACCTTGGGGAGCTCCAGTTTTATTTGTTCGAAAGAAAGATGGTACTATGCGAATGTGTATCGACTATAGGCAATTGAATCGGGCTACTGTGAAGAACAAGTACCCACTTCCTCGTATCGATGATTTGTTTGATCAGCTTCAGGGTACTTCTGTATACTCGAAGATTGATCTTCGTTCTGGGTATCATCAAGTATGAGTTCGAGACGAAGATGTGCCCAAAACTGCTTTTCGTACGAGGTATGGCCACTATGAATTCTTGGTTATGCCTTTTGGTCTTACGAATGCTCCTGCTATTTTTATGGACTTAATGAATCGTGTCTTTCGAGATTATTTGGACCGATTCGTTATTGTTTTTATCGATGATATTCTTGTGTATTCGAAATCGAAAAAGGAGCATGCTGAACATTTGAGACTGGTACTTCAGACTCTTCGTACTAGTCATTTGTATGCCAAATTGTCCAAATGTGAATTCTGGATGGACAAAGTGGTATTTCTGGGCCACGTCATTTCGAGACATGGCATATCTGTTGATCCTTCGAAGGTCGAAGCTGTATTGAATTGGCCAAGACCTACGAATGTTCCTGAGATCCGTAGCTTCATGGGTTTAGCGGGATATTATCGTCGCTTTATTGAAGGATTTTCGAAGATAGCTAAACCTATTACTCAACTGACACAGAAGAATCAGCGATTCATTTGGTCAGATGAATGTGAAGCTAGTTTTCTTGAATTGAAGACGAGATTGACCACAGCACCTGTGCTTACTATTCCCTCAGGTACCGGAGGATTTGTGGTGTGTACAGATGCGTCTGGTAAAGGTTTGGGCTGTGTTTTGATGCAACACGGCAAAGTGGTTGCTTATGCGTCTCGTCAATTGAAATCTCATAAAACACGTTATCATGTTCATGATCTTGAATTGGCTGCCATTGTGTTTGCTTTGAAGATCTGACGCCATTACTTGTACGGAGAAAAGTTTGTTATTTATTCGGACCATAAAAGTCTGAAATATCTCTTTTCTTAATCTGATTTGAATATGAGGCAACGCGGGTGGATGGATCTCCTGAAGGATTTTGATGATGAGATTCAAAATCACTCTGGATCGGTGAATGTTACTGCGGATGCCCTGAGCCATAAAGTTTATGATTCTGTTTTAGCTTTTGTCTCTGTCGCCAAGGTACATGAGGATATATGTACTTCTGGTTGGACTTTTCACTCGAATTGGAATTCTGTCACTGTTTCAGCATTGCAAATTGAGCCGAAATTGATATCGAAGATACGAAAGGCCCAACGAAGCGATGCTCAGATTATGAAGTCGAAAGAACTTGTATCTGCCGGACATCAGTCTGGATTTCAGATTTCTTCTGATGGTTCTTTACGACTTAATTGTCAGCTGGTAGTTCCTAATGATTCTGATTTGAGATCCGCCCTTCTTCGAGAAGCACATTGTAGCAAATATAGTATTCACCCTGGAGGTCGAAAGATGTATTTGACACTGAGACCTCAATTCTGGTGGAAACGTATGAAGAAGGACATTGCTGAGTTTATTTCTAGATGTCTTGTATGCCAGCAAGTGAAAGCCGAGAGAATGAGACCTCGAGGATTGCTCCATAGTCTTGAAATCCCGAAATGGAATTGGGAACATATTGTCATGGATTTCGTGACTCATTTACCTCGTTCGCCCAAGAGCTGTGATGCTATTTGGGTGATTATTGATCGGCTTTCGAAATCTGCACATTTTATTCCATATGAACGGACTTATCCTTATAAGAGAATGACCCGTTTATACATCAAAAATGTTGTGAGACTGCACGGTGTGCCAGTCTCAATTGTATCTGATCGTGATCCCAGATTTGCTTCTAAATTCTGGGGTAGTTTCAGGAAGCGATGGGTACGCGTTTGGCTATGAGTACTGCTTATCATCCTCAAACTGATGGCCAGACTGAGCGTACGATTCAAACTTTAGAGGATATGTTGCGTGCTGTTGTGATGGATTTCAGAATGGGATGGCAAGATGCCTTACCATTGGTTGAATTTTCTTATAATAATAGCTTTCAGACGAGTATCGGTATGGCACCGTTTGAAGCTCTATATGGGAGACGATGTAGATCGCCGTTATTCTGGGATGAGATTGGTGATAGACAATTGACTGGACCTGAAATGATACAGGAAATGAATGATAAGGTTCAGTTAATTCGGCAGCGGATGAAAGCTGCTCAGGATCGTCAAACGAGTTATGCGAATAAACGAAGACGACCCTTGGAATTCCAGAAAGGTGACAGAGTATTTTTGAAAATATCTCCCTTTAGAGGCACTGTTCGATTTGGCATGCGAGGGAAATTATCTCCTCGTTATGTTGGTCCATACGAGATTCTGGATCGAGTTGGTGATCTTGCGTATCGATTGGCATTCCCACCAGCTCTATCTGCTATTCATGATGTGTTTCATGTTTCTATGTTGAGGAAATATGAGCCAGATCCATCACATGTGCTTGCACCTGACGAGGTTGAACTGGATCCTTCTCTTTCCTATGTTGAACAACCTGTTCGCATTATGGATCGAAAGGAGAAGATATTGAGGAATAAGTCGATCCCTCTGGTACGAGTGCAATGGACACGACATGGTGTTGAAGAATCAACGTGGGAATTGGAAAGCAAGATGCGAGATTCGTATCCGCATTTATTTGATTCTATGACATCTGTTCCATTGTATTCGATGTATTATGATCCTTTTTCTGATTTTAGTTTTGATATGTACTATAACTAGTGACATATGTATGTTTGCCAATGTTATGTATATAGTGATGTTTGAGATTTCGAGGACGAAATCTTTTAAGTGGGGGAGAAATGTGAGACCCTGAGACTAAAATAGCTTTGATGGCATTTTCGTAAATAAGTTGAAAAATAATGAATTAATTTTTATGGATAAAATATGACATATCTTGGTCATATTAAGTCCAAATGATTTGAGATTTGGAGATAAAGTAGAAAACTCAAAGATGTAGAAGTTTAATGTTTTGAGTTTTGGAAAATTAGATCATTTGACTGGTCCAAAGACGTATACCGGCGATAAAATTTTAAATAGTATATATTATATTATATTATATTATTTTATTAATAAAATAATAATATAATATAATATAATTAAAAAAAAATTAAAAAAAAATAAAAAGATAAACTTGCAACTTACGTGTGAAAGAATGAATCATTCTTTCATTTTGCAACAGAGAGAAAATCGAGAGGGGAAGGGGGAGAGAAAAAGAAATTTTCTTTTCGATCGTGCGACTTATCGGTTTATCCAATCGACGAACCGACTCCAGTTCTGGGATCGTTGACACGAGGTCTTCGATTTGAGGTAAATTTCTTCAAGTTTCAGCAGCTCTAAATATGAAAGTGCTGAAATAGCATGTATTTGAAATCGAGATTCCTATATGTGGTAGAGTAACCGACAAGAAACTCATATTCGAAGTCGGAATTGAATTATGATATGATTTGGATTTGATATGAATTTATGAAGTTTCAAATGATCTTTGAAACTCATATTAATGATTTTAGAGTATGTTATTGATTGGAATGATTATTTTATTGATGTAGATAAAGTGTTATATCAATATCTTCAGGCTACATCAATTTGGAACGAAGAATTGAGGTATGTTGCGACCGGGTAACATACGACAGGTATCTGTATTATATGATATATGTCGGATTGATTTGATTGATTGGAATGAGATTACGTGTCTATGTGCCCTATTTGTTTATTATGTGGCATACATGACATTGAGATTGAGATATCGGTGTATAAAATAAATGTTTTGTTAACACACATCATTTTATGCATACATCGATACATGACATGCACGTTGAGCTATGATCCTTGGATACCTTGATATGATTTGATTGGATTCCGGGGTTTGTGAACACAATCTCTATGCCGGTATTATATGACCCGTAAAGCATAGACAATTGTGGCCCCATATGATTGGATATGAGATTTGGGATTTGATGGCGCTTTGCCGACGCTATCATACGTGTATCCCATATTGGCCGGTGTGCCAGCTCGAGCATTGATTTGATAGCGATTCGATTGATTCTGACATGTGCTCAGTGGATGGGCATTTGACCCTATACTTCCACGACATACATGCATTGCATACCATATATCATTGTTTAGATATCTGTGGTATATGTGATTGGTTGTTCCATACGGAGCTTTGCTCACCCCCAAGGGGCGCTGTTGTTGTCTTTGTGTGTGGACAATGGCAGGTACTCCAGGATATCATGAGACCGGAGAGGGTACTTCTGGAGGGAGCCACAGCTTGGGCTGAGGTTTATGTTTTTGTCTTGTTCCCAGTATATGTATATGTATCTATATACCGGGGCATGTCCCGAGGATATAAAATGTTTGTATATGATTGGCTTTGATTACGAGTGGGCGTGTTTTATGACATGGAGATTAAATACTATTTTTAGTATTTAAATTTGAGAAGAGATATTTCGGGCTCATTGTAAAGAAAATTTTAAACCCGTTTTCCGCTGTGATTAATTAATCCTAATCAGATTGCATTGTAATAACGATTAGGAGCTAAGGGCCCCACAATAAAGCCTTTGGAATCCATACATATATTATCATGTGAGCACAAAGAGGAAATTCCACTTACAAACCAATAGCAACCTCCAAACTATACACTTGATACACCACCTACAACAATAATCCATAAATAACACCATTATCAACTCAATATCCAAGAATCCATATCAATAAATCCATTAAACCAACTATAACATTAAACCCAAATCATATCTTCTCCAAAACCAAGAAATAACACAACCAAAAACTTACCTTAGCTTCCTAGAACGACCAAGAACCTCGATCTCAACTCGGAAATCCAACTAGAAGCTTAAATCGAAGATAGGAAAGAAAAGAAATGAAGAAAACCCTTAGCTTTCATGGGGAAATCTCGAAAATGGAGGAAAAGAATGGGAAATATGAAGTCAACCACTCCAAAATGTACTTAAAAATCTCGACCATGCTTGTACTGAACACGACCGCGGGTGCGCTACCTCCAGCACCGCGGGTGCGCTAATGTTTCGGCCCTCAAACATTTCCCAAATAAAATACTACCGCAGGTGCGGTCCTGCAAACACCGCGGGTGCGGTCCTCACCGCAGGTGCGGTACCAACTCCACCGCGGGTGCGGTGTTATCTCGGCCAAACTCACCAAATTCCAATAATTCAGACCGCGGGTGCGGTCCTTGCACGAGCGCGGGTGCGGTGCTGTCACGGCAGAAACAAAATCTCAAGCTACTAAAATCGAACCGAAACGCTGCAACAACAACCACCCAATCAACTAACAACATCTATAATCAACAAACATGCCAACAAACCATAATACCAACTATACTATAATCCATAACACAACTCTAAACATCTAAATCACAAAAACCCAATAAACAATAAACATACGAAACTTAAACCGTACCGTACACCGGGCTCGGCTATTACAATCTCCCCTCCTTAAGGGAATTTCGTCATCGAAATTAACGTCACTGCATGAACAACTCAGGATACTTCTCTCTCATCTCATCCTCTGGTTCCCACGTAGCCTCTTCGATCAAATGATTCCTCCAAAGGACTTTGACGATGCCGATCTCTTTGTTTCTCAACACTCTAACTCTGCGATCCAGAATCTGAACCGGAATCTCTTGGTATGTCAAATTCGGCGTCAAATCCAATGGCTCGTGGCGAAGAACATGGGAAGGATTCGCAACATACTTCTTGAGCATCGATACGTGAAAGACATTGTGAACTCTGTCAAGATCTGGCGGCAAGGCTAATCTGTAGGCTCGATCACCGACTCTATCCAAGATCTCAAACGGGCCAATAAATATCGGACTCAACTTGCCCTTCCTGCCAAACCGCATTACACCCTTAAGAGGTGCAATCTTCAGAAACACATGGTCACCAACCTCAAACTGCAAAGGTCTGCGACGAACATCTGCATAACTCTTCTGTCTCGACTGAGCAGTCTTCATCCTCTCTCGAATGACAGCAACAACATCAGCCGTCTGTTGGACCAACTCTGGACCCAACATCTTTCTCTCACCAACCTCATCCCAAAACAAGGGCGATCTATACTTCCTGCCATAAAGTGCCTCATACGGTGCCATGCCAATCATTGCTTGATAGCTATTATTGTACGTGAACTCAACAAGAGGCAATTTGGAATCCCAGCTACCAGGATAATCTATAGTACAAGCTCTGAGCATATCCTCTAGAATCTGAATAACTCTCTCTGACTGACCGTCGCTCTGAGGGTGATATGCTGTACTGAATGCTAACCGAGTACCCAAGGCTCTGTGCAAACTCTTCCAAAACTCTGAAGTAAATCTAGGGTCACGATCAGACACGATCGACACTGGAACACCATGAAGTCTAACAATCTCTGCTATATACTCTTCGGCATACTGGTTCATAGAATACTTCATCTTGACTGGGAGAAAATGAGCTGACTTGGTCAATCGATCAACAATAACCCAAATGGAATTAAAACCTTTCTGCACTCTGGGAAGACCAGTCACAAAATCCATCGTAATATGCTCCCACTTCCACTGAGGAATCGGCAATGACAACAATGTCCCAGCAGGTCTCTGATGCTCAATCTTCACCTGCTGACAAGTAAGGCACTGAGAAATAAACTAAGCAATATCTTTCTTCATACCTGACCACCAATAGAGTCGACGAAGATCCTGATACATCTTGGTGCTGCCTGGATGTATCGAATATGGTGCGGTATGAGCCTCTGTCAAAATATCTCTCCGAATATCATCACCAATAGGAACACAAATACGGCCTCTGAAAGTCACCAGACCGTCTCCATTCAAACCAAACTCTGAATTCCCTCTTTCCTCGGCTCTAGCTCTCAACTCTGCCAACTGAACATCAACAATTTGCTCTCTACGGATCCTGTCCGTCAAAGTAGCCCGAATAACCAATGCTGAAAGGCGAGCAATGGTCCCCGGAACCACTAAATCAATCTCCTCTCGCTGCAAATCCATCAACAATGGTCTCTGAATCAAAGAACTCAAGGAAGAACTCGACTTACGGCTCAAAGCATCCGCTACAACATTCGCCTTCCCTGGGTGATAACTGATCGTCACATCATAATCTTTGACAAGCTCTAACCACCTCCTCTGTCGCATGTTGAGCTCTTTCTGAGAAAACAGATACTTCAAGCTCTTGTGGTCTGTGAAAATCTCACACTTTTCGCCATATAAGTAGTGTCTCCAAATTTTCAAGGCGAAAACCACAGCTGCCAGCTCCAAATCATGCGTCGGATAATTCTTCTCATAGTCCTTCAACTGGCGAGAAGCATAGGCTATGACTTTCCCACGCTGCATCAGCACTGCTCCAAGTCCCTTCTTCGATGCATCGGTATATACCACAAAGTCCTCTGAACCACTGGGCAATGAAAGAATAGGAGCTGTCGTCAACTTATCCTTCAACAATTGAAATGCACTCTGACAATCATTGGACCACTCAAACTTCAAAGTCTTCCTCGTCAGATTGGACAATGGCAGGGCAATCTTGGAGAAATCTAAAATGAAACGACGATAGTAACCCGCCAAACCAAGAAAACTGCGCACCTCTGACACAGTAGTAGGAATAGGCCACTTCTGAATCGCCTCAATCTTCACTGGATCAACTGCTATGCCATCCTTCGAAACAACATGGCCTAGAAAAGAAATCTGCTCCAACCAGAACTCACACTTCTTCAACTTGGCAAACAATCTCCTCTCTCTCAACAACTGAAGAACAGCTCTGAGATTCTCTGAATGAAGCTCTCTGCTCTTGGAATAGATCAGAATGTCGTCGATGAAAACAATGACGAAACTATCCAAATACGGCTTGAACACGCGGTTCATCAGATCCATAAAGACTGAAGGAGCATTGGTCAGACCAAAAGACATCACAAGAAACTCATAATGGCCGTACCTGGTCCGGAACGCAGTCTTAGGGATATCAGACTCCCTAACCTTCAACTGATAATAGCCAGACCGAAGATCAATCTTCGAAAATACCGTCGCACCATGAAGCTGATCAAACAAATCATCTATCCGTGGCAACGGATACTTATTCTTGACAGTCACTTTGTTGAGCTCCCTATAATCGATACACAGCCGCAAAGATCCATCTTTCTTCTTGACAAACAGAACTGGAGCTCCCCAAGGAGAAGAACTCGGCCGAATGAAACCCTTATCTAACAGATCCTGCAACTGCGCCTTCAACTCCTTCATTTCGGTAGGGGCCATTCTATACGGAGCCTTAGAAATAGGAACCGTACCTGGAGCTAGATCAATCACAAACTCAACATCTCTGTCCGGCGGCAAACCCGGCACATCATCCTCAAACACATCAGCAAACTCCCTCACAACATCAATATCATCAATATTTAACTTCACAAGTTTATCCACATCAACAATAGAAGCCAAAAATCCAGCATAACCTCTATACAGTAACTTCTCAGCCTCAAGACACGAAATAAAAGGAAGGACCAGCGAAGTACCTGCACTGGCGAGCATACCTCTCTGGCCATCATCTGCAAAGGTCACCGTCTTAGCAACACAATCAATAACAGCACGATAGGTCGATAGCCAATTCATGCCAAGAATAACATCAAAGGCAACCATCGGGATAACAATAAAATCAGCAAACACAACTCGCTCCTCAATACGAACAGGGCATGCATAAACAATAGATGTCGGGCACAACACATCCTCCGAAGGCAAAACAACACTAAGCTGGAGGGGAAGAACAGAAGGAACTATACCCAAACATCTCAAAAACAATTCAGACATAAAAGAATGAGTAGCACCTGTATCAATCAATGTCGTAGCTACCCTGCTTGAAATCAAAATAGTGCTAGAGATCACAGAAGAATCATAGTTTATACCTTCCTTTGTCATCGTGAAAATGCGCCCCTGAACTTTCTCTTTACTGGCTCCCTTTGGACAGTCTTTGGCAATATGGCCTGCAATGCCACAACGATAACAAGTATGTGTGCCAAATCTGCACTCTCCTCGATGATGTCTGCCACACTTTGGACACAAAGTCTTCTCGGGATCAGATGGAACTGCTGGTGGCTTAGGACTCGATTCAATCTTGCCTTTCCCTTTGAAATGCTCTTTGCCCTTTTGATTCGATCCCTGACCCCTCTGAATAAAGGCCTGATGCCTCGCCTGTCTTTCCTTAGCAATATCTTTTTCGTCCTGCTCAGCCAACAAAGCCTTGGATACAATCTCCTTGAACGTCACAGCCTTCGACATGTTGATATCTCGTCTGATCTCTGCTCTAAGGCCTATAATGAAATGAGCACCTTTGTCTTTGTCATTGGAAGCAATGTACGGAGCAAATAAACAACCCTCTTCAAACTTGAGAATATACTCATCAACGTTCATGCCACCCTGACGAAGCTCCAAGAAATCTGTAACCTTCCTCGTTCGAAGTGCGTCGGGGAAATACTTGTCATAGAACAAATCAGTGAACTCTGACCACTTCAATGCCGGTAGATCAATACCAACCTTGGTCGCATTCCACCAAATGCGGGCAGCCTTAACCAACATGAACACTGCACAGCTGATTCTGTCTCTGTCTGAATAATTAAGATGATCGAAGATTGCTTCAAGAGCCTTGACCCATTCAACAGCCACTAAAGGATCGGTGCTACCTGAAAATTCTGGCGGATCCATTCTCTTGAAAGAAGTAAAGATGCTATCGGTACCAACGGCCTGAGCCACTTGACCTCTACCCTGCCCTCTGCCTTGGCCTGCTCCTTTCATACGCAACAACTGCTGGATCTGCTCACTATGAACTTTAGCCTGCTCTTTTAACAACTTGCCGAACTCGTCGACAACCCTAGAGGAAAAACTATCCTCACCCTCTGCGGATTTCCTCTTAGGACCCATACTCTACAATGAGCTCACAAAATACCAATCAATAGATAAAAATAAATAGATGCAAAAGAAAACATACCCGGACAGTTGAAAATAGTCGAAGTCATATGCATTGGTCCGAAGAACGGAGCTCTGATACCACTAAATGTGACACCTCGACCCAATTTTAAATAAAATACAGCGGAAATTAAAAATTTTCTTTTAAGGGAGGAAGGATTAACATTTTATAACATAAAATCATTTACAAAAGTTTATACATGATCATTCAAATGATACAACAAAAAATACAAAATATCATTCCTATGATCATGTCTAAAATACTTGTCAAAATAGCCTTCACTTCCCTCTTCTATGCATATGACTCCGGCCCACATCAACGTCCCGGCTGGTCGCTCTTATCTGCATCACATGAAAAATAACTGAAATGAGTATAAAACTCAGCAAGTGAAACTCTTATATAACAATAAACATAACATACTCTGAAAATCATGACTTTAAAGCATTAAATACCATCAACTCTGAAATATGAATATCATATCAATATAAACAATAAGATGGTATTTCTCTTTTCTCTGGTATGGATTGACATCTATATAGTAACTCTGTCTCTGAACACCTATATCCCATCGATATAAATCGACAACTCTGAGGGATATAAGCCTATGGGCGATGATCATCTAATTGCATGCAATCTCTGACTATGTATCTATCAATCCATAAAACACTTTAAACTCTCTCTTGGCATTTAATCAATAACTTTAAGATACACTTCTTTTCTCTTTTATTCCCTTTTCATAGCTGAGACATTAATTTGCCTCCAATATAATTAACAATGGAATCAATACATACTTGACAATCAAATGAAGGGAATAGCATAATAAAGCCTTTGGAATCCATGCATATATTATCATGTGAGCACAAAGAGGAAATTCCACTTACAAACCAATAGCAACCTCCAAACTATACACTTGATACACCACCTACAACAATAATCCATAAATAACACCATTATAAACTCAATATCCAAGAATCCATTAAACCAACTATAACATTAAACCCAAATCATATCTTCTCCAAAACCAAGAAATAACACAACCAAAAGCTTACCTTAGCTTCCTAGAACGACCAAGAACCTCGATCTCAACTCGGAAATCCAACTAGAAGCTTAAATCGAAGATAGGAAAGAAAAGAAATGAAGAAAACCCTTAGCTTTCATGGGGAAATCTCGAAAATGGAGGAAAAGAATGGGAAATATGAAGTCAACCACTCCAAAATGTACTTAAAAATCTCGACCATGCTTGTACTGAACACGACCGCGGGTGCGCTACCTCCAGCACCGCGGGTGCGCTAATGTTTCGGCCCTCAAACATTTCCCAAATAAAATACTACCGCAGGTGCGGTCCTGCAAACACCGCGGGTGCGGTCCTCACCGCAGGTGCGGTACCAACTCCACCGCGGGTGTGGTGTTATCTCGGCCAAACTCACCAAATTCCAATAATTCAGACCGCGGGTGCGGTCCTTGCACGAGCGCGGGTGCGGTGCTGTCACGGCAGAAACAAAATCTCAAGCTACTAAAATCGAACCGAAACGCTGCAACAACCACCACCCAATCAACTAACAACATCTATAATCAACAACCATGCCAACAAACCATAATACCAACTATACTATAATCCATAACACAACTCTAAACATCTAAATCACAAAAACCCAATAAACAATAAACATACGAAACTTAAACCGTACCGTACACCGGGCTCGGCTATTACATGAAGGGACCATACTGTACGTTAATCATAACCGATTGGTTCTTGCAGGCACTATCAGTGATACTTAGGGAATCATGGGGCGATGCTACTAGACGCTCTTACCATGATTCAATGGATTTAATCAGAAAATGATTTCTGACATACTCAGGATCAAATGTTGGTGCATGAAATGGGGAAAATTAGGGTAAGCCCGAATAAAGGAAATTATCCTGAATTACAATGAGTTGTGAACTCACGACTAGCTGTATCTCTGAACCATTTAAGGTCACACAAGCACTGGTTTACTTGTTCCCGTTGAGATAATAAATTCAATCAGTTGAATTTATAAGAAATAAGTTTGATATGATCAATCGATAAGCTTATAAATGAAGTTTATAAAAGATTATAGAAATTTTGAGAGCATGATTGCTAAAACAATCAAAGGGAGTACACCTGCTTTATTTAGACACTGGTGATCTCGAAATTAAAGTGTGCGACATAATAACGAACTAGTTGGAATTGTCACATCAATGATATTTGATCGTCGATCGAGATTATGATGAGATTAATGTAATGAGAGCATGGATCATGGGCTTGTAAGAGTATAAGCGCATCATGCAAATTTATTAATGTTAAAATGAGCTTTAATAATTAAATTATATTTTAATGAAATAAAATATAGCCCATTAAATTTTTATTAAATATGGTATTGATTTATGTAATGCAGAAATATTAATGTACCATGATTTTAAAAACTTGCACACAAAGAAAAATAATATTGATGCATGATATTATCAAAATATATACGTATCAATTCGAGATTCACCATGATTTGCATGCATAAAATCTTTCATTAACTTAATTAATACCATTAATTAAGTAAAAGGAATTATTAGTATTAAAATAAGAATTTCTTTTTCTTATCATAGAGTATGCATTGGAAACATTCTTGGATTTTGCAAGAAAAATTTTCAGCTCTCGAAATCCCAATTTTTGCGAGAAAAATTCGGCATATAGTATTGAGTCGATTTCTTCTTCATGTTCCATCTCTATGCAAAATATATTCTAATTTTCTAGTGCAAGTTAGAAGAGGAACAACTAATCCGATCGTGGACCTGATTCGAAGATCGAAGAAGGAGGTTCGAAGAAAGTTCGCAGGATTTACAACATGAGCTACATACGCTAATACCGGAGTAGTTAGAGCCGAGTGAATTATTCACTAAGGTATATCTTCTGACATCCTATGTAAAGTTTAAAATTAAAAAGATGTAATCCAACTGCATGTGAATCTAGCACTACAAAAAAATACTCTTACAGATGTGGTTTTTTTCAATTTTAAGAGTAGTTTTTAACCGCTCCAGCACTTGTACCACCGGTTGCAAAATCGCCTCTCTTATTGATGCCCTTATATCTTATAGAAGCGATTTTTTCAGCCAGTGGCACAAGTTGAAGAACCGCTTCTATTATTTATTTTAGGTGCGGTTTGATAATGCTCGTACCCATCACGCATATTTACAACAGTTTCGAACAGTTTTTGTAGTTGTGTATTTACTAACCGTTTCAAAGTGTTCTAAAAGGCGTGAAGTGTAAGAACGGTCTTACACCGCTCCCTACATGCCATGGATATAAGAGCGATTTGCAACTGCTATTGATGTTGCCAATTAAAGAGCGGTTAGAAACCAATTGTGCATATTGTGAATATTACAACGGTTTTGGACCGCTCCCGTAGCTGTGCATTTAGAAGATGCTTCAAAGTGGTCTAAAAATAGTGAGGTGTAAGAACGGTCATTCACCGATCCTACACGCCATCAATATAAGAGTGCTTTGCAACCGCTATTGATGGTAGCAACTGAAGAGCGGTTTGACACCGATCATACACGTCGTGCATATCACAACTTTAAGAGAGGTTGCAAATCACTCCTATATGTCATCGATATAGGAGCAAGAAATATAGGACCAGTGTCAAACCGCTTTGGAAACAGTTGGCAATAAAAATTATTTGGAATTGCTCCTAAATCCAATTTAGCAATAATTTACTGTAAGGTCCAAATTAAAGATTACGTAATCCAACGGCATGCGAATCTAGGAAATTATGAAAAAGGAATAATTAATTGAGTTTAGTTGCTAATTAATTATGTGGCTTACCTGTTTTTGTGCTAATTTAGATATTTATTATCATCGTGCATAAAAATGGTATTTTTAGGAAAATTGAAGTGATGATCGAGGAACGGGGACCGAGGGCTAAAAATTTAAAGGATTTTTATTAAATAATTATTTTTAATTATTTAAAATGCGGTCGATGTTTTTAAGTAAATTTTGAAAGTTTGGGGCTTTGAGTTGATTTTATACGCCGGAACGTAATTTTTATCGATATTGTATTTTTAAATAAAAATGCGAGCTTTTTAGCAACCCGGCTAATAAATTCACTTTTTATCAAAAGAAAACTTTACTATCTTTTTAATTAAATCCTAATCTAATTAATTGGGCTTTAATTTTTGGCTTAATAGGCCTAGAGTATAGTTAGTTGTTTAATTAGTATTTAAAGTGTATTTTGTGCACAAACCCTATTCTATTAACTCACAAATCGGCCACCCACTTTCATATTTTTTTAAAACTTTTTCAAACCCTCACAACTCTCGGCAGCCTCTTTCAAATAATCAAAACTCCCACACAACACCACACACGGCACTCTTTTTTTTTCTGGAAAGAAGAAAACACACAGCAGCAGCCGTGAGTTAGGAAGGATTTTCGTGTGGTTCTTGCCTCGCCGTCTCCTCCATTCTTCGCCGTCATCGTTAGTCGAGCGTAATCTACGCAAAGGCACACCCTAATCTCCTTTGCTCATCTATCATACTATATTAAACTTTGAATATTTGTATGCATAAACATCACATGTGTTCTTGTTCAGATTTTCGAAATTACAGTCATGTGTGGTTCGAATTTTATGATTTTTATGCTTCAAATAAATTGCTTCATGCTTGATTAAGGGGATGCCATGATGTTTACATGTTTAGGTAAAGATTCAACAAAAGAATTAAGCTATATAAACTCACCGTGACAGCAGACTACCGTAAGAATCAAGAAGAATAGAAAAGTTGTTCACGGTGGTCTTGGGCTGTAGTGATCGGGTAGTCTTGGGAGGAAAGGGGCTGGGTCCTGGCTTGGTCCAGGGCACAGTTAGGTCACATCACGGGTCAGGGGGTGAGTCCTATCCCACCTAGGACTCACGGAAGGGGCTGGGGAAGAGTCCTTGCAAGCAAGGACTCTACCCGAGAGTTTGAGGCAGCAGCTGCTGCCTTGCGCTGCTGCTGTCTCCAAGGGACGTGTTTCATGGGGCAAGGGCTGGGTTAGGAGAAGTCCTCAGGGTCCTGAGCAAGTGTTATTGAGTCGGGTTTGGGTGTTAGAACGTTGGAGGGAGCCGCACGATCACACGCACACGATTGCACGCTTTGCACAAACTGTCGGCCATCACATATAAGGCTTGTGTTGCTTTGTTTTTGGGTTTTGGGCGGTTTCCTTGTCAAACTTAGTGTCCAGTAGGTTAGGTTATCATGTTGGGCACCTTTTGGCTCGGTATGGTTTGGGGTAACTCGATAAATTTAGGAGATGGCTCGGGGTCGAAGTTTAGGTGTCAAATTGAGTTACAAAACACAGAAAAAGTGGAAAACGACTCACGGGGGTCGAGTCGTGATCCATAAGGGCTAAAATAATATAAAAAGACTAAATTTAGAATTTAGGAATTTTATATTAACGTTTGGTATTTTTCGGGATTAAAACACCGTTAAAATAACTAATAAAAGATAAATTGAAAAAGTCTAATTTGTAAGCCAAATAAAATTACGAAAAAATTCATATAAGCTTAAATATTTATTTGGGACATATTAGAGTCATGAAATCAAGGAAAAAGTCGAGTTTGTAAAAAGTCGAGTCCAGGGGTAAAACGGTCTTTTTACGCCAGAAAATTAGTAAAGGTCATGGCAGTGCCCGAAATGCTGTTCTTATGTTAAATTGATTATTGTTAAATGTTTATGAATTTATCATGATTTAATTGTGGTTTTAAATGTCTAAGGGATTTTTATTGAATTAAAAGAAGACATTTATAATATACGTTGCATGCTTGGTTTAAAAAGGAAAACGTAAATATTGTTCTAAATTTTTCTAAGTGATGCAAATGATAATGTTGAAGGATGTGATGTTATTGTGACTAGTTCGCTAATGTTGGCGACGTCGTGAGGGTTATGGTCCCAGTGGGAGCTCGACGATCGTGTTTTCATCATTACGAATTTATGGTAACGGAAAAGTGGTAACGGTTTGTGGTAACGGAAGAATGGGAATGTCGTGAGGGGAAAAGGCCCTAGAGGGATCCCATTTATGGTAAAAGGCCCCAGAGGGAGCCCCGACGATCGTATTTCTATTCGATAATGATAGGCCAAAGCTCAGTTGACCGGTGAGAGTGTCGCTGATGTCCCCGCCGCCCAGTACTGTGGTTAGTTAGATGAATCCATCGACCCTCATGAGCATGATCAGAAAAGTCACAATTAAGGATCTGAATTCAACAAAGAAAAAGGAAAAGGAAAAATGATTATGATCAAGTTAAACGGTTTATGTCATGATAAGGAAAAACGATCAAGATTTTATTGCATATTATGAAAAGTTATTTTTACTTAAAAGTATTTTCACTGTTGCATGTGGTTTTATTATTTATTATTCGTTATCGAGATTATGGTGTGTTGAGTCTTTAGACTTACTAGGTGTGATGGATGCAGGTGGTATTGATGGGGTTCTTGACGGATGATTCTACTGGACTGAAGGTGCACACAACCCGAGGACCAGCGCTTCAGTTTCCGCATTATGATTTATTGATTTAAGTTAAAGATTTTAAGACTATTTATTTATGCTTTTGAGAGATTTTTGAGAGGTTTAGTATGAGCTTTACTTTTCAAATTATTGCTTTTTAGTTTTGGCAAAACAGTAGACAAGTTTATTATTTCACTCGAAGTTTTTATACTAGTTGATGGAAGTTTAATTTTAAAGAGGGAAAAATATTTTATGAAAATATTTTCTTGTGTTTAGTTGTTATTTTCGAAAATAATAGGATAGAAAAAAAAATTAATTTCCTAGTACTTTTAAAGCAATAAAAAGGGCAGACGTTTCAGTTGATATCAGAGCAATGGTTCTGTAAAGGGTTGTGCCACCGTCAGCGCCGGGAAGATCAGTCGTCAAGCCTCAAAGTTGTAAGTTTTACTTGTTTTATGTGATTTAGTATACTATTACCTGCTTGACGTTATGAATATCATGATTATGCTACATGTTTACTAGCTTTTTGAGTATTACTGCTATTCATGCTTAAATTGCTAATTATGTTAGGATTTATCGAGATTAGAGAACTTAGATTTAAATGCATGTTGGTTACGTTGGAATTTGGAAAACATTCAGATTTAATGGCTCATAGGCGTAGAACCGTTCAAGCTGAGAACAGTGTTAATCACATCGGGATCAGTCAAAGGGGTGGTGCACCACCGCCGCCACCACCAGGGGATGCTGCTACTCGTGTATTAGAGGGCATGGCTCGTCTCTTCGAGAAACAGATGCAGCAACAACAGCAACAGTTACAGCTGCAGTTACAGCAGATGCAGCAGCAGCATGTAGCGCAGCCACCTAGGCCACTGTGCGATGTTTATGATCAGTTCCGGAGGCTAGCACCGAGGGAATTTTCAGGCACTACCGATCTTTTTGCTGCAGAGGGTTGGATTTGTTCTTTAGAGGTACATTTTCGCTACCTCGATATGGGAGATGCGGACCGAGTGAGGTGTACCACTTATTTGTTGAGAGATGACGCTTCTTTATGGTGGGAGGGCGTCGAGCATGGTGTGGACCTTGTCACGCTCACTTGGGCTCAGTTCAAGACGAAGTTTTTTGAGAAATATTTCACTCCGGATGCTAGAAGCCGGATAAAGAGGGAGTTTATGGCACTCCGTCAGGGAGATGCCACTGTTGCTGAGTTTGTGATGAAATTTGATAGGGGTTGCCATTTTGTGCCCCTTATCGCCAAGGATGCAGAAGAAAAGATGAGACACTTTACGGATGGCCTTCGTCCTACCATTCGGGATAAGGTCATGATGATGCGTCCGGGGGACTATGCGACAGCAGTTACTTTTGCTTATCAGGCTGAGCAATCTTTGAGAGATATCGACTTCGAGTTACAGCGCAAGAGACAGCAGTATCAGAATAATAATCAGCCTAATAAGAAGCCTTACACGGGACCTCCTAGACCTCAAGGGCCTCCAAAGCCCCAAGGTCAAGTCAATAGGCCAGCGCCTCCAAAGCCACAGAACCCGGGACCGCCAAGGCCACCAAATCCGGGAGCACCAAAGCCTGCTGAGAGGCAATCATGCAAACAGTGCAACCGCCTTCATCTTGGAAAATGCGAGTTGGGATCTTATAAATGCTTCTACTGCAAGGAGCCAGGGCACAGGGCTATTGATTTCCCAAAGAGGAAAGCAGTTGCTACGGCCCGAGCTTATGCTATGAACGTCGAGGAAGCGGAAGGAGAGGCAGACACTACGCTCATCATAGGTAACCTAGTCATTTAACATTTTTATATTGCTTATCTATGCATGAAATGTTAAATTGGTTATTAGAACTGTATTGGGATCAAATTTCAACCTAGAATAAATTAGGTTGCATGTTCTATCTAGTTGAATTTAAGTGATGATTTTAGAAACCTTAAAGAATGATTTAAATTTTTGGGCCTTATTTTATGTGAAGGATGTTGATTCCAAATAAAAAGTTGAAGGGCAAAAAAAAATCATATCAAGGAATTTTCGAAAATTTTGGGGAGAAAATTGCAATTTTCGAAATTTAAGGGACTTAAATGCAAATATTCGAAACTTAAAGGACCTAAGTGCAATTTCTGAATTCTTTAGGACCAAAATGCAATTCTCAAAACCTAAAGGACTTAATTGGAATTTCGAAATAAGTTATGGAATAAATTGCAATAATTTAAAAGTTATGGGTCAAAAGTGCAAATTTCAAAAGTTAAGGGACTAAAGTGCAATTTCTCCAAGAAATGTTAAGTTCAACGCGAAATATTCTTATTAACTTTGGGAATTAATGATAGTAAATCTGTAAGATTCAACTCGAAAAGATTTAAAAGACATTTTCACCGCAGGGAGGATTGTCATTCTAGGTGTAGCTACCTATGCTTTGCTAGATTCAGGGGCTACACACTCTTTTATATCTGAAACCTTCCTAAAAAGACTGAAAATTACTCCTCAAGATATGGGTTTGGGTTTCAAAGTTACTATTCCTTCCGGTGAACAAATGCTCACGACTAAGATTGTCATGAATCTGGAGCTTCGATTATTTAAAGATGTCATCCGGGCAGATCTTATCGTCCTTCCTATGCCCGAATTTGATATTATACTTGGGATGGATTGGTTATCAGTGAATGGAGCTTCGATTGATTTTCGTCAGCGGTCAGTATCTATCAGACCACCTAGTGGTAGATCTTTTATTTTTGAGGCGGCGAGAAACAAGCAAATGCCGCACATTATCTCTTGTCTATGTGCGAGGAAGCTTATTAAGCGTGGATGTCCAGCTTATCTAGCTTGTGTCACCACCGCACTTGAGCCTATCAGTCAGAAGCTAGAGGATGTGGACATTGTGAGAGAATTTCCTTGCGTCTTTCCCGAAGACGTTTCTGGCATTCCACCTGACCGGGAAGTGGAATTTTCTATTGATCTAATGCCGGGCACTGTTCCTATATCTAAAGCACCTTATCGTCTAGCACCCGCCGAAATGAAAGAATTGAAAGATCAAATTCAAGAATTGCTAGACAAGGGTTTCATTCGCCCTAGTTACTCTCCATGGGGCGCTCCGGTATTATTTGTGAAAAAGAAAGACGACAGCATGAGTTTTTGCATCGACTATCGGGAGCTTAACCGGGTTACTATAAAAAATAAGTACCCACTACCAAGAATTGAGGATTTGTTTGATCAGTTGCAAGGAGCATCGATATTCTCTAAGATCGATCTGCGATTGGGATACCATCAATTGAAAGTCAAGGAGCTTGATATTCATAAGACAACGTTTCGTACGAGATATGGGCACTACGAGTTTATGGTCATGCCATTCGGGTTGACCAATGCGCCAACGATCTTCATGGATCTCATGAATCACGTATTTCAGCCGTATCTAGATCAGTTTATTATTGTCTTCATTGATGACATTTTGATCTATTCCAAGAGCAGAGAGGAGCATAGCAGTCATCTTGAGGACCGCACTGCAAGTACTGCAAGACAGAAAGCTATATGCAAAATTCAGTAAGTGCGAGTTTTGGCTTGATAAAGTGGCATTCTTAGGCCACATCATTTCCAGTAGTGGAGTGGAAGTCGATCCGAGTAAAGTGGAAGCAGTGAAAGAGTGGCCAGTACCGAAAAGCGTCACCGAGATTCGCAGTTTCTTGGGACTAGCTGGCTACTATCGCAAGTTTGTTCAGGGGTTCTCATCTATAGCGGTACCCATGACCGCCTTAACAAAGAAGAATGCAAAGTTTATTTGGGGACCCGAGTGTCAAGACAGTTTCGACAAGTTGAAGCAAGCCTTGATTTCAGCGCCAGTGCTATCTATGCCTTCAGGGCAAGGGGATTATGTTCTTTATACCGACGCTTCTAAGCTTGGTCTAGGCGCAGTTCTTATGCAAAACGACCGAGTTATCGCCTATGCGTCAAGACAGTTGAAAATTCATGAAAATAACTACCCTACTCACGATCTTGAGCTTGCAGCAGTAGTCTTCGCACTAAAAATTTGAAGACACTACCTTTATGGGGAGAAGTGCAAAATTTTCACCGATCATAAAAACTTGAAATACTTCTTCACCCAAAAGGAGTTTAATATGAGGCAGCGCAGATGGCTCGAATTGGTAAAGGACTATGACTGTGAAATTAGCTACCATCCGGGAAAAGCTAACGTAGTGGCAGATGCATTGAGTAGAAAGGCAGCAGTTATCTCTCAGTTGTCACTTCAAAGACCGTTGCAGTCCGAGTTGCAGCAGTTTGAGCTTGCAGTATATGCCAGGGGCGAGGCCCCTAATCTTGCCACGATATCAGTCCAGTCGACATTGAGAGATCAAATCTGTGATGGACAGTCCACTGATGAGCAGTTGCAAAAGTGGAGAGCTCGAGATGAGGCCAAGAGCCGTAATCTATATTCAGTAGTGGATGGTTTAGTCCGTTATCGTGACCGTCTATGGGTTCCTAGTGTCGATTCTTTGAGAAATCTTATTATGAAGGAAGCCCATGACACACCATATTCCATTCATCCGGGCAGTACCAAGATGTATAAAGATTTGCAGTTGTTATATTGGTGGCCAGGCATGAAGAGGGACATTCTGAGGTACGTATCCGAGTGTTTGACTTGTCAGCATGTCAAAGCAGAGCATCAGAGACCAACGGGAAAGTTGAAGCCACTCTCTATTCCCGAGTGGAAATGGGAAAATATCACCATGGACTTTGTTGTGGGATTGCCTAAGACTGTTAGAGGACTGAATGCCATTTGGGTGATAGTTGATCGTCTTACGAAATCAGCGCATTTTCTGCCTATTAAGACGGCATTCACCATGGTTCAGTATGCAGAGTTATATATTCGAGAGATAGTTCGTCTGCATGGGATACCAGTGTCTATTGTTTCGGAGAGAGACCCGCGTTTTACTTCATCTTTTTGGAAAAGTCTTCATGCAGCGATGGGGACCAAGTTATTATTCAGCACAGCGTTCCATCCTCAGACCGATGGTCAGTCAGAGAGAGTTATTCAGATATTAGAGGATCTACTGCGAGCATGCGTGATCGATTTCCAAGGCAGTTGGGAACCGAAATTACCTCTAGTGGAGTTCACCTACAATAACAGTTTTCAATCATCAATCGGGATGGCTCCTTTTGAGGCACTCTATGGAAGAAAGTGTAGATCTTCTATTCATTGGGACGAGGTTGGGGAAAGAAGAGATATTGGTCCAGATGTGATAGAGGAGACAGCTGAGCTTGTAGTCAAAATTCATGATAGAATGAAGACTGCACAAAGCCGTCAGAAAAGTTATGCGGACAAAAGGCGAAGGGACTTAGAGTTTGCAGTGGGCGACCATGTGTTTGTAAAGATAGCACCCATGAAAGGTGTTATGCGCTTCGGCAAGAAAGGCAAGCTTAGTCCGAGATTTATTGGTCCGTTCGAGATTTTGGAGAGGATTGGGACACTAGCTTATAAAGTGGCTTTGCCACCAGCACTTTCAGGAGTTCACAATGTGTTCCATATTTCGATGCTGCGGAAGTACATGTCGAATCCGTCGCATGTACTTAATTATGGGCCTCTCCAACTAACTCCAAATATGACATACGAAGAAAGACCAGTCCAGATTCTAGCAAGACAAGAAAGGCGATTGCGAAACAGAGTCATTCCAATGGTCAAGGTCAAGTGGCTGAATCACTCGGAAGAGGAAGCTACTTGGGAAACCGAGAGGGACTTGAGAGGTCGCTATCCAGATCTATTCGGTAAGTTCTAATTTCGAGGACGAAATTTCATTTAAGGGGGAGGAATTGTAAGGTCCAAATTAAAGATTACGTAATCCAACGGCATGCGAATCTAGGAAATTATGAAAAAGGAATAATTAATTGAGTTTAGTTGCTAATTAATTATGTGACTTACCTGTTTTTGTGCTAATTTAGATATTTATTATCATCGTGCATAAAAATGGTATTTTTAGGAAAATTCAAGTGACGATCGAGAACGGGGACCGAGGGCAAAAAATTTAAAGGATTTTTATTAAATAATTATTTTTAATTATTTAAAATGCCGTCGATGTTTTTAAGTAAATTTTGAAAGTTTGGGGCTTTGAGTTGATTTTATACGCCGGAACGTAATTTTTATCGGTATTGAATTTTTAAATAAAAATGCGAGTTTTTTAGCAACCCGGCTAATAAATTCACTTTTTATCAAAAGAAAACTTTACTATCTTTTTAATTAAATCATAATCTAATTAATTGGTATTTAATTTTTGGCTTAATAGGCCTAGAGTATAGTTAGTTGTTTAATTAGTATTTAAAGTGTATTTTGTGCACAAATTCTATTCTATTAACTCACAAATCGGCAACCCACTTTCATATTTTTTTAAAACTCTTTCAAACCCTCACAACTCTCGGCAGCCTCTTTCAAATAATCAAAACTCCCACACAACACCACACACGACACTTTTTTTTTTCTGGAAAGAAGAAAACACACAGCAGCAGCCGTGAGTTAGGAAGGATTTTCGTGTGGTTCTTGCCTCGCCGTCTCCTCCGTTCTTCGTCGTCATCGTTAGTCGAGCGTAATCTACGCAAAGGCACACCCTAATCTCCTTTGCTCATCTATCATACTATATTAAACTTTGAATATTTGTATGCATAAACATCACATGTGTTCTTGTTCAGATTTTCGAAATTACAGTCATGTGTGGTTCGAATTTTATGATTTTTATGCTTCAAATAAATTGCTTCATGCTTGATTAAGGGGCTGCCATGATGTTTACATGTTTAGGTAAAGATTCAACAAAAGAATTAAGCTATATAAACTCACCGTGACAGCAGACTACCGTAAGAATCAAGAAGAATAGAAAAGCTGTTCACGGTGGTCTTGGGCTGTAGTGATCGGGTAGTCTTGGGAGGAAAGGGGCTGGGTCCTGGCTTGGTCCAGGGCACAGTTAGGTCACATCACGGGTCAGGGGGTGAGTCCTAGCCCACCTAGGACTCACGGAAGGGGCTGGGGAAGAGTCCTTGCAAGCAAGGACTCTACCCGAGAGTTTGAGGCAGCAGCTGCTGCCTTGCGCTGCTGCTGTCTCCAAGGGACGTGTTTCATGGGGCAAGGGCTGGGTTAGGAGAAGTCCTCAGGGTCCTGAGCAAGTGTTATTGAGTCGGGTTTGGGTGTTAGAACGTTGGAGGGAGCCGCACGATCACACGCACACGATTGCACGCTTTGCACAAACTCTCGGCCATCACATATAAGGCTTGTGTTGCTTTGTTTTTGGGTTTTGGGCGGTTTTCTTGTCAAACTTAGTGTCCAGTAGGTTAGGTTATCATGTTGGGCACCTTTTGGCTCGGTATGGTTCGGGGGTAACTCGATAAATTTAGGAGATGGCTCGGGGTCGAAGTTTAGGTGTCAAATTGAGTTACAAAACGCAGAAAAAGTGGAAAACGACTCACGGGGGTCGAGTCGTGATCCATGAGGGCTAAAATAATATGAAAAGACTAAATTTAAAATTTAAGAATTTTATATTAACGTTTGGTATTTTTCGGGATTAAAACACCGTTAAAATAACTAATAAAAGATAAATTGAAAAATTCTAATTTGTAAGCCAAATAAAATTACGAAAAAATTCATGTAAGCTTAAATATTTATTTGGGACATATTAGATTCATGAAATCAAGGAAAAAGTCGAGTTTGTAAAAAGTCGAGTCCAGGGGTAAAACGGTCTTTTTACGCCAGAAAATTAGTAAAGGTCATGGCAGTGCCCGAAATACTGTTCTTATGTTAAATTGATTATTGTTAAATGTTTATGAATTTATAATGATTTAATTGTGGTTTTAAATGTCTAAGGGATTTTTATTGAATTAAAAGAAGACATTTAAAATATACGTTGCATGCTTGGTTTAAAAAGGAAAACGTAAATATTGTTCTAGATTTTTCTAAGTGATGCAAATGATAATGTTGAAGGATGTGATGTTATTGTGACTAGTTCGCTAATGTTGGCGACGTCGTGAGGGTTATGGTCCCAGTGGGAGCCCGACGATCGTGTTTTCATCATTACGAATTTATGGTAACGGAAAAGTGGTAACGGTTTGTGGTAACGGAAGAATGGGAATGTCGTGAGGGGAAAAGGCCCCAGAGGGAGCCCATTTATGGGAAAAGGCCCCAGAGGGAGCCCCGACGATCGTATTTCTATTCGATAATGATAGGCCAAAGCTCAGTTGACCGGTGAAAGTGTCGCTGATGTCCCCGCCGCCCAGTACTGTGGTTAGTTAGATGGATCCATCGACCCTCATGAGCATGATCAGGAAAGTCACAATTAAGGATCTGAATTCAACAAAGGAAAAGGAAAAGGAAAAATAATTATGATCAAGTTAAACGGTTTATGTCATGATAAGGAAAAACGATCAAGATTTTATTGCATATTATGAAAAGTTATTTTAACTTAAAAGTATTTTCACTGTTGCATGTGGTTTTATTATTTATTATTCGTTATCAAGATTATGGTGTGTTGAGTCTTTAGACTCACTAGGTGTGATGGATGCAGGTGGTATTGATGGGGTTCTTGACAGATGATTCTACTGGACTGAAGGTGCACACAACCCGAGGACCAGCGCTTTAGTTTCCGCATTATGATTTATTGATTTAAGTTAAAGATTTTAAGACTATTTATTTATGCTTTTGAGAGATTTTTGAGAGGTTTAGTATGGGCTTTACTTTTCAAATTATTGGTTTTTAGTTTTGGCAAAACAGTAGACAAGTTTATTATTTCACTCGAAGTTTTTATACTAGTTGATGGAAGTTTAACTTTAAAGAGGGAAAAATATTTTATGAAAATATTTTCTTGTGTTTAGTTGTTATTTTCGAAAATAATAGGATAGAAAAAAAAATTTCCTATTACTTTTAAAGCAATAAAAAGGGCAGACACTTCATTTACTCTTTTACTGTATTTATTTAAAACCAATATACATTATTTCGCAAACAATTCATCAACCAATAAAATAGATAAATAAATATTCATCAAATGAACAATAAAAAACTTCATATTTAATATTTCAATCCACAAAATGAATGTTATCATTAATTAATAAAGCACTATTATCCACACAAAATATCAATAATACTCCATTTTATAATATAAAATAACCAAAAATATTTCAAATTCAATGGATAAAATAAATATTTTTTTCAAAATTTCTTCTAATCACTGTCTGACTCTGACATTGATGGAGATCTTCGACTTTCATGTGCATTTTGTAGAGTTTTTGTATGTTGTTGCATAATATTTGCCATGATAGCTGCCATCTAGAAAAAAAAATAATTTAATACTATGCATTTATATAAGTACTTTAGAATCCATTCATTATTATTCAATATGTGGCTACCTGTGTTGATGTTGCGTGTTTTCTTGATTGCTCGCAAGCGCACGACGTCAAGTTATAGTAAAATGTATTTTTGAGTGCAAGTGTCGATCCCACGAGGAGTGTAAATAAAATATATATCAATGCTTGTAATTAAAGTAGTCGAGATTTTATCTAGAAAAATCAATAACCAGATTGATTTGTTTAAAACAGTTCAATTACGAATAAACAATAAATCAAATTACCGAATGGAGAAATATCAATGATAGAAAATATCTAGAGGAATGAATTCACTAAGTTTCTGCTACAATTCTTCGTGGTTGGATTTAACTTCATGAGCTCCTATTATTTAATGGCTAAGAACACATACGTATTTTATTCCCCCTTTCCCAAGTGACGAATAAATTGTATCAATCAAACTTCGATTCAATTATTTCTAATAAAAATCTAAGTTTAATTGATAAATGCAAACAATGTTCTTACCTAAGCCCCGCTAACGTTATACGCCTTCCGAACGATATAAACATTCAACGATGTGTCTCTAGTGATCTATAATCCTAGTCCCTCTCCCGAGTTGTAGAATTAATCAGACAACACACAATTTATGGCCAGTAAATTGCAGTGAAATAAATGTAGAGAACACAATTAAATAAAACGGAATTCAATCATCAAAATATCCACGTCAAATCATCGTATGGACAAAGCTACGTCAACCTCTAGAATGGAAATTTAGTTAATCACGAAATCCAAGCGAAAACAAGAAATACTCGTAGTTCTAAACATCGCTACACAATAAAATAAAAAAACGAAGGAAAAGATAACAAATCCGAAGTGTCGTCTCTGTCCCAGATCCGTCAGTTCTTCGTATTTGTGATTGTTATTCACACTCTAGATCTTCGTCTCCCGTCTGCGCCTCTCTTCTCTCATGTATTTCTTTCCCAAGACAGCTCTCCGTGCGTGTAATTTCTCCTTGGGCTGCTGAATCCCTTTTCTGACCTAAGAATCGTGCTTTTATAATATTCTGGACGAACGGCGCGCGCGGTGGCAGGAGAAGTCGTGCGGTCGTGCGCCTCATTCTTGTTGCAGTTTCTTTTCTGTGCAAGCGCTGGTGCGCGAGATGCTACTCGGTGGCGTGCATCTCTCTGGCTTTCTGCTGCTTCTGTGCGCGCGGTCGCGCTAGAAGAGGCGCGATGGCGCGCACCTCTCTGTCCGTGGCTCATACTTGCGCGCGCGCGGTTGCGCGTGTAGTCGCGCGGTGGCGCGCATGCTTCTGCTCGTATGTTTCATCTGTGCGTGCGCGGCACATGTTCTAAGCTATTCTTCATGGTGCACGACTCTGTTTTCTTGCATCTACTTGGCTTCGTTTCCACTGTTTTCTCCACTCCTGAAATGACAACAAAAACAAACCAAAAACGCATAATTCTGTTCGAAACAAGCATAATTCAAAATGGATTTTAATGTAAATTAAGTGCAAATCTTGCACTTATCAAACCCCCAAAACTTGAACTTTTGCTAGTCCCAAGCAAAATAGAATAAGAGCAAATAATCAAGAAAAAAGTAACGCAAACTACTACAGTCATGGATATGCGAAAAGTGATATTGACATCCGACTTATGTAATTTCATGTAATTCACTATTTCTCAGAAGTCACGTGTGTGCGTGATATGTCAATGTTCATTTACCCCATCGAATGCTCAAATAGAATTGTCATACCCATTCGCCTTACAAACTCAAGAAATCATCAGCTAGCTCAGTGCAGCTCACACTTCATTAAAATACAAATTCACATTCATAGATCAAATAGGACTTTATCGGTGATCAATTGGCTCAATAAATATTCAACAAAAATATACCAAAGATAAAATCACACCATGAGATGCTTGCATGCAAGTGATTAAAGTCTATACTAGATGACAATGTTTTTCAGGTATCCATAGGCTTGACTTGAACAACTTTTCTCCACTAGTATATTGGATAAATGTGACAAGGTTAATAGGTCTTGTAGGCTTGTAACGTTAGGCTACGGCTCACGACTACAATAAAGGCTCTGGAAATCAAAATTTGAGAGAAATAATCAAATCTTCATCATTTTCACTATCATTTCATTCACCATCTCTTTATTGTTTTCTTCCCAATCATATCCTCCATTTTCCAATTTTTTTCTTTTTCACCACTTTTGATTCGTTCTTTTCATTGTTTTTTTTCTTTTCTTTGCCAACTCCTTTATACACATTTAATTTTTCTTTTTCTTTTCAAGGAGCATTTGAATCATTACAACACCAATGAATTTATTTCTCTCAAAATCAGGTAGGAAAATAAGTGTATAAGCTTCATTTGGTAGTTGTTCTGGGATATAGAATAGATACAAGTGGGGGCTAATTGTATGTCGTTGACACACACCACTTGATTTTTAGTAGGCTCAAATTGGGACACTAGGGATATTTCATGTTCATTTTGTAGGCTCGAAGGCTCAACGGTTCCAAAGATTGCCTAAATCATTCCTATGTCACATATTATCCGTATTTCGCCTCGAAAAGTGTTCAAACAAGTTCTAGATTACCGTCAATCCATTAGTCATCTCATACATATTAATCATATGCATTTGTTCAACCAAGAACGATATATACGAGGTAGGTACAAAAAGAAATTTTAAGCATCTCAATCACTTCGAGGCTCAAAGGGCTACAATTGACAGTAAACAAAGAACGCAGGCCCAAAGATATTGTGAAAAAAATTGCCTAGATCATTTCAATGTCTGCAAAAGTGTCAATCACCGTCACGCAAGATTTACCAAGAATCAGATCTCCCTTGTCTATTTAGAATCACAGGCATGCAACTTGTCTCCAAGAAACAATAGTATCAACAAACACGACAGTGCAAAATATTTGTGACTCCTAAGTTATCATGAACACATATACAATTCAGGACTCCAATTAAATTTTCATCATCGGCCACACATTTTACTTATCCATGACTCTTCCTAAAAAATCTAGCATGCAAAATTAAATTAAAAACTAAATAAAAAAATCAATTTAACTACTGAGCAATAAAAACAAAAAAATTTAACAAGCAAGCAATTTCGCCCCCCCTCCCCCCAAACTTAAAGTATGCATTGTCCTCAATGTATAAAAATAAAGAACACGACAACACATACCTCGCGCATGAGTGTCAGAACTCGGGGCTCGAGTCATCGTTCGCAACATCTTCATCATCATCGTCCATGGGCTGCGACGGTGATAGATCTGGTGGTGGGTACTGTGGTGGCAAGCGCACGACGTCAAGTTATAGTAAAATGTATTTTTGAGTGCAAGTGTCGATCTCCCGAGGATTGTAAATAAAATATATATCAATGCTTTTAATTGAAGTAGTCAAGATTTTATCTAGAAAAACCAATAACCAGATTGGTTTGTTTAAAAAAGTTCAATTGCGAATAAACAATAAATCGAATTACCGAATGGAGAAATATCAATGATAGAAAATATCTAGAGGAATGATTTCACTAAGTTTCTACGATAATTCTTCGTGGTTAGATTTAACTTCATGAGCTCCTATTATTGAATGGCTAAGAACACTTACGTATTTTATTCCCCCTTTCCCAAGTGACGAATAAATTGTATCAATCAAACTTCGATTCAATTATTCCTAATAAAAATCTAAGTTTCATTGATAAATGCAAACAATGTTCTTACCTAAGCCTCGCTAACGTTATACGACTTCCGAACGATATAAACATTCAACGATCTGTCTCTAGTTATCTATAATCCTAATCCCTCTCTCGAGTTGTGGAATAAATAAGACAACACACATTTATGGCCAGTAAATTGCAGTGAACTAAATGTAGAGAACACAATTAAATAAAATGGAATTCAATCATCAAAATATTCACGTAAAATCATCATATAGACAAAGCTACGTCAACTTCTAGAATGGAAATTTAGTTCATCACGAAATCTAAGCGAAAACAAGACATACTCGCAGTTCTATACATCGCTACACAATAAAATAAAGAAACGAAGGAAAAGATAACAAATCCGAAGTGTCGTCTCTGTCCCCAGATCAGTCGTTCTTCGTATTTGTGATTGTTCTTCGCACTCTAGATCTCCGTCTCTTGTCTGCGCCTCTCTTCTCTCGTATATTTCTTTCCCAAGCCGGCTCTCCGTGCGTGTAATTTCTCCTTGGGCGGCTGAATCCCTTTTCTGACCTAAGAATCGCGCTTTTATAATATTCTGGACGCACGGCGCGCCTCATTCTGGTCGCTGGTTTTTTTCTGCGCGCGCGCTGGTGGGCGAGATGCTGCGCGGTGCCGCACGCCTCTCGGGTTTTCTGCTGCTTCCGTGTGCGCGGTCACGCGAGAAGAGGCGCAATGGCGCGCACCTCTCTGTCCTTGGCTAATACTTACGCGCACGCGGTTGCGCGTGTAGTCGCACGGTGGCTCGCATGCTTTAGCTTGTATGCTTCATATGTGCGTGCGCGGCACATGCTCTCAGCTATTCTTCATGGTGCATGGCTCTGTTTTCTTGCATCTACTTGGATTCGTTTCCACTGTTTTCTCCACTCCTGAAATGGCAACAAAAATAAACCACAAACGCATACTTATGTTCGAAACAAGCATAATTCAAAATGGATTTTAATGTAAATTAAGTTCAAATCTTGCACTTATCAGTTGGTAATAATTCTGGCTCACGAGATCCTCCAGCACTTCCAGTTATCATACTTTGAACTACTCTTGTAAAATTTTGGAGTTGGTGTTCATGTATCTGTCTCATCCGCTCCATTTCTTCATGCCTTTGTTCTTCCATACTTTTTATTTTATCTTCCATTTCTCGTAACTTATTAGTAACATCAGAAGTAGGGATATTACTCTGTGTTAAAAATAATCTAGACTTATACTGATTTGGGAAAACTTGGCTAGGTAATGCACCAGCTCCTAGATATCGAACCTGACCAGAATGCTCTATTCCAAATAGTTCACTGAAAATATACATATAATTAGTATCGTACAATATATAATTGTTAGAATCGGTTAATCAGATGGGGAGTTTTTAGAAGGGGGAGGGGTTAAATAAACACTCGTAGTTAATGAAATCTTTTCGTAGTAAAGTGTCAGTTTGGTGACAAACTGAAACAAGAATCTTGTCGATCAATGACAATCAGTTTAAATGATAACAGTTGCGGAAAATAAACCGATTGAAAGATAGAATAAGTAACTGAAATGACAACACAGAGAGTTATGGATGTTCGGAGAATTAAATACTCCTGCGTCACCCCTTCTATCACAAAGATATGATATGCACTAAAAGACTTTGATCGATACAAAAATTGTATAGACCCACTTAAGTTTGGACTTAACACTGCCAAAACTGAAACTCTTAGCTTAAGCAATTTCTTACAGTTCTACGATTGATCTTAGCACAACTGATCTAATTAAAGATCAATGTAATACAGAATAGCTTGTGCTAAGTAGCTCGAAAGGTAGCCTCAACTGCTACAAATGAATCTTATAAGCGTGAGCTATTTAAACTTGAATAAATCTCGATAGAGTAACAGCAAGCTCGTTGAAAATTGTTCGTGTCTATTTTCTCGACTTCTCTTCTCGCCTATTTATAGGCTTCTCTCCAACGATAATATTAAATAATATTTGAATCTTTATATCCGTTGATTTCCACGTCAAAATTCTTCTGACAATCGTAAACTGTAGACTCTGAAGTGCGTCGTTCCACTACGAGTTGCAGTCTGCTTTGTACTATTGTCGGTTGAACGGTTTAATGTGCTTTTCAAAAACTGAATACGTGTACAGTCAAAAGATCAGCTGAGTAGTCGCTGCAAGCTCATAACTGAAGGTCTCAACTGATCAGTTTTCAACTTGATCAGTCATTTCTCTACTTCAGTTCATTTTAGCTGAATTCAGTTGCCTTTGGTAATTCACGCGATATGCTTTAGTTAGTCAAAATGTCAGTTGAATTGTGTAGCTTGATTTCTTGATCAGTTATTTCAATAAGTATATAGTTTGTCAAACAGACAAAATTATGTTTCCAACAATTTCTCCCTTTTTGGTGTTTTGACAAAACTCGTAAAGTAAGATTGATCAACTGAACTGAATAAACGATCTCCAAATTCCTTGTAGATAAAATAACTTTTCTAATGTACAGATTCGTACAAAGAAAGAAAATCAAGAATTAATCTAAGTACAGATTCATACAAAGAATGAAAGAATGTGAATGGTCTTCAAGCAGCAATCTGAATCGGTTGATCTCATCAGTTGATCTCCAATTCATCTTCTTCCCTTGTGTTCTTTTTGAATAAGATCTCATTAATCTATCTGCTTCTCCCTTTTTATCAATCACCTCACTTCTTCGAGATAAAATGCGAACATCAGATGCAATATCTTTGACTGTAGTCAGCACAACTTCTTGCAGTAAGTCAATATTCATGGTGACCGTATTTTGTAGAGAATCAATGTGTTTGCCGACTAATTGCTGAGTTTGAAAATGTGATTCAGTCGACAATATGTCTTTCTTGATTTTTGCCATCTGGAAATAGAGAGCATTGATATGCTGAGTGAGCTGATCGAATCTGTTCGATGTAAAATCATGTTCAGAATTTTGCTTTAAATAATGCGCAAGCCGAGTCGACTTAATTTCAGAGATTGCATTCATCATGTTGTTGAGATTGTGCTGAATAGTTTGAATTTCTTGAAACAAGGCTTCTGTATCAGAAATACGAAGAGACATTACTCTAGAATATTCTGGACTGTGCACCCTTTCTTGTTGAGTAAATATGACCATGGTGCCTTTAGTCGTTTCAATTATGTGCTCCGGTAATTATGAAGTAGTTTCAGTTGTGCGCTCTTGTTGAAGCTGGGGAGGCGAATATACAATAGGAAGATCCAAGGTAGAAGATGGTTCTTCAGTCTGATGGGCAACTGGTTGTTCAGTTGGTTGAGAGACTGGCTGTTTAGTTGACACTTGTTCAACTGAGCGCAGTTGAGCCTCTGTATTTGGTTCAAAAATTATATGTTCAGTCACTGGCTTGACAGTTTCTTCAAAAGTAGCCACCACGGCTGGTTCTTTAGTAACTTCAGTTTGAACAACTGACTCTTCAACAAAAACAGTTTCTACTAATGCTTCAGTAGCAGTAACAATGTGTGCTGGTTTCTTAGGCAATATAGCATCCTCAACTGATTTGGCTGTATCTAGCTGAAGATCAGATGTAACTGATTTGATGACCTCATCCAAATTGGCTAATACAATTCAGCGTCAGAGTAAAGCTTTGGATCATCAGTAGGAGGTTCTGTCATTGATGAAGTTTGATTAGTTGAGGTTTAAGGAGCAGTTGTGTGATGAGAAGAAGTAGCAGCAATGTCCTTAGAAGGCTCTGGAGCTGAAAGTTCAGCTGGATCTTCAGTTGGGAACTCTTGGGAGACTGCTGATGATCATTTCTTGATCCATTTCCCAATGTTTGATTTCCATTTGTAGTCTGATAAGATCCGTCTCTAGTTGGGTATATATTGCTTTGTCATTGAATGCGGTTGGACTGGTAGGATCAAAGTTTTGTCGAAGTTCAGCAACTAATTTGTGTAATTGCTTTGCTCTTGCTTGATCAAAGAAATATTTCTTTCGTTCTAAATCTTGATAAATTGAAGAGGCTTTGACCATCTTCAAAACTGCAGTTTCCAGCTGAATGAATTTCTTGAGTTTTGCTTTTTCTGCAACTTTTTGGCAAACACATGAGTTCTAAATTTTACCCATGCACTATAAACTTAGAGTTTCTCTTCTGAAAATTCATTGATCTCCTGCGAAATGAGATCAATGTGCGTCTGAATGATATTTTTTGGTCTGGGCTCTTCTTGCATTTTTCCTTTGCCTTTTGGATCAGTTAGAATATGAGGAAGGCTCAATCCTGAGGTAGTTGCATCAATATTTTATCTGATCACTACCCCCTTTGGTCTCACAAGAGGCAGAGGATTATAGTTGGAGATTGTGATCATTGGAGCCTTATTTCCAATAAGCTTCCTCTTGTCACTAGATTCAGTGATTTTTTCTTTGGTAAAATGAAAGATAGAGGCAACTGATCCTCAGTTGAGGGTTCAGTTGGAACTTCTTTCAAAGGAACAGCCTCGATAGGCTGTTGAGCTTTTGATTCCATCAATCTAGCAGTTGGGATGGTTCCAACTGTTGCAGCAGGCTTGATCTTCAAGGTTCGTGGCTTATTGGCAACCTTGGGTGATGGAGTCTTTTTGGAATCAGATTCAGTGACAATCAATTTACGTTTGATTGTCTTCTTCTTGACATTCTTTTTCTTTAGGACTGATTTGGGAGCTTCTTGAGTCCCAATCTCCTTTTTTATCTTCAAAAATTGCTCAGGAGAAATTTCCAGCTTCGGCTTTGGTGGCTGGACAGTTTTGGCATTGAAGATCTTCAGTTTAGATGATCTCTCCGAATCATCAGCCACTATCCCCTTGACTTTCATCAAATAGCTTAAACTGTACTGCAAAACCCTTGGACCGATTGGTCGACTGAAACATATTTCTCAAAGTGTTGAAGATGATGTTCTTCCAGTTCACCTTCCGACCAGCCATAATAACAGTCATTGCCTGAAACTTTTCCAAAGTTAGTGCGGCAAAAGATCCAGCCTTTGCCAAAATCCCCTTTGCTACTATATCTGCCAGCAGTTGTACTTCTTGCTTTAGTTCCTTTTTGGGATCCAAAACTTTGATTTTCCGACCATCAGTAGAGAGTAGAGTTTGCATTTCTTCAATATCAGAGGATTTAACTTCAGTGAGATTAGCTAGCCCCTCAGTAGGCAGCTGAAAAAGATTGCAGAAGAATTCTTCTTCGATGACTAGCAACTGACAATTCACAGTAGTCTTGATGTTTCCGTTTTGATCGACGAGCCCATTGGCATAGATGTCCTGAATCTCTTTGAGATAGATCTCTTGGGAAGATAATCCCAACAAAAATTTCAATCCAGCTGCTTCCAGTTTCAGAAAGACATTCTTGACTTCTTCGTCTTTAACGGTACGAATGGAATCGAAGTCAATAGCCATTGCATTCATGACGTGAGCAGGAATTTGGTTGGCCATTAAAGTAGCTGAAATTCTGCGAGAAAAATATGTGTGGAGTAGAAATTAGCTCTGGATGCTCAAATGTGCGCGTAAACTGAAATGAGGTGGTTTACAGAACATATGTATGTGACTGTTCAAATTTTGGGACATGTGTCAGTCTCGGAAAATCTGATTTAAAAAAAAACATGTACGTGTGGTAGAAACGTGTGTAGAAGACACATGGACTATGTAGGTCCACGTCTCAATATACTAGGCATTTGAAAGACAACAATTAATGCTTCAATAACCAGTCGCATTATCTAATATAGAATTTTATTTGATTTATTAGTTAACGTATTGGAGAAGATCAGTTAGATCAGCAAATGAGTGACCAGTTGACAACATAGTCAATTCATTTGAAGACCACCGACTATTTTCTTCTCAGTTAACTTTTTAAACTCGTCATTCTCCCTTAATAAATGCATATTTTGAATTTCGAAAAGCTGAACAACGGATAGAATGACGTAATCTTCAGTATATGAAGCGACGAGGGTAATTATTACGTCCTTTCAGTTTCTTTGAACCTGGGTTATAAATAAGAGTAACATGGTTAGTTTAAACACATTAGCACAAACATTTCAAGAGTTAAAATGGCAGGTTCAAGCAATTCGAAGGTTCCAGATATGGCGGATGCATTCATGGATACGGAGCTGGAATCAAGAAGACTGCTTTGGAGGTTGAAGTCTTCCATAAAGTTCTCTGTTTCTGGCAAAAGCTTCAAGAGCTCCAGTCCGTTCACCAGGAAGGAGCAGTTGTCACCCCCAAACGGGTGACAAAAATTAAGAAAATCGGCGGCGCCTGCGCATTGCTGATGAAGTGGACATCTTCACGGATTAAGGTGTCTACTTACTGATGCTTGAGAAAGATAGAAGAACTCTGAAGCGCATTTCAATTTTAGAGGGCTTTTTGAAAGCTTCCACAAGGGTCATATCTGGTTGGTTGACCTTGTGAAGGTCTGCTGTTAAAAATGAAATCAACAATGTACGCTCCACTTATAATAAATGAAATGTTTACTTAGTTTATCATTGTCTTTTTACTTTCTGCAAAAAAACTATCATCAGTTGATAAATATATAGCAAACTGAATGAAATAGAAGATTAAGGACGAACTGATAAATGACGAACTGAATGAACAAAAGTCGATAAGGCTGTAATAAAACTGACTAAGATAAATCAATTAAACAAAGTATATTGCGAAAGTGAGAAAACTTAGTCTCTGGCAATGGTTTGGTAAAAATGTCAGCTGCTTGTTGTTCAATTGACACATACTCCAGTCTGATGGCTTTCTTTGAGGCATTATCTCTGATGAAGTGATGTCTGAGATCTATGTGCTTGGTCCTTGAGTGTAGAACTGGATTGTATGTAATCGCAATTGCACTTGTATTGTCACAAAATATAGGAGATTCTTGAGCATCAACTCCATAATCTTTCAGTTGTTGCTGAATCCAGAGTAGTTGAGCACAGCAGCTTCCAGCAGCAAGGTATTCTGCTTCAGTTGTGGAAGTAGCTATGGAAGTTTGCTTCTTGCTGAACCATGAGATCAGTCTGTCTCCTAGAAACTAACAAGATGCACTAGTGCTTTTACGATCTAGCTTACATCCTGCATAATCTGCATCTGAATATCCAACTAAATTGAAAGAAGAGTCTTTAGCGTACCATAATCCCACATTTTGAGTGCCTTTTAAATATTTTAAGATTCTTTTGGCAACTGTAAAATGCGATTGTTTAGGATTTGCTTGAAATCTTGCACACATGCAAACAACAAATACTATAATAGGACGACTAGCAGTTAGGTACAATAATGAACCTATTAAACATCTATAGAGTGTCGTCTCTACTGATATTCCCCCTTGATCATTATCCAGTATGACTGATGAACTTATGGGTGTGCTTGCAGCTGTGCATGTTTCCATTCCAAATTTCTTTAGCAACTCCTTCGTGTATTTAGTTTGACTGATAAAAATACCAGTCTCCAGTTGTTTTACTTGCAAACCGCGAAAGAATGTTAGTTCACCCATCATACTCATCTCGAATTTGTCCTGCTTTAATTTAGAAAATTTCTCACATAATTTGGGGTTAGTTGACCCAAAAATGATATCATCAACATATATTTACACAAGTAAAATGTGATTATTCTTAGTAAATTTGAACAATGTCTTGTCAACTGATCCAAAAGTAAAATCATGAACAGTTAAGTATTTTGAAAGTGTCTCATACCAAGCTCTTGGTGCCTGTTTGAGACTATATAAGGCTTTGTTTAAATGATAGACATAATCTGGAAAATAGTGATTGATAAAACCTGGAGGTTGTTCAACATAAACTTCTTCCTGCAATTTACCATTCAGAAATGCACTTTTGACATCCATTTGATAGACTTTAAAGTTCTTGTAGGATGCATAGGCCATGAACATTCTGATAGCTTCCAGTTTCGCAACTGGTGCATATGTTTCATCATAATCAATTCATTCTTCCTACCTATATCCTTGTGCTACAAGTCTAGCTTTGTTGCGTGCAACTGATCCATCTTCGTTCAGTTTATTTCTGAATACCCATTTTGTACCTATAATGGTTTTTGAAACTGGTCCTGGAACTAGGTTCCAGACATTGTTATGGGTAAACTGATTGAGCTCTTTTTGCATTGCATTTATCTAGTTATGATCAGTAAGAGCTTCATCAGTTTTCTTTGGTTCAATTTGTGATACAAAAGCTGAATGAATGAACAAATTTAGCATTTGATTTCTAGTTCTTACCTGGTCATATGGTTTACCTATCACCAATTCTGGAAGATGTGACTTCTTCCATCTGAGCTCAGTATTTGTTTCTTCTATACCAGTAACTGATTCTATTGGCATCTGAACATTTTCAATTTCAGTTGGAGCTGTATCAGTTGGTAACTGAGTGTTATCTGTTTGCTCCACCAACAGATTATCATGAGCAGGTTCCTGTTCAACTAATTGATCTAATATTTCTGGTTCAGGTGTTTGAAGGATGTTTCGATTTATGTGATTTCTTCCATCTTCATCATCTTCCAAATTGATTTCTGTAAGTCGATCAACTAGCTCAACTGGATCAGTTGGCTTAACAGTTAACATTTTTTCATTTAAATTAACATGGATGGATTCTTCAACATTTAAAGAATTCTTATTAAAAACTCTATATGCTTTGCTAACTAAAGAATATCCAAGAAATATTCCCTCTGCAGATTTATCATCAAAGGCTTTTATCATCTGCAGCCGAATATCTTGAAATAAGAGACCACACTTTTTCTTCCATGCAGATCTCATAAGGTGTTTTCATATGATTTTTATTGAACATAGATCTCTTCTGAGTATAACATGCAGTGTTTACTGCCTCTGCCCAAAATCTTTGAGAAATACCAGAATCAACAAGCATTGTTCTTGCAGCTTCTTTAAGGGTTCTATTTCTCCTTTCAGCTACACCATTTTGCTGAGGAGTTCTAGCTGCTGAGAGCTCATGCTTGATCCCAGTATTTTCTAAAAAATTTGAAAGAGTTTGATTGATGAATTCAGTTCCTCGATCAGACCTAATTCTATCAATTACAACTGATTTTTCATTTAGAAGTCTTTTGAAAAGCTTAATCAGTTGTGCAGCAGTTTGGTCTTTGGATTTGAGAAATATGACCCAAGTAAATCTTAAAAAATCATCTACAACCACCAAAGTGTATTTCATTCCCCCTAAAATCGTGACTGGTATTGGACCAAAAAGATCCATGTGTAACAGTTATAAGCATCGGGAAGAAGATTTACAATCTCTGTTTTTAAATGAAGATCTTACTTGTTTACCAAACTGACACGCTGAACAAAGTTTGTCTTTAGAAAAATCCATTTTGGGCAAACCAGTTACAAGATCATGATTACTCATATATACAATGGATTTAAAATTCAAGTGGTTCAGTCTCTTATGCCAAAACCAGTTTTTTGAAGATTTGGAAGCAATGAAACAAACTGGTGCATAAGATTGTTCAGTCCAACTTACTTTGTAAGTGTTTCCACAACGATTGCCAGTTAGAATGACTTCATCAGTTGAGTCTCTAACTGAACAAGTATGTTTGTCAAACTGAACTGTGAAATTATTGTCGCATAACTGACTGATGCTTATCAAGTTATACTTCAAATTTTCAACTACCGAAACATCTTTAATTGTGAAGTTACCATGGATAAGCTTACCCTTACCCACAGTTTTATCTTTGGAGTTGTCTCCAAAACTGATGTTTGGTCCAGTATAATTGATCAATTGAGATAGCAAATTTGAATCTCCTGTCATATGCCGCAAACAGCCACTTTCTAAGTACCAAGTTGATTCTTTGTCTGTACCTGTTACCTGCAATCACATACAGTATATAATTTTTGTACCCATATTCATTTGGGTCCTAAACTGATTAGGCCTTTAGGAACCCAAACTTGAATTAGTCTCACTGATTTCCCAGTTGCTGTGTTCCAAATGGTTTTTCTCGAATTTTTGGTAATGTGTGTGTGATGTGCGGATGAAACAGTATGCTTTGTTTCCTTCTTCAACTGATTGCTCTTTTGATATCTTTTATGAACTGGCTTACAGTTGTAGTAATTGTGATAGTCATTCCTTGAGTACTGATTTTTCTGTCTTAACACTTTCGGTGACCAGTTTCTTATATCAATTGAACTCTTAGGGCTATAACCAATTCCATGTCGTTTGCCCTTGTTCTTACTCTCAGTCAATTGAAAAGCCGATTTACTTGGTTCTAAAAATTCATTTACCATAGTTGACTTTACAAAGGTAATATACTTTCCTTTGTTCTTATTCAACTTTGGTTGAGTATCATGATCGTTAAAACCTAAATCAGTTTTGTCATCAACTGATTTTTGAGCATTCTGCATTTCATTTAACTCAACTGACGAATTGTTCCAAAGTTGAATCAGGTCATTATTTTTGGAAATTTCAGTTTTTAACTGACATATCAAGGTTTCGTTCTCACTCAGTTTGGCTTTTTGCTGTGCAATTTCCCTCTTTAGACTCAATAGTTCAACTGATTTATCAGTTCCAATTTTGTTGTCATGGGGATCATTTTGCTTAGTTTTTTCCTTCTTAAATTATTTTTCAAGTTTGTGATACTCATCTACCATGTCATGCAGAGTTGTAATGAGTTTCTCTCGTGTAAAGTCAGTAGAACTAAAATCAAATACCTGTTCACTTGCTGACTCCAGTTCTTCATTGTCAGCCATCAAGCATTTGGCTTCTTCTTCCTCTTCACTTGAACTGCTTGGGCTTTCTGGTTCTGACTCATCAGTGTTAGTTTCAGCCCACTTGGATTTGCTTTCTTCAGCCAAAAGCACTTCATGATTCTTTTTGGATGATTTCTTGTCATCTCTAGTCCTTCTTCTATGCTCATAAGGCTTCTTTGCCTTCTCAGTGGATTCTCGACTGTCCTTCTTTGGCTTAGGACAGTATGCTATAAAATGACCGGATTTGCCACACTTGTAGCAAGTATAGGACTCAGGTTGATTTTTCTGATACTGTTTTTGGAAACTACCTTGATTCTTTCTCATAAACTTTCCAAATTTCTTAACAAACAATGACATGGCATCACTGCTTAGTTGATTAGCAGTATTTTCAGCTGAACCAGTTGGTTCCAGTCTGACTGCAGTTAAAGTTGTTGTGGTAGTTGGTGTTGAAGGTTAACCCTCTCTGGTTCTTTGTTCAAACTCGTAAGCCTCTAAATCAGCAAACATGCCATGGAGTTCGATCTTGTTAAGATCCTTTGACTCTCTCATAGCCATGGTCTTTACATCCAATTCTTTGGGAAGACCTCTAATCACTTTTAGTGTCACTTCTTTGTTCGAATACACTTTTCCAAGTACATTTAGTTCATTGATAATACCACTGATTCTTTCATCATATTCAAGAATGGATTCTCCATCTTTCATTTTGATGTTGTCACATTTTTGAACAGCAACAGAAATCTTTTTCTCTTTTGTTTGTTCATTTCCTTCACACAGCTGGATCAGCTTCTCCTAGATTTCTTTGGCTGTTTTGCACATCTTGATTTTGCTGAATGTGACTTTATTCAGTGTCTTGTAAAGAATGTCCTTAGCCACATTATGTGGGGACCTGGGCTCTAACTCAATTCTCTTTGGGATTAGTTTGATCTTTGCTAGAAAATGTGGGTCAAAATTTTGCTTTTTAACATCAAAACAAATGTATATAATCATACACAAGACTATCCTCATTTTATTTCATCATACAAAATACATGTCTTGTTTCATGAAACTCATAAAAACTAGTGTTCAATACAACTACAGATCATATGTACAATCACTAGTAATCTTCTACGCTCGAAATCACCACGCTATCTCGATCTCTCATCTTTGTCGCGACCCTGATCATGTCCCACCTATTGTTATGCACACATACAGACACAACAACAACCTGATACTCCGACGAGAACAAATCCCAATATAAAACATGTATACATGCATGTCATGCAATCATATATGAAATCATAAACATGAATCGGTAATTATAGCACATTAGTGAATACAGATAAAACTCTTCGACTCTTATTCTTTGACTCGACTCGTATCTAAATCTAGGGATCCCGGTGTGAATAAGACTTAACAAGTCTCCCACCTACTCTCCCAATCGCTGTGGCGGTACGTCTTAATCCTGAACTTCGGTCCTGTCTGTATCGAATATCTACAATCGGAGACGATCTTCTCCTATGCCTCGATACCACCGAACGTCTAGAAACTTGGCAAATCTGCCAATGACTCTCCTATCTCAATTCTCGAATATAATTCAATAAACAAAGCATAAACATTTCAAAATATAAACAATCTAGTATGTGATTTTGGGAAACTGAAATCAAATTTTATTCGAGTTGTATCTTCCCAAATCAACATGAATTATACCTTCTTGTCGTTCAATCTTTGTCGATGTCGATGTCTCGATGTCGAATCTGTCAATATCAAATCTGAAATAGTACATTCAAGATGCATTCATTCAATCTCTAACTCAAATCAACACATATACGAATCAATAATCAATCTCGATACATTTTGACGGCATAACGGCGTAGTTTCTCGATACCAATCAATTTAACTATCAATACTCAATAATAGTAACTCACATATCGATACGATGCCGCGGATGCGCTCACTCTACACCGCTGGTGTGCTAAGCTCACGGCCTCCCTTCTAAATTTCAAAAATAGACGACCGCGGGTGCGCCCACTTTTGTACCGCGGGTGCGGTGTCGTTCTGTATGAAAAATCCAACTTACTGCCCATCAACCGCGGGTGCGGTCAGTATCCTAGCGCGGGTGCGGTGTTGCATATTATCAAAACTCTAACTTTCTGCCCTTACACCACGGGTGCGGTAGAAATGATGGTGCGGGTGCGGTCTTTCTCAATGCACACTTTCCCATATCGTTTTACCAACCTACAATTCTCGGGCATTACATTTCTCCCCCTCTTAGATATGAGTTCGTCCTCGAACTCGCAAGCAATCAATCAAAGCATATAAAAGAAGCAATATAATCAAAAGCGGAATAAATACTCACGTCATAGAAATAATTCTGGATATCTTTGTCTCATCTCTGATTCTGTCTCCAAAGTTGCTCCTTCAGTGCCATGACGACTCCACTGGACTTTCACTAACGGAACAGTCTTCGTTCTGAGCTGTTTTTCTTTTCGATCAAGAATCTGTAATGGTTGCTCAATATAACTCAGTGTATCGTCAAGCTCGGCCTCGTCAAGCTTAATAACATGTGAAGAATCAGGCATATATCTACGCAGCATCGATACATGAAAGATGTCGTGTATCCCAGATAAAGAAGGAAGAAGAGCAAGTCGATATGCTCGATCGCCAATCTTCTCAAGAATCTCGTACGGACCTATGTATCTAGGAGACAACTTCCCGCGTTTGCCAAATCTGACAACGCCTCTGAAAGGGGAAATCTTCAAAAATACTCTGTCTCCCTGTTCAAATACTAACGGTCTATATCTGATGTTCACATAATTGGCTTGTATATCTTGCACTGTCTTCATTCTCTTCTGAATTATCTTCACTTTCACAGTCATTTCACGAATCATATCAAGCCCAAGTTCTGGTACCTCAGATATATCATCCCAATACAGAGGAGATCTGCACTTCTTGCCATATAATGCTTCAAACGGTGCCATCTCGATGCTCGTCTGATAGTTGTTGTTGTACGAGAATTCACAAAGTGGTAGTGAATCTTGCCAACTAGTGCCAAAGTCTAGCACCATAGCTCCCAACATATCCTCTAAGGTCTGGATAGTCTGCTCTGATTGTCCGTCTGTCTGAGGATGATATGCAGTACTCAGGTGCAATGTCCTACCTAAATCCTGCTGCAAACTGTGCCAGAAATGCGAAGTGAATCGGGGATCACGATCTGATACGATAGACTTCGGCACACCATGAAATCTAACTACCTCTCTAACATATAGCTCGGCCATCTGATCATGTCGGTACGTCATTCTGTACGGAATAAAGCAAGCTGATTTGGTCAATCTATCAATCACGACCCAAATCGCATCACAACCCCGGGATGATCGTGGTAACTTCGTAACAAAATCCATGGAAATTTGATCTCATTTCCATTCAAGAATAGTTAAACTCTGAAGTAAACCTCCGAGTTTCTTTCTCTCGGGCTTCAACTGTTGGCAATTCAAACACTTAGACACGAATTCTGCAATGTCTGACTTCATCTGTTTCCACTAAAACTGTGTCTTCAGATCATTGTACATCTTTCTGCCACCAGGATGAATACTGAACCAACTACAGTGCGCTTCTGACAAAATCTGTTGTTTCAAATCTGAAACGTCTGGCACTACAAGACGGTTATTCACTTACAAAACACTATCATGTACCTGCTACTCTGAAATATGCCCTGATCTGACCATTTTAATCGATTTTTGAACATTGTGATCATTTCTTTGTGCTTCTTTGATTCTCAATATTAGATATGGTTCCACTTGAATCGTAGCAAGTAGCAATGGTCTACTATCTGTATCAAATGTTAATCCAGACAAACAACAATCTTCAATCAAATTCGAAACACCTATCGTCGATAAGGATAGAGAACATACCTTTCGACTCAAGGCATCTGCTGTTGCATTTGACTTTCCTGGATAATACTTGATCTCGCAATCAAAATCTTTCAGTAGATCAAGCCATCTTCGTTGTCTTATATTCAACTCTGACTGAGAAAACAAATACTTCAGGCTTTTGTGATCAGAGTAGATTTAAAACTTCTCGCCATAAAGGTAATGTCGCCAGATCTTCAATGCAAATATGATAGCCGCCAATTCAAGATCATGAATTGGGTAGTGAGTCTCGTGTGGCTTTAACTGTCTCGAGGCATATGCAATCACATGCCCTCGTTGCATAAGAACACATCCTAGACCTCTGTGAGATGCATCACAATATACAACGAAATCACCAGTACCTGAAGGTATCGTCAATACTGGAGCACTGGTTAGCCTCTTCTTCAACTCCAAGAAACTAGACTCACAAGCTTCTGGCCACACAAATGGCGTACTATTCTGTGTCAACTGGGTAATCGACTTCGCAATACTGGAGAAATCTTTAATAAATCGTTGATAGTACCCTGCCAAACCCATGAAACTGCGTATCTCTTGTCCAGAAGTCGGTCTAGGCCAACTGATTACAGCTTCAACTTTACCTTGATTAACAGAAATACCGTTTCCAGATATGATATGCCCCAAAAAGACAACCTGTCTTAACCAAAACTCGCATTTTGACAGTTTAGCATATAGTTTCTCATTCCTCAGCGTCTGCAACACAATTCTTAAATGATCGGCATGCTCAATCATACTCTTGGAATATACCAAAATATCATCAATAAAGACAATAACAAACTCATCCAAATATTTCTGAAAGACACTGTTCATCAATCCCATAAACACCGCTGGAGCATTTGTTAAACCGAAAGGCATGACAATAAACTCATAATGTCCATACCTGGTTCGGAATGCTGTCTTCGGTATATCAACATCTCAGACTCTTAGCTGGTGATATCCAGATCTTATATCGATCTTGGAATAAACAGAGGATCCCTGCAGCTGATCAAATAAATCGTCGATGCGAGGCAATGTGTATTTGTTCTTTACCGTTGCCTTGTTCAGTTGCCGGTACTCAATACAAAATCTCATCGAACCGTCATTCTTTCGCACAAATAGTACTGGAGCGCCCCAAGGAGAAACACTCGGTCTGATATACCCTTTGTTTAGAAGATCTTCAAGTTGTGCTTTCAGTTTTTTCAGTTCAATAGGTGCCATTTTGTACGAGGCTCGAGATATAGGAACAGTACCTGGCACAAGATCAATGCTGAAATCGATCTCTCGGGCTGGGGGTAATCCTGGAATCTCGTCTGGAAATACAGCAGCAAACTTGCAAACCACTGGCAGATCTACCAATGCTGGGCTCGATTTCAGTAGGTCTACTGAATATACAAGGAACCCTTCTGCTCTTTTCTGCAATAATCTACTCATCGTCAAAACAGATACTAAGGGAATCCGAGATCTGGAACTCTTACTGTAGAATTTCCATTCATCAGCCATCTCTGGTCTGAATCTAACAATTTTCTGGAAACAATCTACGGTGGCTCAGTATTCGGTTAACATATCGATACCGACAATACAGTCAAAATCAGCTAACCCAAGTACAATGCAGTCTAAGTCAATCTCATGACCCCAAACTGTAGTATAAAATGTCTAACTGAAGTCACATATATAAGACCACTTGCCAACGGAGAAGAAATAGACACTACAACAGATAATGACTCGACATGCAATGAATGCATCAATGCAAATTTCTCAGATATGAATGTATGAGATGCACCCGTATCTATCAAAACATAAGCAGGATAACCGCAAAGAAAACAGTTACCTGCAATCACATCGTCTGGTGCATCTTGGGCCTTCTCTTCTGTCAGTGCAAATACTCGAGCCTGCTGTCTGGGAGGCTGGCTCACTGTCTGGCTACCTCTGTCTCGGGGCTTGGTCTGTGTAGGTATCAGCTGAAAGGAATGAATAGATGAAGCTTGCCTCTCAGGCTGAGATACTGAACCAGATGCTCCTACACTTTGATCTTGCTGTGTCCCTTTCTGTGGACAGATCCCGGTGAAGTGTCCATGCTGTCTGCAGATATTGCAGTGACCCATCACACCCTGACACTGCTCGGTGGCATGTCTACCTCCACAAGAACTGCAATATACACCTGTATACTCTGTACTCTGACAGGACCTCTCTGTCGTGACCCACTGGAGCTCGAAGAACTGCTCCCTGATCTCTTGAACTGTTTGCCTTTCACTTTCAACTGATTTTTTCTCCCGCTACTACTACCACCGCTCTCGAATCTGTGAAAGGGGATCGGTTACGGTGCTCGAATGCGTAAAGGAAGTTCAAATTTTTATTTTTCAAGAGAAAAATTCGAGCACCTCATGAAGTAGTGTAGCAAATACGAAAACAACAAAATGTCATACATAGTGTGTTTAAGAAAAATATACCTATCAATCTCTTGAGGTTGATGTAATGGCTCCAACCAAGTTGTAAACAACTTGGCTCTTCAAAGGCAAGACAAATCTACAAGCTCTCCTTGTTCTTGAGTCCTTCCTTCAAAATCAAGCCCACCACCAAACTTAAAAGATCCACCTTACACTTGCACTAGAAAATGTAGGGAATTTTTCTTTGAGAAGAGAATTGTTTCTCCAACAATTGAAGAACAAAGTGGAGAGAAAAAATGAGGAGAGAAAACCCTTCAAAATTTCGGCCATCATGTTTTGGAATGAAGGGGAGGGAGACTTGTCTTGGACTTGCAAAAAGAAAAAGACAAAGTAGCATGCCAAGCTTTGGAGATTGAAAAATTTGTCTCCCAACCTTTCACCTCCCATCTATGCAAATCTTATTTGATTGTTAACAATTAAAAATCCATGGACTTAATTTAATTATCTCAAACATATTTGAGACATATTAAACATTACTTGAATTTACCCAAGTCCCATTAGTTAAATAATTATTTAAATTGAGCTCTACAAGAATCAATATGATTTAATTAATTCAACACTTGAATTAATTTAATTATTTGGACTTTACTAGGTCCACTAGTGTTTAATTAATTCAACACTTGAATTAATTTAATTTAGTCCATAATAATGTTTATGAAAATCAGAATTTTCAAATACATTATTTATTTGGCCAACTTTTAATTTAAGAACACATTCATAAATTAAAATTATATTTTTCTCATAGAAGTCATACTACTATTTTTCTTTACGCTTATAAACTCATTTATAAGCCGTTCAACACATTGAATTATTTTACTTCTCAACGGGATCTACAAAGCTAGTACTTGTGTGGCCCTCAATGGTTCACTGATACAACTAGCCGTGGGTTCACATCTCCATGTGATTCGGACTAAACATGTCCTTATATGAGCATACCCCAATTGCTCCATTCTTACTTATCAACTCCTTGATAACAAGAACGTCAGAACTCAAGCCTGATATTATCCAACCAATCATGTTAAACGCCTAGCAGCATCGATTACATGATTCCCTAGGTATCAAATGATAGTGCCTGCAAGAACCATTCAATTATGGTTAGCGTACAGTACGGTCCCTTCAACTCATATATCCCGACCGATTCGACAACCATTGGTATATCGAGAGTTGTCAATGAATCGATACTATGTGTCATGCCGTAGTTGCATCGATGGTGTAATCTATGAAACCCTTTCATAATTACCACCATACTCTGATCAGAGATTTCATACTACATATGCATGAGATCACATAGGATATCCATACCTGAAGGTAAGCGGTGAATCCCCGACTACAATGCATGGACTCCTATATGTTTCGACTGAACACCCAACCTTGCCACCTGATGACCCCTTGAGAGTCGGTAAACAAGTCATAGTGCAATGCTAACACATAGAGTCTCAATGTTGTCCCGGGTCATAAGGACTAATGGTGTACAACCATAAACTAGGACGTTTCCACTCGATAAGTGAGAACCACTTGGAAAGTCCTTTATGAAGGTTGTTCAGTGCACTCTACGAGGAGCACCTATCTGTGTGCTCGGACATCACAATGTCCCCTACCAATGAAACATGGTACTCACATCGAAGATACTAGTCTCGAACTCGAGCGGCCTATATCCTTCTTAACGGCGGCTGAATCGACTAGGAACTATTTAGAATATACAGTATTTCAAATATGAGTTTCATGATACTCATCATATGAGCATCTCATATTCTTTCTACTATTTGTATATTCAAGGGCTTTATCTATGCAACTAGCATGGGTATACAGATAAAAATGTGCCAAAATAATAATTTCAAATATTATTAAAATAAAGACTGTTTATAGATAGAGTTTCATTGTGAACACTCGGCCAACACTTGGCTCGACGAGCACCTACTTTAACAATCTCCCACTTGCACTAGAGCCAACTACCCATATGCTTCAAAACCATTGATTTGTGATGCTTGTCGAATAATGGTCCAGGTAAAGGCTTAGCTAGTGGATCAACAACATTATATGCAGAGCCGACTTTGTCAAAAGACACTTTTCCTCTTTCCACAATCTCTCGGAGGATGTGGTACTTTCTCAATACGTGTTTGGACTTCTGATGAGACATTGGCTCCTTTGCTTGAGCTATAGCTCCCGTGTTGTCACACAACAACGGGAGAAGAGCAACTCCATTAAGAATGACGCCCAACTCTTGGACGAAATTCCTTATCCAAACAGCATCCTCTGCTGCATCTGATGCAGCAATGTATTCGGCCTCTGTGCTGGAATCCGCCGTACTGTCTTGCTTGGAACTCTTCCAAGGGACAGCAGCACCATTGAGCATGAATACAAACCCAGAGGTTGACTTCAAGTCATCGGTATCGCTTTGGAAGCTAGAGTCGGTATAGCCTTCCAATTTCAGTTCTCCACCCCTACAGACCAAGAACAACTTATTGGTCCTTCTCAAACACATGAGGATGTCTTTCACAGCTTTCAGTGTGGAAGACCAGGGTGCGATTGATAACTACTCACTACACTTAGTACGAAAGCCACGTCAGAACGTGTAGATATCATTCCATACATGATGCTACCAATCGCAGATGCATAAGGAATGCTCGTCATCGCCGCTATCTCTGCATCAGTCTTGGGAGACATAGACTTGGATAGGGACACGCCATGACACATTGGTAGATGTCCTCTCTTGGACTCATCCATCGAGAACTGCTTCACGATGGTATCAATGTATGTGGACTGGGTGAGACCAAGCCATCTTCTTGATCTATCTCGATAGATCTGTATTCCCAATACAAAAGATGCTTCACCCAAGTCCTGCATCAAGAACTTACTTGCTAACCATATTTTAATTGATTGCAACATTCCTACATCATTCTCAATGAGTAGAATGTCATCAACATAAAGCACCAGGAATGTCACAACACTCCCACTGACCTTCTTATACACACAGGGTTCCTCAGGATTCTTAGTAAAACCAAACTCTTTGATATACTATCTAATCCGAGGTTCCAACTCCTAGATGCCTGCTTTAGACCATAAATAGATCTTTGAAGTTTTCATACCATACGCTCACTTCCGATAGATGTAAACCCTTCAGGTTGAGACATGTAAATCTCTTCCTTAATATCCCCATTAAGAAAGGCTGTCTTAACATCCATCTGCCATATCTCATAGTCAAAATATGCAGCTATGGCTAGCAATAACCTTATAGACTTGAACATTGCAACTGGAGAAAAGGTTTCTTCAAAGTCAACTCCTTGTCTTTGAGTATATCCTTTTGCCACCAATCGCGCCTTGAAGGTCAATACCTATCCATCCGCCCCAAGTTTCTTCTTGTAAATCCATTTACAGCCTATGGGAACAGTTCCCACAGGTGGATCCACAAGGTTCCACACTTGGTTCGAATGCATGGAATTCATCTCGGATTCCATTGCTTCAAGCCACTTGGATGAATCGGCATCAGATAATGCTTCCTTGAAGGTCCTTGGATCACATCCATGGATAGGCTCATCATGGCCCTCTTCAAGAAGCAGACCATATCTCATAGGTGGTCTCGAGACTCTTTTGGATCTTCTAGGAGCTTGTATCTCCTCTCTTGGCTTTTCGGGTGTGGGTTCTTCAATTGTGGGTGTCTCTCAAACCTCTTCGAGTTCTATCATCTCCCCATTTCTATCCAATAGAAATTCCTTTTCCAAAAAGGTTGCATTCCTAGAAACAAACACCTTTGTTTCTTGGGAATGATAGAAATTGTATCCAACTGAATTCCTTGGATATCCCACAAAGTAACATAAAATGGATCGACAATCCAATTTATCTCCCACTACCTGCTTCACATAAGCAGGGCATCCCCATATTCTAAGATAAGAATATTTAGGAGGCTTATGCATCCATATCTCATATGGTGTCTTATCAATTGCCTTTAAATAGACATTTAGTGGAATATCTTTCAATTTTAAGTTATAGAGATCGTTTTCAAGTTCACCAGTACCAATTTAAACATTCATTCTTGTAAATGTTGCAAACACCTTTGCTAAATAAACAAGAATATCCATCTTTATCACCATGGAAATGGAAATAATGTTTTTTTTCCACCAAATAAGGTACAAACAAAACATCTCTTAAAAATAACTTAAAATAATTGTTTAACAATAAGTAAACATCTTCTATGGCCTTGGCAGCAACTCTTGCTCCATTGCCCATCCTCAAGAAGGTCTCACCGTCCATTAGTCTCCTACTTCTTCCCATACCCTGCAAATCATTACAGAGATGTGATCCACATCCGGTATCCAATACCCAAGAAGTATAGTTAATTGAAATGTTTACTTCAATGCAGAACATACCATTTCCAGAACCTTTCTGGGCAAGATATTCTTTCAAATCACGTCTCCAATGTCCAGGCTTCTTGCAGTGATGACCAACATCACTAGTTTTGTCAACCTTAACTGGTGTGGCTGCCTCGACGAAATTCGGAGATTGCCTCAACAAGGGCACATTCTTCTTGGGACGTTGGAAAGAAAGCTTCTTTCCCTTCCCATGTGGATCAATCTTCGTACCAGATGAAGAACTGTTGTCACTTTGATTGTTGCACTCCCAAGAGAAGGTTGTCCACAAGTAATATAATTCGGTGAGTCTGATATCGTATCCACAGGGAAGCTAAGGTAATTACATGTCCAATACAATATCTTTTTGTTTTGTTTTTGTTTTTGTTTCTTTTTAATTTTTAATTGTTCGAATCTTTAATGGGTAAATTTTAATTGTTCAAATTTTAATTTAAATAGTTGAGATTAAAGGATCCACTCTTGGCATTTTAATAAAGTTAATATTAACGACCAATATTGAAATCCACTTAATAAAATGGTTCCAATATATTAAATAATCATATTTATATTATCTTATAAGTATATAATATAAACCAAAACTTATAAATGTGGTCAAGTATTTATTGTGCTATATATATTTGTAAACACTAAATCAAGGTTCCCACTTTAAATGGTTGGTAAAACCAAACAAACATTTAAATGGTTCCAAGAATTTAGTGTAACATATAGCAACAATAAATCAAAACTCCCACTTATAAGTAGGGTATAAAAATGCTGAAAGAAATAAATATAACATAAACAATAAATAATGATTAAATAATATAAAACATAGATTCTTACCTTTTAATAACATTATTATCATGCCAAGAGTTTTATCTTATCATCTCAACTTTAGGAAGTTAACTATTCATTATTCAAAGTGTAAAACTTTGAATATGAAATTAACATGCTAATTGTATTTAAATGAAGAAATAAAGAAAAAATATAGAGAGAAATATTATGAACTCAAAGATTTGTTCATAGAATGAAGGATATCTCAATACATTACAATGCACCCCTACTTATAGCCAAATTTGGGGAGACAACCACAAATAAAATATTATTTTTTTATACAAAAGTCTTCATTGGTGTTCCATGATATTATATTATATTACACATCACTTTTGAAAATCTTCTTCTCCGAATTTGCTTCTTCACATAAAAAGAAACATGTGGATAATTGAGTTGTCTAGTTGTGGTATTTTTTTCAGATTATTTGACCAAGTAATTTGGGAGATATGGTCAAAATACTAGAGCATGGTAAAACTGTCATTCCTTCGGTAACTTTATTTGTTGCTTAGTTTGATTCCAATTGTGAGAGGATTTTTATCTCATGCTCTTCATCAATATTGTAGATATTATCATCAACTTTCTACAGGTCCAAGAATCATCTTAATCCCATTTGCAACGCCAAGGTTATTCTTGTTTTATCGAACCTGTAAAAATAGTAAAAACTTATAATTACACAACAACTTAATTTTTTATACAATTTATTATAAAACATATAATATTTAAACATTTAATAAAACAAAAACTATAAATTTATATTATAAAACATTTAATTAATGTACAATTTTTATGTTTATCACACCCCCAACTAGCTTATTGTTAGTCCCTAGCAATTTAAGCGTTAATAACAATACAAAACATATTGATTAATTTAAATAGAAATATAATCAGAACTATCTAAGTGTTTAAATTAAATTTGAAAATAGTCAAAGTTATATCAAGATCATCATAATTATAATTTATGAAATAATCTGAGATGATCAATTCAAAGCTTATTTTCAGGTAGTTAAATGTACATGACCTTCAGAAATTCCTAGTAAGAGTCTCAACTCCATATCCTCACAGGTTTGATAAATGTTTCAATTTATGGGAACGATTTCTCTCATGGAGTTGGAATAGAGATAAATGCTCAGGAAAATGGTTTACAGATGCAGACAGACAAACAAGCCAAACTAATCAAAAGATAGAAAATCCATTGATTCAAAATCTAGTTGTTTTTATTATATATTTTTTCCTGATCTTTTTTTTTCACAACATCATGGAATCAGAATAAGTTTATGCTTCTTGACCACATATTTATTTAATTTCTACAACAAATTTCTCTCTTTCTTTTTTTCTTCTTCTTTTTTTTATGAGAGATAAATGAGTCGTAGCATATAACTTAAAAATTACATAGATATTCAATATCTTTTTTTTTTATTTTTCTCTCTTTTTTTAAATTTTTTTTCAGGAAATATAATTTTTTTTTCAAAATAAGAACTCCAGATCTAAATAATATATAGTCTTTCTTATGATCAATAAAGGCTCGAAAGCTGTTTTCTCAGTCCTCTCCACTCACTCACAAAATATGTGTGAGTTTAAAATTTTAGGCACTCTTATAAGGTATATCTTGGGCCATATACTTTAATACCTGATTTTATCACAATGATTAATCACTCAAAAAGATTTCATAAATCATATTTTTATATTGATCAGAATATTAAAATTGACTTTTTCTCCAAATAAACATTAAACATCCTTAGATAGATTAATGCATTTTCTAATTTAAACCTTCCAAATATGTAATGTATGATATTTTTGCAAAAATTATAAAGATACAAGCAATAAACATGATTTTATTTTAAAATAATATATATATATTTAATTTTTATTAATTTTTTTTTATGAAAGTTTGTTCTCCCCCCCAATCAGAATATGACATTGTCCCTAATGTCAAAATAGCTATTAATAAAGAGTACATAATGAAAGAGATATCACCTGGAATTTTATTGAAGATAACATACTGAAACAAACGCAAACCAATCCACGACTTTTGAATCAATGATCCAACTTTCTTTTTTTACTGCTTGATTGTGACCAATTGATCTTTGCTATCATCGGATCAGGCTTATGAACAAAAGATTCCAAATCATCAATTAATTGGTCGGCAGTCGAAGCAGAGATGAGCATCCGTCGTGAATTTTCTGAAATGAAATTCTGTTCCACAGCTTTATCAAGAAATGTCAACAAATTGTCATAATAGTTATTTATATTCAACAAGCCCACAGGTTTATTATGGATATTAAGTTGTGCCCAAGATACAGTGTGAAAAATTTCTTCTAATGTACCAAAACCACCTGGTAGTGCGATAAAAGCATCAGAATTTTAAATCATTTTTGTGATTCTTTCATACATAGAAGAAACTTTTAATTCCTCCCCAATCGTAACACCTGTAATATTTCCTTCAGCTAAATTTGTAGGAATAATACCCAAAACCTGACTACCTCCAAGATGAGCAGATGTTGAAACAGATCCCATTAACCCAATATTACCTCCCCCATATATCAAATGAATTTTTCTCTCAGCCAATATCTTTCCAAGATTATTCGCTGCTTCTACAAACACTTCATTTTTTCCAGGACTCGACCCACAAAATACACAAATATTTTTCAATGATTGTGTAGAGGATCCAGCCATGTTTTTACTTTCTTTTTGGTCTGCAAAAATAGAGAGAAAGATGAGAGATTTTATAATGGTAATATGTTATCATGACAAAACAATGGGTCACAACTGTAAACATAATAAACAGTAAAAACAATAATGACACACATGCATATAAACAGTAGTGTGATTGTGGCTCACAATTTTCCTCTGGTTTTACGTCCAAAAACGGCTTCAACGCCTTCTATGAGTCGATGATATGCTTCCCATCCAATTTTCTTATAAATTGGCAAACATGGTCTTTTTTAGTCGGATTCCCAAGACTATTAAGATGACGCTCATCTTGGAATTGTTTCCATAAACGGAGAAGTTCAATATGCACATGTCCACTATAATGCGTCTCAAGAGTCAATAAGATGTTATCTAAAGACTCCTTACTCAGCCCATTCTTAATGAAATCAATTTTATCTTCTCTGTTATTGGAAACACATCCCAAAGATCTGCATCGTGTGTCACAAGTCCATCTTGCACACTTATGACAAACCCCTAACCTTTTGGCCCTTCGTTTTTTTGCATAAGTGCTTTTTCCTAATCCAGGCAAATACCAAATAAGCAATGATTGTGGAACTTCTCCTCCTAATCGGACCTTAGCTTCTATTACAAGACAAATATCTTCTGGAATTCCTTTTTGCATTAGCAATCTCAATATTTCACACCTTCCTGCATAAATTTTTCTTAGAACATTTTCAGAAACAGGGGGAAAATATTTACAAATTTTTGAGAGAATTTCATCCATTTTGAAAAGAAAAGAAATGATTTTTTTTTAATTTTTGTATCAGCAATTGTGGGACACTGATTAAACCGACTATGAGAGCCACGGAGTACCGTTATCCGCCATTTAACCGGGAAAATAAAAAAATTAAGGAAACCTGAAATAAAAACAAACAAAATTAAATTCAACAAAAAAAATCAAGGATCGGAAAGGGAAATAAACTCTTCTTTAAAGATTTCATTTTCTAAAAATGGTTTAAGCCTTTGTCCATTTACTTTAAAAACATCACCATTTTTAGGATTTTCAATTTCCACAGCTCCATAAGGATACACATGTTTTACAATATATGGGCCTGTCCATCTTGATCGTAATTTTCCTGGGAATATGTGAAATCGAGAATTATAAAGAAAAACTTTTTTACCAATCTCAAAAGATTTTCTAAAAATTGTTTTATCATGAAATGATTTGATTTTTGCTTTATAAATCCTTGAATTCTCATACGCGTCATTTCTGAGTTCATCAAGTTCATTAAGTTGCAATTTACGCAATTTGCTGGCCTCATCCATGCTTGAATTAAAAGTTTTGATCGCCCAATAAGCTTTATGTTCCAATTCCACAGGCAAATGACAATATTTTCCATAAACCAACCTATAGGGAGACATATTCAGTGATGTTTTAAAAGCTGTTCGATATGCCCAAAGTGCATCATTAAGTCGCAGAGACCAATCTTTTTTATTTGAGTTAACAGTTTTTTCCAAAATTTGTTTTATCTCCCTATTAGCTAATTCAACTTGTCCATTTGTTTGAGGATGATAAAGAGTAGTTACTTTGTGAGTAATACCATATTTTTTCATTAATGAAGCAAATGGTTTATTAACAAAGTGAGTTCTCCCATCACTTATCATGGCTCGAGGAATTCCAAATCTACTAAAAATATTTTCTTTCAAAAATTTGATGACGATTTTATGATCATTTGTTCGACATGGAATTGCCTCTATCCATTTGGAAACATAATCAACTGCAACTAAAATATACAAGTATCCAAACGACAGTGGAAAAGGTCCCATAAAATCAATTCTCCAACAGTCAAATATTTCAATTTCAATGATAGGATTCAAAGGCATCATATTTCTTTTTGAAATCGCACCCAATTTTTGACAATTTTCACAGATCTTGCAGATTTTGTGGGTGTCTTTAAACAAAGTGGGCCAATAAAATCCACACTGCAGGATTTTTGCAGCTGTTTTCTTTGAAGAAAAATGTCCTCCGCATGCGTCTGAATGACAAAATTTAATGACACTACTAACCTCATTGTCGGGTATGCAACGTAGAAAAATTTGATCTGGACAATACTTGAATAGATACGGATCATCCCAATAAAAGTTTTTTACCTCATCCAGAAATTTTCTTTTATCTTGGGAACTGCATTGCGGTGGCATTTTTCTTGTCAGTAGAAAATTTACTATGTTAGCAAACCAAGGTATAGTAGTAACTGAAAATAAATGTTCATCAGGAAAATTATCATCAATTGGTGCCATTTCACAAGATGATCCTGTTGCTAGTCTCGATAAATGATCAGCTACGACATTCTCGGTTCCTTTTTTATCTTTGATTACAATGTCAAATTCTTGGAGCAACAAAATCCATCGTATCAGTCGTGGCTTTGCATCCTGTTTGGTCAACAAATATCTAATAGCAGAATGATCAGTAAACACAATAGTTGTTGATCCAATCAAATAAGAACGAAATTTATCTAATGCAAATATTACAGCAAGTAGTTCTTTTTTCAGTTGTGGAATAATTCATTTGAGCATTGTTTAAAGTTCTACTTGCATAATATATCACATAAGGCTTACCGTTTCTTCTTTGACCCAATACTGCACCGACTGCATAATCACTCGCATCGCACATGATTTAAAATGGTAAAGACCAATCAGGAGGTTGCATGATAGGAGCTGATGTTAAATGTCGAATGATTTTATCAAAAGCATTTTGACATTCTTGAGTCCACTCAAATGCACTGTCTTTTGTTAAGAGGTTACAAATGGGTTTAGAGATTAAACTAAAATCCTTTATAAACCTCCTATAAAATCCAACATGTCCCAAAAATGAGCGAATTTCTTTAATGGTTTTTGGAGGGGGTAAATTGGCAATGACATCAACTTTTGCTTTATCAACTTCAATTCCATGAGATTACACAATATGTCCCAAAACAATTCCAGAAGTAATCATGTAATGACATTTTTCCCAATTTAAAATAAGACCTTTTTCCTCACATCTTTTTAAAACTTTTTCCAAATTTTCAAGACAATTATCAAATGTACTCCCAAAAACAGTTAAATCATCCATGAAAATCTCCAAACAGTTTTCAACCATGTCGCAAAAAATGATTAGCATACATCTTTGAAATGTTGCTGGGGCATTGCATAAACCAAATGGCATCCTTCTGAATGCAAATGTTCCAAAAGGACATGTGAATGTAGTTTTTTCTTGATCTTCGAGTGCAATGGGAATTTGATAATAGCCTGAATATCCGTCAAGAAAACTGTAGTAGGAATGACCTGCTACTCTTTCTAAAATTTAATCCCAAAATGGTAATGGAAAATGATCTTTTCTAGTGGCATCATTTAATTTTCTATAATCAATACACATCCGCCAACTAGATGGGACTCGACTTGTTAACAATTCACCTTTTTCATTTTTATCACTGTGATGCCAGATTTTTTTGGAACTACTTGTGTTGGGCTTACCCACTTACTATCAGAAATAGGGTAGATAATTCCAACATCAAGTAGTTTGAGAACTTCAGTTTTCACAACATCTTTCATGTGTGGATTTAATCTCCTTTGTGGTTGTTGAGATGTTTTAGCATTTTCTTCTAAGTGAATTTTGTGAGTGCAAATTAGTGGATTAATGCCATTAAGATCTTTTAGTGTCCAACCAATTGCATTTTTATGTCTTTTAAGCATATCAACTAATTTTCCTTCTTGATTACTTGATAGTTTGGAAAAAATTACCACCGGATATGTTTCATCTTCTCCAAGGAATGCATACTTTAATTCTTCTGGAAATGGTTTTAACTCCAATATGTTTTCTTCCACAAGAGTTTTCTTCCACAAGAGTTTCAATAAGATTTTCATCTTCACTTTCATCTCCTTTGTCATGTGGTTGTTTACAAAGATTAAACACATTAAGCTCCAAAGTCATGTTACCAAATGACAACTTCATTATTCCATTCCTGCAATTTATAAGAGCATTAGAAGTTGCCAAAAATGGACGACCTAAAATTACAGGAATTGCATTACAAGCTTCAATAGGTTGTGTATCTAAAACTATGAAATCGACAGGATATACAAAGTTATCAACTTGGACCAACACGTCTTCGACCATACCTCTTGGCACTTTAACAGATCTATCAGCAAGTAAAAGTGTTACTGAAGTAGGTTTTAACTCGCCTAGATTGAGTTCTTGATCAACTGAATATGAAAGTAAATTCACACTAGCTCCAAGGTCAAGCAATGCTTTTTTAACTTTTCGTTCTCCAATAATACAAGAAATAGTAGGACAACCTGGGTCTTTGTATTTCAAAGCATTATTATTTTGAATGATTGCACTTACTTGTTCGGCTAAAAATGCTTTCTTTTTCACATTCAATTTTCTTTTCACAGTGCACAAGTCATTTAAAAATTTGGCATATGATGGTACCTGCTTTATTGCATCTAATAAAGGAATATTAACTTTTACTTGTTTAAAAATATCATATATATCAGAATTCAAATTTGTTTTTTTTGTATTTTTTAATGCATGAGGGAATGGTGGTGGCGCTATCTGTTGATCCTCCTCTTCGCAAGTTATGGGTTCCATTTCCTTACCCTTTGGAGTTGATTTATCATCATCTTCACAAGGTTCAAGATTGGATTTTTCCACAACCTTACCACTGCGAAGGGTAATAACAGATTTTACCTGATCCATCGGTTGAGTTCCAGAAGTTCCAGTTTGTGAATGATGATCCTTGGGATTAGGCTGTGGTTGTGAAGGAAATTTACCTTTTTCATGAACATTAAGGGTGGATGAAAATTTAGCAAGAGTATCTTTCAAATCTATCATGGTTTGAGCAGTTTGAGTATTGACAGATTTTTGCTTTGCAATGAAAGAATTCAATATATCTTCCAAATTCCTTTTAGGTGAAGGAACATAAGGTGCATAATTTTGAAAATTTTGTTGATTTTGGAAATGTGGTTGTGAAAATTGTACAGCATTATCATTCCTCCAACTAAAATTTGGATGATTTCGCCAAACTGGATTGTAACTTTGAGAAAATGGTTCAAAATTTGGCGTTTTGAAATTGTTTAAAACATTGGCTTGTTCATGGAGACATTCTTTAAAAGAAGGCAAAGTAGGACAATCTTTTGTAGAATGATCACTTGTATCACAGATGTGACATGCAATTTCTTGAACAAATTTTAATTGACCATTCTTTTTCAATTCAAGTGCCTCAACTTTTCTTGCCAAAGAGGTAAATCTGGCTTGGAGATCATGTTCATCCTTCAGAGTGTACATACCTCCACCAGATGTGGGAGATTGAATCTTGTTTGATGGTTCAATTGTACCTATCGTGTCCCAATTTTGAGCATTTTAAGCTAATGAATCGAGATACTCAATTTCCTCGTTTGGATCTTTATCTTCAAATGTTCCATTACACATAAATTCAACCATTTGCCTATCTTTAGGTGTTAAGCCTTCATAAAATTGAGAAACAACTCTCCAAATTTCAAAACCATGATGAGGACAAAGATTAAGCAATTCTTTATATCTATCCCAACACTGATAAAAAGTTTCTCCTTGTTTTTGAGTGAAAGTGATGATTTGCCTTTTGAAAGAATTTGTTCTATGAGATGGAAAAAACTTTTTCAAAAATTGTTGTTGCAATTCATCCCAAGTTCAAATGGACCCTGATCTAAGATTTTGTAACCAAGTTTTAGCTTTATCTTTCAAAGAAAAAAGAAAAGCTTAAGTCGAATGGTGTTCATGCTACAATTTAGATCATTATATGTGTTGCACACTTCTTCAAATTCTCGTAAATGCATGTATGGATTTCCAGAGTCTAAGCCATGAAAGTTGGGTAAAAGTTGGATAATACCAGGCTTAAAATTGAAATGAGATGCATCAGGGGGAAAAACTAGACATGAAGGTGCACTAGTACGTGTAGGATTCATGTGATCTCTAAGTGTTCTTCGCCTATCATGATCATGTTGAGATTGAATTTCATCTTCATTTTCTTGGATGGGTTCTTCCGCCATGTTTTGTGAAAATAAAGGATTATTTCGAATGAGTCGACCACTAAGTGTACGTGACCAAATAATGCTCATGCAAATGCAAAAGAAAAGAAGAAAAACACACAAAAGCAATAAAAATTCAAAGAAAGAAAAAAAATATAAATAAAATTAAATAGACTTGAAATTAAATTATACTTCCCCGGCAACGGCGCCAAAAACTTGTTGTCACTTTGATTGTTGCACTCGCAAGAGCAGGTTGTCCACAAGTAATATAATTCGGTGAGTCCGATATCGTATCCACAGGGAAGCTAAGATAATTAAAAGTCCACTACAATATCTTTTTGTTTTGTTTTTGTTTTTGTTTCTTTTTAATTTTTAATTGTTCGAATCTTTAATGGGTAAATTTTAATTGTTCAAATTTTAATTTAAATAGTTGAGATTAAAGGATCCACTCTTGGCATTTTAATAAAGTTAACATTAACGAACAATATTGAAATCCACTTAATAAAATGGTTCCAATATATTAAATAATCATATTTATATTATGTTATATATTATTATCTTATAAGTATATAATATAAACCAAAACTTATAAATTTGGTCAAGTATTTATTGTGCTATATATATTTGTAAACACTAAATCAAGGTTCTCACTTTAAATGGTTGGTAAAACCAAACAAACATTTAAATGGTTCCAAGAACTTAGTGTAACATATAGCAACAATAAATCAAAACTCCCACTTATAAGTAGGGTATAAAAATGCTTAAAGAAATAAATATAACATAAACAATAAATAATGATTAAATAATATAAAACATAGATTCTTACCTTTTAATAACCTTATTATTATGCCAAGAGTTTCACCTTATCATCTCAACTTTAGGAAGTTAGCTATTCATTATTCAAAGTGTAAAACTTTGAATATGAAATTAACATGCTAATTGTATTTAAATGAAGAAATAAAGAGAAAATATAGAGAGAAATATTATGAACTCAAAGATTTGTTCATAGAATGAGGGATATCTCAATACATTACAATGCACCCCTATTTATAACCAAATTTGGGGAGACAACCACAAATAAAATATTATTTTTTTATACAAAAGTCTTCTTTGGTGTTCCATGATATTATATTATATTACACATCACTTTTGAAAATCTTTTTCTCCGAATTTGCTTCTTCACATAAAAAGAAACATGTGGATAATTGAGTTGTCTAGTTGTGGTATTTTTTTCAGATTATTTGACCAAGTAATTTGGGAGATATGGTCAAAATACTAGAGCATGGTAAAACTGTCATTCCTTCGGTAACTTTATTTGTTGCTTAATTTGATCCCAATTGTGAGAGGATTTTTATCTCATGCTCTTCATCAATATTGTAGATATTATCATCAAATTTCTACAGGTCCAAGAACCATCTTAATCCCATTTGCAACGCGAAGGTTATTCTTGTTTTATCGAACCTGTAAAAATAGTAAAAACTTATAATTACACAACAACTTAATTTTTTATACAATTTATTATAAAACATATAATATTTAAACATTTAATAAAACAAAAACTATAAATTTATATTATAAAAAATTTAATTAATGTACAATTTTTATGTTTATCAAGAACCCACATAAAGAACCAACTTTTCTTTCTTTATGGTGGATTCAAACGTAACAAGCATATTCACCAACTCCTCAAGGGTTGGTGGTCAACTCCGATGGCAACATAAGATCCATGCCAACGAGCTTGTCCACAAGCCCAATCATCTTTAGGCCATGCTCATGGACCGAGGCCCCATCTCGCATGCGTAAAGTGATTAGCTCCTTGACGGTAGCATGCCTAAGAGGCCGTGTTTGCTCACCAAAGAGCTCCTTGTGATGCTAATGAATGTCAGCAGCACTCTTTGCATCCTCAAAACACCTCTGCAGCTCATCATTCATAGAAGCTTGCATATAACACCTGGCTTTCAAGTCATGGTCACATCATTCCTTGTAAGTCTGCAATTCCTCAGGAGTGCAGTCAGTCGGAGCCTCAATAGGGGGCGACTCAGTCAGTGTATATGCTATCCTTTCCGAATTCAAGACGATTTTCAGGTTTCTTAGCCAAGTGAGGTAATTAGATCCAGTTAATATGTGTTTCTCGAGTATTGTAGATAGCGGATTGCGAATCGAATACATTGTCAAAACTTGTACTGAAAAGTAAAACAGATAAATGTTGATGACTATTTTAAAATATTTGGTAAGATATAAAGTATGGACTTTAACTTTATAAATATTTACTCCCACTGTTTTGACATCTTTCACTACCCTCTAGTGAAAACGGGAAACTCCTTTCCTCAGTAGGTACGTAAGGTCCAATTAGCGAATTATGATCCCGAATAATATCAGCCAATCACAATTCCTAAAAGGTAGTTTCCAATTGCATTACCATGCAACCCTCTACTTATACTTTTGTCTCACGTTTGATTAGGACCCAATAATATGACGTCGTTCATCTTTACGTGTCAAGCCTTACCCATCGATGTTGAATCTTAATGGACGGTCGCCATGAGTTCCCTCAATAATATGAGCCGAAGTCATGGGAGTTCCACGTAGCTCACATCACCATGTCAATGGATGTCACAGCTTTCCGGTACTAAGGGCCCCCCAATAATATGAGCCGAGCCCCGAGTACGGGTAGCGATTCATCATGCACCCATTGTCGATGGAAGACATGGAAATTATAAACAAATTTATAATTCTCCTTTTCGGGCTTGATATTAATTTTGAATCTTATTCAAAATGAGGGTTTTTAATTTTTTTTTGGAAGGTCTCATCATTAATTTTATTTTAAAAGCTCGCCATGTTTGATCGTATGATTGCCGGATTCATGCAACTTTGTTATTATCATAATAATAACGCACATACTCATTATTTATAACATATCATGCATATATTATAAACAGTAAACAAAACAAGGATGATCAATCGCCCCAACACTAATGGTCTGTGTGAGCTAAACACGGGCCTAGGTCCAATCCTAGGAAAATGCACGGGATGCAAATGCAACTATTACATTAGCTTCCAATATTTACATGTCTTCGATCTTCATAATCATCATGGCCACCATCTTCCAATCTTGATCATCCACTATACTAATATTTAAAAATAAATATCCATGGCAAATAGGGATACATCTCATGGGGTGGGAACGGGCCATAAAACAAGCCCACTTTATAAATTGATAATTATTACAATCATTCAACACAAAATATCCTAGCATACACCTAGCAAATTGGGCTTGGGCTTTTGATCATCCTTCATGCATAATATCACATATCATACACCATCAATTAATTATCACAATAATTAATTGATCCAATATTATATATCTTGATCCAATCACAAACCGCCACGATTATAAACTAAATTAACAAAGTATACAAACACCTTTGTCTACTTTCTAATTAATTTATTTATAACCGAATTTCTTGTAAATAACCATTTACTATAAATAATTAAAGTCCAACTTAAATTATTTATTTCATGAGAAAAAATATTTGCAACTTTTGTAAATTTAAACTTAAGGGCCCAAAGAATCATTTTTCACCAAAAACGTTTTTGGCCCATTTAAATTTCACAAATATGTTAGCCATCTAATGGCCCAACAACATCAAGGCCCATGACACTTTGATAATCCAAAACACTTTTGGAAACCCTAGTCTCCGGCAAAATTTTTTTTTTTATTTATTAAAACATAGGGGCTGTTCGGGCAGCCCCAGCCCCTTGCTGCCCGTTTCGGGCAGCCCCTCGGGCAGCAACTTGCTGCCCAAGAACGGCCCCAAATCGGCCTTGATTTTATTGCAAAAATCATCTCATGCGGTTAGAAATCGACCTCAATATAATATTATGTATTTGCTACACCAAAATTTGTAACCATAGCTCGGATACCACTTGAAAGGGGATCGGTTACGGTGCTCGAATGCGCAACGGAAGTTCAAAATTTTATTTTTCAAGAGAAAAATTCGAGCACCTCATGAAGTAGTGTAGCAAATACGAAAACAACAAAATGTCATACATAGTGTGTTTAAGAAAAATATACCTATCAACCTCTTGAGGTTGATGTAATGGCTCCAACCAAGTTGTAAACAACTTGGCTCTTCAAGGGCAAGACAAATCTACAAGCTCTCCTTGTTCTTGAGTCCTTCCTTCAAAATCAAGCCCACCACCAAACTTAAAAGATCCACCTTACACTTGCACTAGAAAATGTAGGGAATTTTTCTTTGAAAAGAGAATTGTTTCTCCAACAATTGAAGAACAAATTGGAGAGAAAAAATGAGGAGAGAAAACCCTTCAAAATTTCGGCCATCATGTCTTGGAATGAAGGGGAGGGAGACTTGTCTTGGACTTGCAAAAAGAAAAAGACAAAGTAGCATGCCAAGCCTTGGAGATTGAAAAAGTTTTCTCCCAACCTTTCACCTCCCATGCATGCAAATCTTATTTGATTTTTAACAATTAAAAATCCATGGACTTAATTTAATTATCTCAAACATATTTGAGACTAATTAAACATTACTTGAATTTACCCAAGTCCCACTAGTTAAATAATTATTTAAATTGAGCTCTACAAGAATCAATATGATTTAATTAATTCAACACTTGAATTAATTTAATTATTTGGACTCTACTAGGTCCACTAGTGTTTAATTAATTAAACACTTGAATTAATTTAATTTAGTCCATAATAATGTTTATGAAAATCAGAATTTTCAAATACATTATTTATTTGGCCAACTTTTAATTTAAGAACACATTCATAAATTAAAATTACATTTCTCTCATAGAAGTCATACTTCTATTTTTCTTTACGCTTATAAACTCATTTATAAGCCGTTCAACACATTGAATTATTTTACTTCTCAACGGGATCTACAAAACTAGTACTTGTGTGGCCCTCAATGGTTCACTGATACAACTAGCCGTGGGTTCACATCTCCATGTGATTCGGACTAAACATGTCCTTATATGAGCATACCATAATTGCTCCATTCTTACTTATCAACTCCTTGATAACAAGAACATCAGAACTCAAGTCTGATAGTACCCAACCAATCATGTTAAACACCTAGCAGCATCGCTTACATGATTCCCTAGGTATCAAATGATAGTGCCTGCAAGAACCATTCAATTATGGTTAGCGTACAGTACGGTCCCTTCAACTCATATATCCCGACCGATTCGACAACCATTGGTATATCGAGAGTTGTCAATGAATCGATACTATGTGTCATGCCGTAGTTGCATAGATGGTGTAATCTATGAAACCCTTTCATAATTACCACCATACTCTGATCAGAGATTTCATACTACATATGCATGAGATCACATAGGATATCCTTACCTGAAGGTAAGCGGTGAATCCCCGACTACAATCCATCGACTCCTATATGTTTCGACAGAACACCCAATCTTGCCACCTGATGACCCCTTGAGAGTCGGTAAACAAGTCAAAGTGCAATGCTAGCACATAGAGTCTCAATGTTGTCCCGGGTCATAAGGACAAATGGTGTACAACCATAAACTAGGACGTTTCCACTCGATAAGTGAGAACCACTTGGAAAGTCCTTTATGGAGGGTTGTTCAGTGAACTCTACCAGGAGCACCTATCTGTATGCTCGGACATCACAATGTCCCCTACCAATGAAACATGGTACTCACATCGCAGATACTATTCTCAAACTCGAGCGGCCTATATCCTTCTTAACGGCGGCTGAATCGACTAGGAACTGTTTAGAATATACAGTATTTCAAATATGAGTTTCATGATACTCATCACATGAGCATCTCATATTCTTTCTATTATTTTTATATTCAAGGGCTTTATCTATGCAACTAGCATGGGTATACAGATAAAGATGTGCCAAAATAATAATTTCAAATATTATTAAAATAAAGACTGTTTATACATAGAGTTTCATTGTGAACACTCGGCCAACACTTGGCTCGACGGACACCTACTCTAACAATCTGGGAGGGGGTTGCACCAAGGGTTGTGGCGGTCTCGGAGTCGGAGCGACATAGGAAGCGCTTTGTTGCCTAAGCAATCCAGCTTTTGCCCCCTTGGCACGGTTCAACGCATCAGTAAAGCTGTTGGGTCTACTGGTATTCACCAAGGTAAAGATTTTCGGATTTATGCCATTGATAAACTGATCTGCAACGGCCTCGTCATTTTCTGCAATGTGAGGAGCAAATCTGAGAAATGTCGAAAACTTAGCAACATACTCCTCGATGTTCAGCTGTCCCTGTCTAAAATTGGCAAATTCAGCACCTTTGTCTTTTCGGTAGGACACGGGAAAGAATCGCTGATAAAACTCAGTATTAAACACCTTCCATGTAATTTGCGTGCCATGATTCTCCAATGCTCTTTTTGTGGTAAGCCACCAGTTCTTTGCAACTTTTTGCAGTTGATGTCCAACTAACTTTACTCGTCGTTAATCAGTGTACTCAAGGGAATCAAATAGCATCTCGATGTCTTCAAGCCAGCTCTCGCAATCAATAGCACTTTCAGCACCTCTCAATGTCGGCGGTCTAAATGACTGAAACCTTTTCAGCAATGTCTCCATCGGTGTAGTGGCCACATCCATCGGATCATTTGAAGTACTGCCCTGTTCTGGCACCGGTGGACGCAAAGGCACTGCTGCTCTTCGAGGAGGCATATCTGATTATCAAACGGATTAGTACACAATCTATACAATCTATCTCAGTCCTCCTCTGATCATATACCTCTGATCCAGAATCGGTTCTGATTCAGTCTTTGCAAATACATGCTCTAATCAACTCAGATAACAAGACAACATGTAATACTGAAAGCAATAAATCATGCTTGCACAACAAAAGCAAGGAAGACGACTCGATCTACCCCGCTCATTCTATTCTATCTCAGTCTACAGAACCTACTGCTCAGATACCACCTATTGTGTGGACCCGGGCGTTAACTCAATTCTCTTTGGGATTAATTGGATCTTTGCTAGAAAATGTGGGTCAAAATTTTTCTTTTTAACATCAAAACAAATGTATATAATCATAGACAAGACTATCCTCATTTTATTTCATCAAACAAAATACATGTCTTGTTTCATCAAACTCATACAAACTAGTGTTCAATACAACTACAGATCATATGTACAATCACTAGTAATCTTCTACGCCCGAAATCACCACGCTATCTCGATCTCTCATCTTTGTCGCGACCCTGATCCTGTCCCATCTGTTGTTATGCACACATACAGACACAACAACAGCCGGATACTCCGGTGAGAATAAATCCAAGTATAAAACATGTATAATGCATGTCATGCAATCATATATGAAATCATAAACATGAATCAGTAATTATAACACATTAGAAAATACAGATAAAACTCTTTGACTCTTATTCTTTGACTCAACTCGTATCTAAATCTAGGGATCCCGGTGTGAATAAGACGTAACAAGTCTCCCACCTACTCTCCCAATCACGGTGGCGGTACGTCTTAATCCTAGACTTTGGTCATGTCTGTATCGAATATCTACAATCGGAGACGATCTTCTCCTATGCCTCGATACCACCGAACGTTTAGAAACTTGGCAAATCTGCCAATGACTCCTATCTCAATGCTTGAATATAATTCAATAAACAAAGCATAAACATATCAAAATATAAACAATCTAGTATGTGATTTTGGGAAACTCAAATCAAATATAATTCGAGTTGTATCTTCCCGAATCAACATGAATTATACCTTCTTGTCGTTCAATCTTTGTCGATGTCGAAGTCTCGATGTCGAATCTGTCAATATCAAATCTGAAATAATACGTTCAAGATGCATTCTATCAATCTCTAACTCAAATCAACACATATACGAATCAATAATCAATCTCGATACATTTTGACGGCATAAGGACGTAGTTTCTCAATACCAATCAATTCAACTATCAATACTCAATAACAGTAACTCACATATCCACCTATATACAATCCCAACAAGTCAAAATCCTCAAGAACATAATTTACCATGCTGATATTTGCATAATCTCCACTCAATACCTGCTGGAATTTCATCACAATCACATATGGTATCATTTCTTTAATCCATTTTCAACTATATGTTCACAATAATCATAAGAACACAAAATAGAAACCAAAACCTGATTTCCCCCAACAACTCAACTTCAAAACATGCTGAAACTTAAAGATACTTACATATTTTTGAAGCTTATGATGCAAGGAGCAATAATCTAAGCTCGGATCACAATTCAGGTGGTTAGATGTTGCACAACCAATTTTCTCATAAACTTTGGAGTAGAGGATGTTTCCTTCAAAGATTTTCGTTCTTCAGCTGAGAAATAATGAAGGAATGAAGAGGTGTACCCATATCAATGCATGGCAAGGACACATGTCTCATTCTTCATTCTGCACGTCGCACCGCGGGTGAGCTCACTCTGCACCGCGGGTGCGCTAAGCTCACGACCTCCCTTCTAAATTTCCAAAATAGACGACCGCGGGTGCGCTCACTTTTGTACCGCGGGTGCGGTGTCGTTCTGTATGAAAAATCCAACTTACTGCCCATCAACCACGGGTGCGGTCAGTATCCTAGCGCGGGTGCGGTGTTGCTTATATTCAAAACTCTAACTTTCTGCCCTTACACCGCGGGTGCGGTAGAAATGATGGTGCGGGTGCGGTCCTTCTCAATGCACACTTTCCCATATCATTTTACCAACCTACAATTCTCGGGCATTACACATTATCTATGTTGGCTTTCCTTTTATGCTCAGTTGTCCATTCCTCTATGGGCTTTTCTATTCGTTGAGGTGCCCCATCAGAAACGACAACTGCTGTATTAGATTTTAGAATCTTCATGGGACCATCAGTAATGACGTACCACATGTCGTCATCTTGTGCAGCTAGATGAGCCTGCATTCTTATTTTCCAATCATCAAAATATTTTCTGGAAAACATCGGTATTTTGTTGAATGAAGACATAATGATCCGTTTTGAATAAGAGTATCCACAAACAAGATTAACAGAGCTCTGATACCACTTGTTAGGATCGGTTAATCAGATGGGAAGTGTTTAGAAGGGGGGTTGAATAAACACTCGTAGTTAATGAAATCTTTTCGTAGTAAAGTCTCAGTTTCGTGACAAACTGAAACAAGAATCTTTTCGGTCAATGACAATCAGTTTAACTGATAACAGTTGTGGAAAATAAACTGATTGAAAGATAGAATAAGTAACTGAAATGATAACACACATAGAGTTATGGATGTTCGGAGAATTAAATACTCCTATGTCACCCCTTCTATCACAAGGATAGGATATGCACTAAAAGATTTTGATCGATACAAAAATTGTATAGACTCACTTCAGTTTGGACTTAACACTGCCAAAACTGAAACTCTTAGCTTAACCAATTTCTTACAGTTCTACGACTGATCTTAGCACAACTGATCTAATTAAAGATCAATGTAATACAGAATAGCTTGTGCTAAGTAGCTCGAAAGGTAGCCTCAACTGCTACAAATTAATCTTATAAGCGTGAGCTATTTAAACTTTGAATAAATCTCGATAGAGTAACAGCAAGCTCATTGAAAATCGTTCGTGTCTATTTTCTCGACTGCTTTTCTCACCTATTTATAGGCTTCTCTCCAACGGTAACATTAAATAATATTTGAATCTTTATATCCGTTGATTTCCACGTGAAAATTCTTCTAACAATCGTACACTGTAGACTCTGAAGTGCGGCATTCCACTACGAGTTGCAGTCTGCTTTGTACTATTGTCGGTTGAACGGTTGAATGTCCTTTTCAACAATTGAATACGTCTACAGCTGAAAGATCAGCTGAGTAGTCACTGCAAGCTCGTAACTGAAGGTCTCAACTGATCAGTTTTCAACTTGATCAGTCAGTTCTCTACTTCAGTTCATTTTAGCTGAATTCAGTTGCCTTTGGTAATTCACGTGATACGCTTTAGTTAGTCAAACTGTCAGTTTAATTGTGTAGCTTGATTTCTTGATCAGTTATTTCAATAAGTATATAGTTTGTCAAACAGCCGAAATTATGTTTCCAAGAATAATTATATTTAAAAAAAATAAAATTGTAAATAGACAATAACCAAAATGCATCCTCATGCACTTCTGTTGGTTGTGTTCCCTCGGACTTGTCTTGGAGATGACGCTGCATCGCACCATTTAGTAAATCCTAACAAAAAAATTTTGTCAATAAAATAAAAAATATTGAGAAGCTATTTCAAATCGTTGAAACAATTATAACCTCAACTCGTATTGATTCATCATCAACAAGAGCTCCTCTTTTCTTTTTACTTTGTCGACTCAAATGTAATATTTCAATACGAGTTGGTTTTCTGTCATTTTCTTGAAAATAAACATAGAAAAAAAAAGATTTTTGATTAAATATGCACACACGAAGGACACTAAATTACCGATATAAAATTAGACAATTGGATGAAATGTGAGATTACTATTTTTGTACTAAATAACATATTTAACATACAAATTTCAATCAACATTTATATATAATAAATAAAAGGATAAATAAAATAAGCAAGTGTCCAAAAGATAAGAGAATGGAGAATTAGAATCCCAATGAAAAAGGGGCAGTAATAAGTTACGAAAGACACGTTCCATGTGTGGCGTATGTGTAACGTACCATACTTTTTACTACTTAAAATTTGCGAAAAAATTAAAAATTTTCTTAAAAGAGTAATCAACATTCAAATTTGAATTGGAATAAACTATTCATCTCAATAATTTGTTTCAACAAAAGATCTCAAAGGAAGTTCACTAAAAGTACTTGCTTAAAATCCCATGAATAGAAATGTGAAATCAGATTATTAGATCATTTCAAAAATTCTTAAAAACTGGGGCGGTCCTCGGGTCTAGCCTCCCGCTCAGTCCAAGCCTGCTCCTTGGTCCCCACCTCCTGTCTCCTCATAAACATCCTCACCTGCATTGATCAAGTCTAGTGAGTCTAAATACTCAACACGTATAAACTGGAAGTAACGAGTAATACGTAATAAAATAACATGCAACTTCAAAATAGGACGTACATACTTGAAACTTGAACTTTAAATAAACTGGAACATACATACATAAATTAGACGTGCCATATCGTGAAAACTTTCATAAACTTGCTTGCATACGTGTACATACATAACTTCATCATTTTGCGTAGAGGCATATTTCAAAGCAAGTGACCCATAACATAATTGCCTGATCAGACTAAACCACAGTACTAGGCTGACAGGGACGTATCCACTGCCACATACATAAGATCTCCGTTCATAATTTAACGGGCTGATTGGTCCCTATTCATGATTTAACGCTTTCCAATCTCGATCTAAACCCGTTCATAATTTAACGGGCGGATTGGTCCCTGTTCATAATTTAACTCTTTCCAATCCTAACATAATTTAGTCACAAGACATTTAGCATGCCTCAAAAACTTTAAAATATTTTATTTGCACGTCAACATACTTACTTGCGTTGAGGGATTCGTTGGACTTCGATTGGGGCCGTTGCTGCACATACTAATCATGAATTTACATACTTAACTTGCATAGCTTAGACGTAATAATCATGCTTACTTACAAGTTCAATCGATTCCTTAAGACGTTCTTAAATTCCCATGACTCGACCTTGTAAATCATTGTACTAAATTATGACATCAAATCTCAAAACATACTATAGAATTTCCCTAAAATATGAAGGACATGGACCGTGTAGGTTCGCTAAATTGTTTCGTGAAGAAAAGGGAAGGCACGGACCCCGTGCCTAGGTCCTTGTAGAGGTCCGTTTATGTGCGCAAAGAAATTGCTCTGGAAAAAGAACGGACACGGACCCCGTGCCAGGGTCCGTCTACAGGTCCATGTAGGTTTGCAAATTTGACACTTCGAAAAGAACAAAGGCACGGACCCCGTGCCCAGGTTCGTGTAAGTGTCCGGGTACCTGCAGGACGTGCAAACTCGCGAAAATTCAATACAGACGATACTTATCGTTCTAAAATCGATTGTACGGACCATGAACCGACACCCCGAGATCCATCCTAGAACACCGTACCATTTAACAAAATTCATACAAACACCCAAAGTAACGATGTTCACCCTACGACACATACGACACAAAAATACGGCACTTGACATCAAATCGTTTCCTACGACTTCTAATTAATTCAAGTGCCTATCGACACGAAACGAAAATACTATCACCATCCCAACATCATGCTAAACATACCTAGACGCAGCAACATTCACCTGTCGATCCCAAACAAAGCCTGCAACATTTAAAACTTCCAGAATGCATCAATATCTTAATTTTTCTGAAAACGAAGTTTGAGCAGTCCCACAAAAAATGCCATAACTCACTCAATTTTCATCCAAAAATTTTCGAATTTACTGTCCAATCGAAGGTATCAAAAAGTTCTACAATTTTTGCGTTGAAAATTTTCTCAAAATCCCGACTGAAAAATCGCAGTATTTAAAATGACAGCAAAACATAAATTTGTTATCCAAAAATTGTTTAAAAATTGATCTTAACATGATTGCTCAAACTTCTACACATCACACATGGTTTTTTACGCATAAATAACAACACAACGCATAATATGACGAGATCGATGCATAAACGAAAGAATATACGTGCCTTTTGTTGACATACTTTATCGAAACGGCGATACCGAAGCAGAGATAGCGTGAGGATTGATTCGGGATGAACGTGGCACTTAAAACTTTGTAGAAAACACATGAAAATTTGCTGGAAGATGGAGAGGGAAGGGGTCACAAATAAAATGTTTGACAAAATATTTGAAACGATTTTGGATCAAAATTTTGGGTCTCAAAAACCGAGTCTTCTGTGTTTTCAAATACTGTGAATTTTTGGTCAATTTTCTGGGAAACCTTCAACATATAAAACGTAGAACTTTTGGATACCTTCGATTTGACAGTAAATTTGTAATTTTTGGACAAGAAACGAGTGAGTTATGATCATTTTCGTGGTACTGCACAAGCTGTGAAATTTCTGTGTCATAAAATCCGTCACCTTCTGTTATTTCGAATTCTGCGACTTATAGGTTGGTTTTCTGGAAATATTTTCAATATAAGATTTGTAGTACTCTGTGTCATCTTCGATTTTACAGTAAATTAGTAATTTAATGATAAGAAATGAGATATATATGATTTTTATCGTAAAACCGCTCAAGCTGTGAAAATTTGTGCATGTTCTTCACGTTTTCTCAAGTTTTGTTTGCAGGCTTTGTTGGGATCTCCTGAATCTTTGCTACTTTGGTTAGGGCAGCATGTCTAGAGCATTCCAATGAATCCCTCGACATTTTTAAGTATGTTCAACGTGCAAAGAAAATATTTTTATGTTTTTGAGGTATGTTAAATGTTTTGTGACCAATTATGAACGGGTTTGGAAGTCAGTGAACGTGGCCGAGGACCTCTCCACTCCGGTAAAGCATGACCGGGTTTAGATCAAGATTAGAAAGCGGTAAAGCATGACCAGCGACCAATCCACCCGATAAAGCATGACCTGGGATCTCGTGTGTATGGTAGTGGACATCCCTGCCAGCCCAGTACTGTGGTTTTGTCTGATCAGGCGCATTTATGTATGGGTCACTTGCTTTGAAATATATCTCTACGCAAAATGATGTTATGCATGTTCAAGTATGCATGATGCAAGTATGTTTATGAAAGGTTTATGAAATGATGTCACGTCTATGTACGTATTTTCAAGTTCAAGTATGTACGCTCTACTTTAAAATGCATGTGATTTTTATTACGTTTTATTTGTTATTCTCAGTTTATACATGTTGAGTCTTTAGACTCACAGGACTTGATCGGTGCAGGTGAGGACGAGGTTGAGGAGGCAAGAGGTGGGCACCAGTGAGCCGGCTCGGACTACGCAGAGGCTAAACCCGAGGACCGCCTATGTTTCAAGAATTTCTTTATGCATTTTAAACTCATTTACTCGGATGTTTTGGAAAAACATTTTATGTTGTTTAAAACAAGTACTTTTGCAAGCTCGTTTAAATTCCAAATATTTTGTCAAACATTTTATTTGTGATGCATTTTGAAAGATGATTTTCTTATTTAAGAAAATTTTTATTTTTCCGCAAATTTATGTAGTTCAAAATACGGTACGTTACATTTGATATCATAGTCGTGTCCTTGTAAAGGGTTATGACTACTGCCAGTTGCGAGAAGCTCACGAAGTCACACCTCAAGTCTGTAAGTTTTAAAGTTTTAAATTCTTTCATGTAGTAAGCATCAAGTCATGATTTTAACATGTGCATGTTTAAGTTCAAATTACGTGCATCTTATGATATTGTTATATGTTCATGCATATTGGGTTTACGTGTTGGGTAAATATTGAATACAGGGGCGAGGCCCAGGCCAGAGGAAGTTTATGAGAGGTTCAGTACAATGAACCCAAAAGAGTTCTCGGGGACCACTGAACCGATGATTGCTGAAGGATGGATTAAGTCCATCGAATTAATATTTACTTTTATGGAGCTGCAGGATACAGACAGGGTCAGGTGTGTCACATTCCTACTGACAGGGGACGCCAGATTGTGGTGGGAAAGCTCATCAGTGTCAGTGAACTTGCAAACACTGACTTATGATGGTTACAAGGAGGTCTTCTACTCCAAATACTTCACTGAGGAAGTACGCTCCCGCCTGACTAGGGAGTTCATGACACTGCGACAGGGAGACAACAGTGTTGCAGAGTTTGTCAGGAAGTTCGATAGGGGGTGTCACTGTAACGCCCCGAAAATTTAAAGGTCCACGCAAACCACATGCATGCAGTTATTAAATTCCTTTGTATTTTTAATTTAATCTTTAAATAAGACGTATTAATGCGTTTTAATCCCGAATTAAACCAAACCTGAATATAAAATTTCCAAATTAAAACTTAGACTTCTAATAATTATTTAAGCTTAACCCTAATATTTCATAATTTTATAAGGCTTAAACTAGGCGTTTCAATTAACTCGTTAATTAGAGTTTCGTGCGGCGATAAAATCCCGAATAAACCCAAAACTCATTATTTTGATCCCAAATTTTAAACATAGCATTTTTAAGATTTATTCTACTCTTCCAAGTCATGAGCAACACCTGTGGACCCATGGATTCAATTTTTGTTCTTTAATTTTCGTTTTTAACACATAACCAAACCACCCCAGTCAACTCCTAATTTACTCGAGCCACGCCCGAGCCACCTTGAGCCAAAACCTAGCCAACCCATCTAGGGACCCTACTGACCAGCCCCGAGCCCAAGAACCAGCCACTAAGTCGCACAATCACTCCTGGAAAGTTGGTATCAGAGCAAAGTTCCTGTAAAGGGTTGTGCCACCATCAGCGCCGGAAAGATCAGTCGTCAAGCCTCAATTTGTAAGTTTACATGCTTTATATGATTTTATGACGTTACCTGTATAATTATATGAATTATATGTTTATGTTACAAGTTTAATAGCTCTATGAGGATATATGATTTATAAGATTTGAATTTTTTTATACGTGATACGATATGAAATAAGAAATTATTTGATTTTACCGCATGTTGGTTTTGTGGTGGAATTGGACTATGCTGATTTTTGGGTTTTAGTATTGATGTCTACTTTTTGGGCCACAAGTTAATCGTGAGTATTATGAATGCTTTTGAGACACGTAGATTTTCTAAGAAAATATTTATGATTCGTGGGTACTAGTTGATTTAGTTTTGGGAATTAGACGTAAGGAATAATGATTCGAAGACTGCGATTATTTTTGGAAGTAGAAAAATGTATAAATTGGGATTTTAAGTTTGATGAAAAGTAAGATTGGTTATAGGAATTGACTTTTGAGGTAAATAAGTTTAAAATTATCAAAATTATGTTATGGGAAACCCGTAGAAGAGAATTAAGAATGCCAAGAATTTATGGATTAATCATAAGATTTTTGAAACTAAGGACCAATTAGGATGATTTTTGAGGAAATTAAGAATTAATTTTGTAAATATTAAGGAATTTGAGGACTAGTTTAGCATTAAGCGATAATTAAATGGTTTAAATAATAAAAATTTTGTGGATTTAGACTTTTAAGAATATTTGGAACATTGGGATATCTTGGGTTATAATGTTATAAGGAATGTTAATTAAGAGTTTTTAAGAATGAATCGAAATTAGGCTTGAAAATCTAAGAGTTAGCGGATGCTTTTGGGATTTTAAGGTTGAAATTTAATAAATTGATGAATATTTTGGGTATAAAATAAGGAAAATAATATACGATAAGTATGACCATCCATCTTTTAACTTTGGGAATTTTAAGAAAAATTGAAATTCGAGGTAATAATAATATAGTACCAAGTCGTTATGGGTCGTTTTAAGTTGCGAACTGCAAAATAAGGATTTAGAAGGAAAATTTAATTGGGATCAAGGAGACGTAAGGACATTCTAGGACTTACCAGAGTAACGCAGCGGAAGCGTGGATTTTTGGGATACTAGAACTAATTCTAAACTTTGAGTTATTAAGAATAAGAGAATTTTGAGGACAAAATTCAATCTAAGGGGAAAAGATTGTAACGCTTTGAAAATTTAAAGGTCCACGCGAACCACATGCATGTAGTTATTAAATTTCTTTGTATTTTTAATTAAATGTTTTAATTGCATGAATTAAGTATGTTGTGCATATTTAAATGTTTAAAATATATTTTTCTACATGATTTCATTAAAATATATTTTTAAAGGTTATTCGAGTTGCGATCGAGGAACGAAGACCGAGGGCTGAAAAATAGAAAATATTTTTATCGATTAATTGTTTTTAATTATTTAAAATATGATTGATGCTTTTTATTATTTTTGAAAATAAGGGGGTTTTGAGGTGATTTTATATGCCGGGACGTAAATTTTATCGGTGTTGGTTTTTCAACAAAAATATGGACTTTTTGGCAACCCGACTATTAAATTCATAAACTTATTTTTACAAAACTATTTTAATATTTTAATTAAATCCTAATCAAGCACTAGTGGGCCTAAATTTTTGCTTAATAGGCCTAAGCCTTAATTAGTAATTTAATTAGTGTTTAAATATGTTAAAACCCCACCCCAAACCCTCATTAACCATCGGCCACACACTCAAGCAAATTCACAACTCTTTCAAAAACACACGACAACACAACACACCATATTTTGAAGAAAAAATCGAGAAGAAGCTGAAGGAAAAATCAAGCCAAGGTTCTTGCTCCGTTCTTCGCAAGTAGTCGACGAATAATCGTGCGTTTAAAACGCAAAGGCACGCCATATTCTTTTCTTTAAACTTCTATCACACCATAGTATTTTATTTAATGAATTTTAGCATGAAAAAAAGGTACTCAAATTATAATTTTTGCAACTATTCATATGCATGTGTTTAACTCTTGTTTGTTGATTCAAAAATCATGTTTAATTTGTGTTAAGGGGCTGCCATGGTTAGGGTATGGATTAAGGGTGTTTTAAAAAAAGTTTAGGGTCCTAGAAACACACCAAATAAGCTGAAAACGTGAATAGCAACGCTGGAATAAAAAACGCAGGCAGCAATTAAGAAGGAACCGTGAGTTTGTTTGGTTGTGCAAAGCTAAGGGACTCGATCACTATGCAAGGGGGCTTGGGGTTGGGCCAAGTCTCGAGGGGGGCTCGTGTTGGATGTGGGTAAGGGTCAGGAATGGTCCTAGCACGGCTAGGACCACTGGTGCGCAGCCTTGGAGGAGTCCCATGCAGCAGGGACTCCTCGCGCAAGCAGGATTCTGGGTTGCTGATATAAGGGGCTCGCGGCTGGCCTGGGGGCGAGCTAGGTGGGTCCCATAGGGTCTAAGGAAGTTGGGTAAGGTCTGGGATAGGGGCTGGTGCGGCTGGATCGCTGCTGGCTCAAGGGAAAAGAGGAAACTGTGAGGGAAAGCCATCAAGCGTGAGGTAGTTGTGCAGAGTTCAGATGGCTTGATGCTCTTGTTCAGGGGCTGAGCTTGGCTAGGCTGGGTTTGGGCGTGGCCTAGGGTCAGTAAGGGTCATGGGTGGCCAATGGTTAAGGGCTGGTAGTGTACCAAGGTGGCTAGGAGACCTATTACACTTAGAACCCTACAAACGCACACACGCATGCACTTGGGGTTGGTTTCCAGGAGTGATTGCGCTACTTAGGGGCTGGTTCATGGGCTCGAGGCTGGTCAATTGAGTCCCTAGAGGGGTTGGCTATGTTTTGGCTCAAGGTGGCTCGGGCATGGCTCGAGTAAATTAGGAGTTGGCTCGGGTGGTTCAGTTATGTGTCAAAAACAAAAATTAAAGAACAAAAATTGAATCCATGGGTCCACGGGGGTGGCTCATGACTTGTAAGGGTATAATAAATCTTAAAAATGCTATGTTTAAAATTTGGGATCAAACTAATGTGTTTTGGATTTATTCGGGATTTAATCGCCGCACGAAATGCTAATTAACGAGTTAATTGAAACGCCTAGTTTTATGCCTTATAAAATTATGAAAAATTAGGGTTAAGCTTAAATAATTATTAGAAGTCTAAGTTTTTAATTTGGGAATTTTATATTAAGGTTTGGTTAAATTCGGGATTAAAACGCGTTAATACGTCTTATTTAAATATTAAATTTAAAGTCCTCGATTTTTAAGCTAAATAAAAATATGGAAAAATTCATGTAGGCTTAAATAATTATTTGAGACATGTAAGAGTCAATGGAATTAAGAAAAACTCGAAAACGTGAAATTTTACGTCTAGGGGTAAAACAGTCTTTTTACACCTAAAAATTAGTAAAGATAATGGCAGTGCCCTAAATGCCGTTTTTATGATATTATGCCTATTTGTAAATGTTTATGAAATGTTCATGATTAAATTATGATTTTTAAATGTTTAAGGAATTTTTATGATTTAAGGAAGACATTTAAAAGACATGTTACATGCTTGGTTTCAAAAACAAAAATGTTATGTTATGCATGATTTTATAAAGTGATGTGAATGTAAAACGTTGAAGGAACTGAAGTAATTGCGACTAATTCGTTAATGTTGGAGATATCGTGAGGGCGACGGTCGCAGTGGGAGCCCGACGATCGTATTTCTATTAGTACGAATATGAGGTAACGGTAAAAATGGGAATATCGTGAGGGGAAAAGGTCCCAGAGGGAGCCCATTTATGGGAAAAGGCCCCAGAGGGAACCCCGACGATCGTATTTCTATTCGAAAGAGGATAGGCCAAGGCTCAGTTGACCGGAGAGAGTGTCGCTGATGTCCCCGCCGCCCAGTACTGTGGTTACATGTAGATGGATCAATCGATTTTTGAGGTTTATGTCATGTTGAGGAAAGCCACAATTAACGATCTGAATTCAACAAAGGAAAATGTTTATGATCATGTTAAAATGTTTTATGTCATGTTGGAGAAAAATGAAAAAAGTTAAGGTTTATTTATGCATGTCATGAAATGTTATTTTTACATAAAAGTATTTTCACTGTTGCATGCGATTTTATACGTATTATTTGTTATAAAGATTATGGTGTATTGAGTCTTTAGACTCACTAGATGTGATGGATGCAGGTGAGAGTGAGGGAGGACTTGATGGGTGATTTTGCTAGACTGTTGGTGCACACAACCCGAGGACCAGCGCTTCTTTTTTTCCGCATTTAAGATTTATGATTCACAAATTATGTTAAAGATTTTAAGACTATTTATTTAAGCTTTTGAGAGATTTTTTAGAGGTTTAGTATGGGCTATAGTTTTCAAATTATTGCTTTTTAGGTTTGGTAAAACAGTAGACGATTTCAGTTTTATGACTATTTCACTTGATTTTTAAAATGCTAGTTGGTTGATGTTTTATTTTAAAGGGTAAAATATTTTATATTTTCATGTGATATATGTCATGTCCGAAAAATTTGGAGTTTTAAAAAAAAAATTCTAGTACTTTTAAAGGAATAAAAAGGGCAGACGTTTCAGTCACTTTGTGCTCCTGATTGCAAATGATGCCCGGGAGAAGCTGAGAAATTTTATTGATGGGTTGCGGCCGATCTTGCGTCGTGATGTTCGTGTGGCTGGTCCTACTACTTATGCCCTTACTGTGTCTAGATCCTTGGCGACAGAACAGGACCAAAGGGACATTGGGAGTGATAGGCAAGGCAAGAGGCCCTATCAGGCACCTCAGCAGCAGCAACAGCGACCCCCATTTAAGAGGTCTTTCCAAGGACAACAAGGGAAGAGGCCATTTCAGGGACCGCCGAAAGTCAAGGGTCCTATTCCTCAGCAGAAGGCTCCACAGAAGCCCAGTGAGTACCCATTGTGCCCGAAGTGCTATCGCCAGCATCCGGGAAAGTGTTTAAGGGGATCGGGCAAATGCTTCAAATGCGGAGCCAGCGACCATATGCTAAGAGATGCCCGCAGTGGAGGTAGCCTACCCAGGGAAGAGTGTTTGCCATGCAGGCAGAGGAGAGGAACCCAGATACGACCCTGATGACTGGTAACTTATTTAATTCAGCACAGTGTAATTTTTCTTTGCATGTTCCGAAATTGTTTTGGGATTATTAGTGTGTTAGTTAGTATTTTTGGTGAATTGTGTAGAGATTTTCAACTATGCATGAGTTTAAGATTAGTATTTTGGGATATAAGCTTTGTGTCTTCGGCTAACGTCTCTCAGGAAATATTTTCATAAAGAGAGTAGCCACAAAGGCCTCGATAGATTCAGGGGCCACACACTCTTTTATCTCGGAGACGCTCGCTAATAATTTGGATGTCAAGTCCATTGGACTCGACGTGAACTATTCAGTGACAGTCCCCTCAGGGGAAGAGTTATCAGCTACTAGCGTGGTCAAAGACATCGATCTTGAATTGCAGGGCCACCTAGTGTATGCTGATCTGATTGTGCAGCCAATGCCAGAGTTTGATATCATTTTGGGAATGGACTGGCTGGCGAATAATAGAGTTCTTATTGACTTTCAGAAACGGTTAATGCTGGTAAGACCATTGGGAATGGAGCAGTTTCTCTTTGAGCTGGATAGATGGAGGAGTTTCCCTCGCATGATCTCTTTCATGCAGGCACGGAGACTTATTCATAAGGGTTATCAGGCTTTCTTGGCCAGGATTGTTTCAGTGGCTGACGCACCCACTCCGTCGTTATATGATGTACCAATAGTCAGAGATTTTCTTGACGTGTTTCCTGATGACGACATAGCACTTCCACCAGAGAGAGAAGTGGAGTTTTCCATTGACCTTGTGCCAGGTAACGTGCCAATCTCTAAGGCACCATACCGTTTAGCTCCAACTCAGATGTTAGAACTCAAAAATGAGATTCAGGAGCTCTTAGATAAAGAATTTATCCGCCCTAGTTTCTCACCATGGGGCACACCAGTGCTCTTCGTAAAGAAGAAATAAGGGAGCATGAGGTTGTGCATCGATTACCGAGAACTGAACAAGGTAACGATCAAGAACAAATACCCACTTCCAAGGATCGAGGACTTGTTTGATCAGTTTCAGGGAACCACAATGTTCCCTAAGATAGATCTGCGATCTGGATATCATCAGCTGAAGGTAAAAGATGCAGATGTTCACAAGACTGCCTTCAGAACTAGATATGGGAATTACGAGTTCTTAGTGATGCCATTCCGATTGATGAATGCTCCAACAATTTTTATGGACTTGATGAATCGAGTATTTCAGCCCTACATAGTGTTCATTGACGACATTCTTATCTACTCAAAGAGCCATGAGGAGCATGGTTAGCATTTGGATACAGTTTTGCAGGTCTTGCAAAGTCGCAAGTTGTTTGCAAAATTTAGTAAGTGTGAATTCTGGTTGGAGAAAGTAGCATTTTTGGGTCATATAATATCTAGCAGTGGTATTGAGGTGGATCCAACTAAGGTGGCAGCAGTTAAGGAATGGGTTGAGCCGAATAATGCGTTAGAGATTCCCAGTTCCCTATGTTTTGCAGGCTATTACAAGAAATTTATTTAGGGGTTCTCCTCGATTGCAGTGCCACTCACTTCATTGACTAAGAAAAATGCTAAATTCGTATGGAGTGGAGAGTGTCAGAAGAGCTTTGATACTTTTAAGCTAGCTCTTATTACAACGCCAGTGTTAGTCATGCCAGCAGGGCAAGGCAATTTTGTGCTATACACCGATGCATCTAAGCTCGGTTTAGGCGCATTATTGATGCAACATGGTCGGGTTAAAGCTTATGCCTCCAGACAGTTGAAAGTGCATGAACAGAATTATCCGACTCATGATCTTGAGTTAGCTGTCGTTGTCTTTGCGTTGAAGATATGGAGACATTATTTGTATGGAGAGAAATGCCAGATATTCACAGATCACAAGAGTCTCTAGTATTTCTTCAAACAGAAGGAGCTGAACATGAGACAAAGACGGTGGTTGGAATTAGTAAAAGACTACGATTGTGTAATTAGCTACCATCCAGGGAAATCTAATGTCGTGGCAGATGCATTGAGCAGGAAATTAGCAGTCGTATCACAGCTGTCAGTGCAGAGATCTCTTCAGTCAGAGATTCAGAGATTTGGCATAGAAGTTTATACTAAGGACATAGCTCCTAAGCTGTCTAATCTGACAGTCCAGTGTAGTGGTCAGCCTTCAGATGAGCAGTTACAGAAATGGAGACTGAAGGATGAGGCCAAGGGAAGTGTACTCTACACAGTGTCTGATGGTATTGTTAAGTAAAGAGGAAGGATGTGGGTGCCTAGTGTTGATTTGATTAGAGAGGTTATCTTGTCGGAGGGACATGCATCTCCGTATTTCATCCATCCAGGAGGTACCAAGATGTACAAGGATTTACAGATGTTATACTGGTGGCCAGGTATAATGCGGGATATCCGTTGATTTGCATCTGAATGTCTCATTTGTCAGCAAGTTAAAGCAGAGCATCAGAGACCAGCAGGAATGTTTAAGCCGCTCCATATCCCCGAGTGGAAATGGGAGAATATTACCATGGATTTTGTTGTTGGTTTGCCGAGGTTAGTCAGAGGATCCAATGTCATTTGGGTTATAGTGGATCGACTTACTAAGTCGGCACACTTCTTGCTAGTGAAGACGACTTTCTCCATGACTGAGTATGCAGAGCTCTATATCAGGGAGATAGTCCGATTGCACGGGATCTCAGTTTCTATTGTGTTCGACAGGGACCCGAAAGCCATGGGGACGAAGTTGCTATTTAGTACGACATTTCACCCTCAGACAGGTGGCCAGTCTGAGCGGGTAATTCAGGTATTGGAGGACTTGCTGCGAGCTTGTGTGATAGATTTCCATGGGAATTGGGAATCGAAGCTACCTCTAGTGGAGTTTACCTACAACAACAGTTTCCAATCTTCTATAGGTATGGCTCCCTACGAGGCACTGTATGGAAGGACGTGCAGATCGTCGATTCATTGGGATGAAGTCGGTGAGAGATCAGAACTTGGTCCAGAGAATGTTCAGCAGACTGCTGATGTGGTGGTCAAGATCTGAGACAGGATGAAGATCGCTCAGAGTCGTCAAAAGAGTTACGCTGACAAGAGAAGAAGGGATATTGAGTTTGCCGTAGGAGATCGTGTATTCGTGAGGATAGCACTTATGAAGTGTGTTATGAGGTTTGGAAAGAGAGGCAAGCTGAGTCCGAGATTTATTGGACCATTTGAAATTCTTGACAGAGTTGGGACACTTGCTTATCGTGTAGCCCTACCTCCGAATCTCGTCTCGATGCTGAGAAAGTATATAGCAAATCCTTCGCATGTCTTCAGTTTTGAGCCGTTGCAGTTGGCTCCAGATCTGTTGTATGAGGAAAGACCTGTCCAAATTCTAGACAGACAAGAGTGGAGGCTTCGGAACAAGGTGACCAAGTTGGTCAAAGTCCGGTGGCTGAATCAATCAGTGGAGGAGGCCACTTGGGAGGCCGAAGCAGACATGAGAAGCCGCTACCCGGATTTGTTTGGTAAGATTTAATTTCGAGGACGAAATTTATTTAAGTGGGGGAGGAATTGTAGAGTCCAAAATCAGTACACGTAAAACCCATCCATTTATTCAAATTTGTAAATTATTTATTTAAGTTTAAAATTATTTTTAGCAATGCATGATTTATTTATTTGCATTATTTTAAATTATTTAAGTTTATGTGATGCACGTTAAAATATTTTTCTGAGTTCAAGTTTAAGGCGATTATTCGATGCGGGATCGAAGAAAGGAGACCGACGACGATTTAGGAAATTTTAAAATGCGTATTTTATTTAAAGCAAAGAAAATGACATTTAAATGATTTATTAAGTTTTTAGTAATTTTAAAGCCTAATTTAATTATTAGATGATTTTAAGATTTTAAAATTTCAAAGTTTATCACTTGAGTATTTTTTTCTAAATTATGGGATTTTTAGTAAAGTTAATAGAGGGTTAGTAGTCTTAATTAGCAAGTTAACAATTAATTAAAGCCCTTAATCCTCACTAACTCCCACACACACATACACGTTACACTCACACACACATGCAGATACACACACACACTTGGCCTTTGCGCACACACACACATCTCTTGTACCCTTTCATTTCTTTTTGGAGAGAATTTGGAGGATTCTTAGGCTCTTTCTTCAGCAGCTCCATCTCCACCTTTCTCCTTCAAAATTTCAGCAACCACATGTTGATTTTAGTAGAAAAACCGTGCCTCAAGGCGCCCGGATCGTTTCCCGCACCGCGTCTGTAACGCCCCGAAAATTTAAAGTTCCACACGAACCACATGCATTCAATTTTTAAATTCTTTCATATTTTAATTAAATGTTTTAATTACATGAATTAAATATGTTGTGCATATTGACATGTTTAAAATATATTTTTCTATATGGTTGAATTAAAATGTATTTTTAAAGGTTATTCGAGTTGCGATCGAGGAACGGAGAACGAGGGCTGAAAAATAGAAAATGTTTTTATTAAATAATTTTTTAAATTATTTAAATTAAAGGTGATGCTTTTTCTTATTTTTGAAAATAAGGGGTTTTTAGGTTTTTTATACGCCGGGACGTAATTTTTATCGGTGTTGGTTTTTCAACAAAAATACGAACGTTTTAACAACCCGGCTAATAAATTCACAAATTTTATTAAACAAAATAATTTTTAATATTTTAATTAAACACTAAATGAGTTATTGGACCTAATTAATTTTCCTAATGGGCCTAAACCTTGGTTAGTGTTTTATTTATTATTTAAAGAGCTAATCACCCATTAGATTCATTGTAAACCCACGCCACTTTTATTGTGCAATTCAAACTCTTCCTTTCAACACTTCCTCAGGGCACACACTAGGAATAATTAAGAAAAAGTTTCAAAATATCAAGGGAAAAGCATCAAGGTTCTTCAAGGAAAAATCAAGCCAAGGTTGTCGTCGCCGTTCTTCGCAATCGCCAACGAGAATTCGTGCGTTAAATAAACAAAGGCACGCCTTAATTTTTTTTTTCTCATCTTTCACACCATATTATGCGTTTGATACATGATTGCATGAAAAACATGATGCAACTTTTATATTTTCGTTTTTATGACTATACATGCACAAAACTAGTATTTTCATCTTTTAAAACTCCTCATAATGATGCACAGAGGGGCTGCCATGGTAGGGGTACTTGAAGGGATGTTTTTATACATATTTAAGGGTCCCTAGGTCTATGTTTAAAGGCTGAAAAAAATAGGGAAGGAATAAAAACGGAAATAGACTCCTTAAGGGAAATGACTCTTCGACTTGGAGTCTTTGAGGGTCACGACTGCTAGCTGCAGTTAGGGACGGTCCAGTAGACTTAAGTGGGCAGCATAGGAGGGATGGGTAAAGGCTGGACATGCTGGTTAAGGGCTGGAGACGAAGCTAGCCTAGGTTCGAATCATATTAAGACTAGGACTCTTGTGAATAAAAATTTTGTAGCTTCCTAGGCATGTTCAAGAGACTTAATTGGCTAGAATTTGGTTGTATATGGGTTAGTTAGGTTTTATTAAGCTTTGGTTCAAGTTTGGTATAGTTTGATTAAGTTTCGAGTCCATACGAGTCAAAACTGGGAAGTACATCTAAGTTTAAAAACGAATCAGAAAACGCCTAGATTTAAGCTTAATAAAATTATGAAAACTTAGGTTTAAGCTTAAATAATTATTATAAGTCTAAGTTTGTAATTTGAGAATTTTATATTAAGGTTGGTTTAATTCGTGATTAAAACGCATTAATATGTGATATTTAAAGATTAATTTAAAAGTCCTCGATTTAAGCAAAATAAAAATATGAGAAAATTCATGTAGGCTTAAATAATTATTTGGGACATGTTAGAGTCAATGAAATTGAGAAAACATCAAATTCAAGAATTATTACGTCCAGGGGTAAAACAGTCTTTTTACACCTAAAAATTAGTAAACGTCATGGCAGTGTCCTGAATGTTCTATATGCTAATATGATTATTTTAAATGAATATGGATGTTTATGAATTTTTATATGTTAATATGTCAATTTTAAATGTTTATGAATTTTTAAGATGTTAAAACGTTTATTTTAAATGTTTAAGGATTTTTAATAAATGTTTGTTTTAAAATGTCATGGATGTTTATGATTTTAATATGTTAAATTATGATTTTTAAATGTTTATGGATTTTCATGATTTAATCTTGACATTTAAAAGACATGTTGCATGCTTGGTTTAAAAGAAAAACGATATTATATGCATGTTTTTATTAAGTGATGGAAATACGAAATGTTGAATGACGTGAAGGGATTGTAACTAAATAAGTTGGAAATATCGTGAGGATTATGATCCTAGTGGGAGCCCGACGATCGTGTTTCCGTTGATACGATTACGAATATGATTATATGATAATATGAATGGGGATGTCGTGAGGGGAGCCACAAAGGGAGCTCATTTATGGGAGAAGGCCCAGAGGAAACCCATTTATGGGAAAAAGCCCCCGAGGGAGACCGTCTATGTGAGAAGGCCCCCGAGGGAGCCCCGAAGATCGTATTTCCATATGAGGATATGTTAATACGTAAGGTCAGGGCCCAGTTGACCGGTGAGATTGTTGCTGGTGTCCTGCGCTTCCCAGTACTGTGGTTACATGTAGATGGATCTATCGCCCAATACATTTAAGAATACGAGTCACAATCACGATCTGAATTCAACAAACATGAACATGAATATGAATATGAGGACATAGGATATGTTGATATGAATATGGATACGAATATGAATATGTTTATGTTTGTATGAAAAGGTTTATGAAAATGTTTATGCACAAGATTATGAAAATGTTTTTATTTAAGGTTTTATGCATCATGAAAATGTTTACGAAAATGTTATGTTTTAAGTTTATGCATCTTCATGAAAATAATATTTTGAGTACAAATATTTTTCACTGTTGTATGTGATCTTTATATGTATTACTTGTTATCAAGGATATGACGTGTTGAGTCTTTAGACTCACTAGGTGTGATTGATGCAGGTGATTATGATAATAATATTTATGGAGGTCTTGATGGTTGACTTTGCTGGACTGAAAGTGCACATAACCCGAGGACCGACGCTATTTTTCCGCATTAGTTATGATTTATGATTTTAAGTTATGTTAAGAATATTTTTATAACCTTTATTTATTTATGAGTGGTTTTTGAGAGGTTATAGTATGGCTATATTTTTCAAATGTTATTTTTAAGTTTAGAAAAATGTTGGATGATTTTATACTATTTCTTTTGGATTTTCAAATGTTAGCAGGTTGTAGTATTTTAAAAGGATGTCCAAAATATTTTATGATTCGGCCGAATGCTATGTGAGGTTTGGGGAAAAAAAATTTATAGCACGTTTTAAGAAAACGAGTAGTAGACGCTTCAGTTGGTAACAGAGCAAAGGTCCTATAAAGGGGTGTGCCACCATCAGCACCAGGAAGATCAATCGTCAATCCTCCATTTGTAACTTTTACATATTTTTATATTATTTTATGATATTACCTGCATAATTATATGAATTATATGTTTACGTCACATGTTTAATAGCTCTATGAGGATATATGATTTATATTCTTTGGAATTTTTGTACGTGATACGATATTAAATAAAAAATTCTATGATTTCAACGCATGTTGGCTTTGTGGTGGAATTGGACTATGTTGATTTTTGGATTTTAGTATTGACGTTCTACTTTTTAGGCCATAAGTTAATCGTGATTATTATGAATGCTTTGGGACACGTAGATTTTTTTAAGAAAATAATGATGACTCGTGGTTAATAGTTGAATTAATTTTTGAGAATTAGACGTAAGGAATAATGATTCGAAGACTGCAATGATATTTGGCAGTATAGAAATGTATAAATTGAGATTTTAAGTTTGATTAAAAGTAAGATTGGTTATAGAAATTTATTTTTGGGTAAATAAGTTTAAATTTATTGAAATTATATTATGAGAAACCTGTAGAAGAAAATTAAGAATGCCAAAATTTATGGGTTAATTGTAGAAATTTTTGAAATTAAGGACCAATTGAATTTTTTTTAGGAAATTAAGAATTGATTTTGTACTTTTTAAGGAATTTGGGGACTAGTTTAGCAATAAACGATAATTGAATGAGTTAAATGATAAGAATTTTTGATGATTTAGACTTTTAAGAATATTTGGAACCTTAAGATATCTTGGTTATAATGTTATAAGGAAGGTTAATCATGGGTTTTATAAGATGAATCAATATTAGGCTTGAAAAATCTAAGCGTTCGCGGATGCGTTTGGGATTTTAAGATTAAAATTTGATATGTTGATGAACATTTTTGGTATAAAATAAGAAAATTAATAAACGATAAGTATGATCATCCATCTTTTATTATTGGGAATTGTAAGAAAAGTTGAAATTCGAGGTTAATTATAATAGTAACAACATTAAGTCATTATGGTTCTTTTTAAGTTGCAATTCACAAATAAGGATTTAGAATGTAAACAATTGGGGTCAAGGAGACGTAAGGACATTCTAGAGCTTAAGTTTTAACAGAGTAGCGCAGCGGAAGTGTGGATTTTGGGATACTAGAACTAAGTTTAAACTATGGGTTATTAAGGATAAGCAAATTTCGAGGACGAAATTCAATTTAAGGGAGGAAGATTGTAATGCCCCGAAAATTTAAAAGTCCACGATAATCACATGCATGCAATTATTAAATTCCTTTGTATTTTAATTAAATGTTTTAATTGCACGAATTAAATATGTTGTACATATTGGGAAGGGATCGGTTAACTGGATGAGAAGTGTTTAGAAGGGGGGTTGAATAAACACTTTACAGATTTAAAATTCTTCGAAAGAGAGAGTTCAGTTTTGTTACAAACTAACTCTAGATATCTTGCCGGTCAATAATAATCAGTTAAATTGATGAAACAGTTGCGGAATAAATACTGAATAATAGATAGAATATCTAGCTGAAAAGTATAACTGAAGTAAAAGAACACAAATTGTTTCTGGATGTTCGGAGACTTGAATAACTCCTATGTCACCCCTTCTATCAATGAGATAGGATATTCACTAAAAGACTTTGATCAAATACAACACAATGTACTTACCCACTTCAGTATGGACTTATCACTTGCCAAAACTGAAACTCTTAGTATACAACACTTTCTACAGATCGTAACTGATCTTAGCACAACTTATAAAATCTATCAAAGATTACAAAGTTCTTTACAAGCTCAATAGCGTAGCCTTGAATGCTACTGATATAACTGATAAGCTTGAGCTTTGATTTCTGAGTGTGAGTAGATATTTCAGCAGAGTAGCAGCAAGTAGAATAGAGTAGTTGATTCGAGATCGGTATTTTCTCAGCTGCTCTCTTAGCTATTTATAGGCTTCCCTTTCAACGGTAACATTAACTGATGTTTGAATATTATATCCGTTGAATTGCCACGTCAACATTCTCTGTCAGTCGTACACTGCAAATTCTGATGTGCGGCATTCCACTACTGTTGCAGTTTAGCCTGTACTATTTGTCGGTTGTCGCGATCAATTGATGACGTGTTCAGCTGAAGGATTACCTGCTGAACGTTGGCTAACTTACTGACTTTGCTGAATGTTTAGATTATACAGTTTACGCAATCAGTTGGATTCAAATAGTTATGATCTCAGTTGCGTAGTTCAGTTGTTTCCGCTACGCATATCAATATGCTAGATTCAGTTGCTTGATTCAGTTTGTTCGGTCAGTTGATTCTATTTTTGTTAAACTCTGGAATTTAGTTTCCAACAATTTCCCCCTTTATGGTGTTTGACAAAACTGAGTAAATTACGAACTGAATAACTGAACTTAGTAGATAAAATAAGATCTTGAGAAACTGAATCATATACGCTATAAAAAGATACAATAAAGCTCTGATTGCTGTTTAAAACCTCTTCTGCCTTTCTAAAATTTCCTTAATTTCTTCCTCTTTTTTGTCAAACAGCTCCATATTCACAGAAAATTTCTGGACTTCAACTGCAAGAACTGAGACTGAGGATGAAATGTTCTCGATAGCAGTTCTCATTGTAACTTGTAGCGTATCAACTTTTCTGGAAACGAGCGTCTCCACACTTTCAATACGTTTGTTGATTGACTCTTGAGTAGTAGAGAGACTCAACTCTATCCCCTTTTTCTTCGGTATCTCTTCAACTGCTGAAGTAAGGGAGAAAATAGCAGACTGAATTTTATTCAGATTTTCCTTGCTGAATGAGTGAGAATGGTCCATCTTGAAAGTATGGGATAACTGAGTGTTCTAAATGTTTGTCATGGCAGCACGTATTTGATTCAAGTTGTGCTGCATATTTTGTATTTCTTCCAGTACAAGATCAATCTTTGAAGACGAGTAAGGATTAGACGTTCCTGGCTCCTGAATAACTTTCAGAGGCACTGCATCGATAGGCTGTTGGGCTTCTGAAGATGCTAGTTTTTCAGTCAGTGAAGATTTAACTGAAGTTATTAACTTAACCCGTTGAGTTCTTGGTTTCTTTGCCACTGTGGGTGATGGTGTCTTCTCTGATTCTGATTCGCTGGCAATAAGTTTCCTCTTGACTGATTTCAGCTGAGCCAAATTCTTGGCTTTCTTAACTGATTTTGGAGCTGCTTGTTGAACTCCAATCTCCTTTTTAACCTTTACACACTGAGCAGGAGATATGTCCAACTTAGGCTTGAGTGGCTGAGTATTCTTCGCATTGAAGACTTTAAAATTTGAAGATCTTTCTGAACCATCAACCACTAATCCCTGTACTTTCAGCAAATAGCTTAGCTGCACAGCGAACCCTTTGGACTGTTTGGAAGACAGAAACATATTCTTGACGATGTTGAATAACAGGTTCTTCCAGTTAAATTTGCGCTCAGCCATTATGACAGTAATGGCTTGAAATTTCTCCAAAGTCAGTGCAGGCAAACGAACAGGCTTTTGATAACAGACCCTTGGCAACAATATCCGCAAGCAACTGAACCTCATTTTTCAGTTCTTTCTTGGGATCGGAAACTTTGATTTTCCGACCATCAGCAGATAGCTGAGATTGCATCTCTTCAACATCAGATGCTTTTACATCAGAAAGGAGATCCATTCCTTCAGACGGTAAAGAGAATATTTCTCCAAAAGAATTGGCCGAGATGGTGAGTAACTGACCATTGATAGTTGACTCCATATTTCCATCATAAGTGATATGACCAGTGGAATAGAATTCTTGAAGTTCTTGTGGATAAATCTCCTGCGATGACTGCCCCAAAAATGTCCTTAACCCAGCAGTTTCAAGTTTATGAAATACCTTCTTGACATCCGATTCTCCAAAAGATAGAATGGATCCGAATTTGATAGCCATTGCATTCAACACATGAGCAAGAATTTGATTTGCCATTGAGAACTGAATGATTTCCTATAAAATCGAAAGATATAACTCTGCTTTTGCTCTGAGGATTGAAGATAATAGTAAGTGTAAGACAAACTGAATCAAGGCGGGTAAAGTACTGATGTTTGTGACTGTTTGAATTATTGGACACGTGTCAGTCCAGGAAGTTTTTACTGAAAAGCGTGTATACGTGTGTGCTTTTTTAAATGGTTTAAAAGATCCCACGTTGCTACCTATCATTGGAGGAAAGAAAGCATTTAATGCTTGAAAGACAGTCACATCATTTCATCTGGAATATAAAAATGATTAATTGGTTAACGTATATGAGAAGATTAGAAAAATATCCAACTCCATTTTCTTTTGGAGAATGAGATGGCCACTACTCCCATCTTGGTGGGAAAGCTAAGGAAGTATCGGGATCGTCTGCATGAATCTCATGCTGAATTTATCTTCAAACCAGATAACATTTATGAGCTGATACTTCGTAAGGAAAAGAGGATCCTGGAGCATATGGCTGAGTCTGCTAGCTTCACCAACACTTGTGCTGAAGACTTAAGATGTCACGCCCCGTGTCCGAATCGTCGGTGACATCCGGCATTGTTTATCAATTCTCATGAAAACAATTAAGACTCGTAGCAAATAGCCAAAAACCAGTCTTTTTCATAAAGTTCCATTGTCTTTACAAATAAGGAAAAGTACAGAGTTGCGGAAACGAAAATTACAAAAATTCATAAGGAACAACAAAGGAATGCTAAAGGCTTGAACTTCCAGAGCTTGAATTCCTTCCTTCTAATTCTTTACCAACCCCAGAACTGTTCCTGCTCCTTTTGTTCCACCTGTTTTTCATTATCATCTGGAGAGGGACGTAAGGGGGGTGAGCGTTTTGGGAAACACTCAGCAAGTGGGGCCGATCGCATACCAGAAAACATTTGATTCATAATACTCTTAAAAGCTTCTTCTTTTTTTTTTTTACATATCATAGTATATCAGAGTTGAATGAACAGAAATCAAACATTAAACAATTCAGAGTTTCAGAGTTGGATAAATGTAAATCAGACTTAGAACAAATCAGAACTTTGAATCAGATCATTTCAGAGCAGAACTTATCAGAACTTATCAGAGTATAATGATCATGGGCTATCCTTGATCTTGGGCTCCCTCCGGGGCCTTCTCCTGTAAATGGGCTCCCTCTGGGGTCTTTTCCCGCATCCGGGCTCCATCTGGGGCCTTCTCCCATAGACAGGCTCCCTCTGGGGCCTTTTCCCTCACAGGCTTTCCCGATGCATCATTATCGGATTCATACTTATAACTTATCATTCAGAGACGGAGTGGTTCGAACAGAACGAAATCAAGACAAAACGAAGCAGAGGAACATAAACAATCAACGGACGAAACGAAACGAACTTTTAAAACATGTTAATGATTTTCGAAATCCATACTTATACATATCATGCAATAGACGATCGAATTTTAAAACATTCATAACTTTAAAACATATAAATCCTCTTACTGAATTTGCAGTATTCTTGTACAAAGTTTCCTCTCAAAAATCGAGCAGCACTTCGACGTAACCTCAGCAAATGTTGTCTTCGATCAAGCAGTACTTCGACGTAGGATTTCAGTACTTGAATGCACGAAATTTCCTTCCTCTTCCTTTGCTAGTCTTGACCGAAATTTTGTAAAGAGGAAGGGCCGAAATTTTGGTGTTTTGAGGGGAACTTTTTGGTGTAAGTTTTGAAGTCTAGCATGTAGTATTTATAGGCAAAAATTATCCCTTCCATCTAGCCACCATTTGGCCGATTTCTTGGGCACCAAGGATGGGTTAAATGTGATCATTATGTAGGTACAAAGTTTCATGCATGAAAATCCTAAATCCCATGCATTCTCCAATTTCTAGGTTAGTCATGAATGTGGCTCAAAATCTCATGCACTCTTTAAATGCCATCTTGATTTTCTAAAGGGTCATTTCTTACATCATCAATATGTCCTAGTCCTTTAGCTCATTTCTTAGCTTCTTCCTTGGTTATCTAAAAGGTTGTTTCTTGCATAATAAGTTTGTCCAATTTGTTAGCTCAACTTATAGCTCCCTTTTTGGTCTTGTTAGGACAAGCTTGATTGAGCTTCTTTGAGCTGAAAGATCGAGTCCTTGAGCTGGGGTTTTACTCCTCCAGTGATAACTCTTTGATGGATGCGGTTACTTGCAGCTTGGCTTCTTGTTGAGTTAATCTTTGAGCCTTGAAGCTATCTCCTCGAGTTAAGTTAGCTGAAAATATGATTTGCTTCGGATCAAAATTTCCGGGTTCTCACATCCCACCCTCTTTATTGGAAGTTTAGTCCTCGAAACTTGAGTTAGCTAAATCTTTAAAGAGGTGGGGGTTCCGAGTGCACATACGTTCTTCAAATTCCCAAGTTGATTCTCGTTCCATATGATTTGACCATTGTATCTTGACATATGAAATTGTTCGGCATCTCAGCACTTGGTATTTGGTGTCCATTACTCGGAGAGGGGCTTCTTCATTTTTCATTTCCTCGTTCACATTTCCTTTGATTAGTAGCGGTTCAACTTTAAGAATGCTACTTGGATATGAGACATACTTCCTTAGTTGTGAGACGTGTAAGACGTTGTCAATCCTTGACATGCCTGGTAGTAAAGCCCGCTGATAAGTTAGGTTTCCCATTTTTCTCAGTATTTCGAAGGGTCCGACATATCTTGTAGTTATCTTTCTAGATTTGTTGAATCAAAGCACTCCTTTCTTAAGGGAAACTTTAACATAAGCTTTCACATCATTTTCAAACTCCAAAGGTCTTCAATTTAAATCAGCCCAGCTCTTTTGTCGATCATGAGCTGCCTTGCGTTGATGTTTATTTAATTCCTCCGAGGTCCATGGCACACGTCCTATTCAATAGTTCAATCCACCATCTTTGCCTCATGTTTAATTCTTTTTGTGTGAATGGTATTTGAGGCTTTGGCACAAATACAATTGTGGCTGATTCAATATCATGTGTTCGATAATTTTGCTCACATGATTTTAATTTCATCAATGCATAGGCAATTTCTTGACCTTCTTGCATAAGCACACACCCTAATCTTCCCTTTGAAGCGTCACTGTATATAGTGAAATTCTTACCATCCTCGGGAAGAATTAGTACTGGTGTGGATGCAATTTTTGCCTTCAAGGTTTCAAAACTCTTCTCACATGCTTCATTCCAAATGAATTTTGAGTTCTTCTGAGTAAGTTTGGTAAGAAGAATGGCTATCGAAGAAAATCCTTCCACAAATTTTCTATAGTAGCCAGCTAAACCAAGAAAACTCATTACTTCAGTTAATGTTTTTGGTTGTGGCCAATCTTGAATTGCCTCTACTTTCTTAGGGTCCACTGATACCCCTAATTTTGAGATTATATAGCCTAAGAACGCCACACTTTTCAGCCAGAAGTCACACTTCTTGAATTTGGTATAGAATTCCTTCTCTCGCAGTGTTTGTAAAGTGAGACGCAGATGTTCTCTATGCTCTTCCTCACTTGGTGAGTATACCAAGATATCTCATATAAAAACGACCACAAACTTGTCGGGATAAGGTTTGATTGCTCGGTTCATAAGGTCCATGAATGCTGCAGGAGCATTTGTTAGACCAAAAGGCATTACCGTAAATTCGTAATTTCCATATCTTGTCTTGAAAGCAGTCTTAGGTATATCCTCTGCTTTGACCTTTTACTGATGATAACCTGATCTCTGATCGAGCTTTGAGAAAACTTTTGCTCCTTTTAAAAATTTCATCTATTCTCGAGAGGGTAATTCTACTTTCCTATCGGGTATCTCACCCGGTAACTCCTCGGGAAAAACATCTAGAAATTCCTGCATAGTTGGGATATCCTCCAATCTTGGGACTTCTTCTTTGTTGATTTCATTTATTACTGCCAGATAAATCTCTCCTCATCCTTTTATGGCCTTCCAGACTTGTGTAGCCGATAGGAGAGATATCTTTACTTTGGATTTTCCGTGATATAAAATTTCTTCCTTAGTTGGAGTTTGAAGTCTAACACTTTTCTCTTGGCAGTCCACTATGGCATGGTTTTTAGCTAACCAATCCATACCAAGAATGATATCAAACTCGATCATATTGAGTTGAATCAATTCTGCCTCAAAATTTTGTTTGCTAATACAAATTTTACAGTTTCGATACCTCTTGCGAGTTTCAATTATTTTACTAGCAGGTGTAGCCACTTTTAACGGCTCATTAAGAATATCATGCTCAAGTTTAAGCTTCTTAGCAAAACTTCTAGACACAAACGAGTGTGTTGCACCACAATCAAACAACACATAAGCAGGCATTTTATTAATCAAAATGGTACTTGGTACCACATCATTTGTGTTATCTGCTTCTTATTGCGTTAAAGCGAAGACCCGGGCATTCGGTTTATTCTCCTTCAGCTTGTGGCTTTCTACTACTTTGTCTTTATTCTCTGGGAAGTTAGCAATCCGATGTCCTAACTTCCCACACTTGAAACAAGCATTAGTGTTCTTGTAGCATTCTCCTGAGTGTCTCATGTTGCAGTTTGGACATGGCCTGATTTCCTTGTTGTAAAAGGTTGAGAAGGCTCCTTTTGACGGTTCACTCGTCTGGTTGGGTCTTTTAAAATTTTGTCCACCATGGGACGATTGCCCAGGGAAGGGCCGTTTGTGTTTACTTTCTTCATCTCTCCGCTTGATGTCAGTTTCAGCACTCATAGCAGCTCCCATTAAATCAGCAAAATTTGTGGGTTTAAATACAGCTAAGGCTGACTGTATTCAACTGTTCAGCCCTTTCTTGTAGCGGTGCATCTTTAGGGTCTCGTCCGCCATTATGGTTGGAACATAAGTTCCTAGGTCATTGAACTTTGACGTGTACTCAATCGCTGTCATATCTGAAGTTTGCTTAAAGCTCTCAAATTCACTCAGCTTTTGCAAACGGAATTCTGCCGGATAATACTGCTTCAAAAACTCTCTTCTGAATGTCTGCCATGTAATTGCTCCATTTTCAACTATGGCTGGTGAGATGGTCTCCCACCATTTGCGGGCTCTATCCTCCAGAAATGGTGTTACCACGTCTATCTTGAGTTCTTCGGTAACTTCTAGCAGATAAAGTTGGCTCTCTACATTTTTGAGCCAATTGTGGCCAACTTCCGGATCGGGGTTCCCATCATAGGTTGGAACTCAGTTTCTTCGGAGGGACTCATAGTGGTACTTAATACCACGTGGTTGAGGTTCTGGTGGTGGTTGAATGGCATTGATGGCATTGGGTTCAGAATTCCTTGTAGCGTTGCAGGCCACAATGGTGGCAATTGCCATCATGTCTCCTTGACTAAGGTTAACTCCGGGTGGTGGTGGAGGTAGATTATCTTCTTCATCCTGATTGGCTCTTCGTGGGTAACGATTGTTCCTTGGTGGTCTTCCTGCCATTTCCTATAGAAATCGAATGAAGAGGTTTAGAATCAAAGTCAGGAAAAATCAACATCGAAAATAATTGGATTGAACAAAATATTTTGTTGGATTTTTCCCAAGTGGAAAGAAATGGAAGTTTCGCATAGTTTTAAAGCAGTGGTAAGAGCGAGTTTAAAGATTCTATGCAGAAGAATAAGTCATCCAACTTTGACGAAAATTTGAATTTCATTATTTTATCAAACGGAGATGAGTGTGAAGTATCAGAATGTTTTGGGTAGGAAGGCATGGGCTTTTGCCAAAATTTGACATCGTCAAATTTTGTCTATCAAACTCCCAGCCGGATTATGAACCTGGCGGCTCTGATACCACTTAAATGTCACACCCCTGTGTCCGAAGCGTCGGTGACATCCGACATTGTTTATCAATTCTCATGAAAACAATTAAGCCTCATAGCAAATAGCCAAAAACCAGTCTATTTCATAAAGTTCCATTGTCTTTACAAATAAGGAAAAGTACAGAGTTGCGGAAATGAAAATTACAAAAATTCATAAGGAACAACAAAGGAATGCTAAAAGCTTGAACTTCCAGAGTTTGAATTCCTTCCTTCTAATTCTTTACCAACCCCAGAACTGTTCCTGCTCCTTTTGTTCCACCTGTTTTTCATTATCATCTGGAGAGGGACGTAAGGGGGGTGAGCGTTTTGGGAAACCCTCAGCAAGTGGGGCCGATCGCATACCAGAAAACATTTGATTCATAGTACTCTTAAAAGCTTCTTCTTCTTTTTTTTTACATATCATAGTACATCAGAGTTGAATGAACAGAAATCAAACATTAAACAATTAAGAGTTTCAGAGTTGGATAAATGTAAATCAGACTTAGAACAAATCATAACTTTGAATCAGATCATTTCAGAGCAGAACTTATCAGAGTATAATGATCATGGGCTATCCTTGATCTTGGGCTCCCTCCGGGGCCTTCTCCTGTAAATGGGCTCCCTCTGGGGTCTTTTCCTGCATCCGGGCTCCCTCTGGGGCCTTCTCCCATAGACAGGCTCCCTCAGGGGCCTTTTCCCTCACAGGCTTTCCCGATGCATCATTATCGGATTCATACTTATAACTTATCATTCAGAGACGGAGTGGTTCGAAGAGAACGAAATCAAGACAAAACGAAGCAGAGGAACGTAAACAACCAACGGACGAAACGAAACGAACTTTTAAAACATGTTAATGATTTTAGAAATCCATACTTATACATATCATGCAGTAGACGATCGAATTTTAAAACATTCATAACTTTAAAACATATAAATCCACTTACCGAATTTGCAGTATTCTTGTACAAAGTTTCCTCTCGAAAATCAAGCAGCACTTCGACGTAACCTCAGCAAATGATGTCTTCGATCAAGCAGTACTTCGACGTAGGATTTCAGTACTTGAATGCACGAAATTTCCTTCCTCTTCCTTTTCTAGTCTTGACCGAAATTTTGTAAAGAGGAAGGGCCGAAATTTTGGTGTTTTGAGGGGAACTTTTTGGTGTAAGTTTTGAAGTCTAGCATGTAGTATTTATAGGCAAAAATTATCCATTCCATCTAGCCACCATTTGGCCGATTTCTTGGGCACCAAGGATGGGTTAAATGTGATCATTATGTAGGTACAAAGTTTCATGCATGAAAATCCTAAATCCTATGCATTCTACAATTTCTAGGTTAATCATGAATGTGGCTCAAAATCTCATGCACTCTTTAAATGCCATCTTGATTTTCTGAAGGGTCATTTCTTACATCATCAATATGTCCTAGTCCTTTAGCTCATTTCTTAGCTTCTTCCTTGGTTATCTCAAAGGTTGTTTCTTGCATAATAATTTTGTCCAATTTGTTAGCTCAACTTATATCTCCCTTTTTGGTCTTGTTAGGACAAGCTTGATTGAGCTTCTTTGAGCTGAAAGATCGAGTCCTTGAGCTGGGGTTTTACTCCTCCAGTGATAACTCTTTGATGGATGCTGTTACTTGCAGCTTGGCTTCTTGTTGAGTTAATCTTTGAGCCTTGAAGCTATCTCCTCGAGTTAAGTTAGCTGAAAATATGATTTGCTTCGGATCGAAATTTTCGGGTTCTCACATAAGATGCTGGCTGACCAACTGGAGGGATTTTGTTCAAAATGAACTTAATGATGTTATTCGCAAAAATTTCCTCCAGTGAATAATAAGAAGTCTCTGTTTATCTTATTTTGATTATTTTTCTGCAATGGTTAATTTAATCAGTTTGATAAGTTAATAATAAGCCGAAACAAAAACAAAACTGAAAAACTGATTAGAGAAATAAATTAACAGCTGATATATGAGCAGTAAAATGATTAAGATAAATCAATTAAACCAAGTTTATTTCGAAAGTGAGAAAACTTAGCCTCTGGTAATGGCTTGGTAAAGATATCGGCAGCTTGTTGCTCTGTTGAAACATATCCCAGTCTGATTTCCTTCCTTAGAGCATGATCTCTGATGAAGTGATGTCTGACATCTATATGCTTGGTTCTTGAATGAAGAACTGGATTGTATGTGATAGCAATCGTACTTGTATTGTCACATAATATGGGTGATTCTTTAGCATCGACTCCATAATCTCTCAGTTGTTGCTGAACCCAGAGCAGTTGAGCACAGCAGTTTCCAGCATCAAGGTATTCTGCTTCAGTTGTGGAAGTTGCTATGGATGTTTGCTTCTTGCTGAACCAAGAGATCAGTCTGTCTTCTAGAAACTGACATGATCCACTTGTACTTTTTCGATCAAGCTTACACCCTGCATAGTCTGCATCTGAATATCCAACTAAACTGAAAGATGAGTCTTTGGAATACCATAACCCAACATTTTGCGTGCCTTTAAGATATTTTAAAATACGTTTGGTAGCAGAAAAATGAGATTGCTTAGGATTTGCCTGAAATCTAGCACACATACAAACAACAAATACAATATCAGGACGACTAGCACTTAGGTATAATAATGATCCTATTAAACTTCTATAGAGTGTCATCTCAACTGATATTCCCCCTTGATCAGTGTCTAATTTAACTGATGAGCTCATGGGAATACTTGCAGCTGAACATGAATCCATGCCAAATTTCTTCAGTAATTCCTTTGTGTACTTAGTTTGACTGATAAAAGTTCCTGACTCCAGTTGCTTCACTTGTAACCCAAGAAAGAATGTCAGTTCACCCATCATACTCATTTCAAATTTATCCTGCATCAACTTATCAAATTTCTCGCATAGTTTGGGGTTAGTTGACCCAAATATAATATCATCAACATAAATTTGAACAAGTAAAATGTGATCATTCTTGGAAAATTTGAACAATGTCTTATCAACTGATCCAACAAAAAAATCATGATCAGTTAGGAATTTTGAAAAAGTTTCATACCAAGCTCTTGGAGCTTGTTTAAGACCATATAAGGTTTTGTTCAAATGATAAACATGATCAGGATGATGATGATTGATAAAACCTGGAGGTTGTTCAACATATACTTCTTCCTGCAACTGTCCATTCAGAAATGCACTTTTCACATCCATCTGGTATACTTTGAAGTTTTTGAAAGATGAATAGGCAAGGAATATTCTGATTGTTTCCAGTCTTGCAACTGGTGCATATGTCTCATCATAATCAATTCCTTCTTCCTGCCTGTATCCTTGTGCAACTATCCTTACTTTGTTGCGCACAACTGAACCATCTTCGTTCAGTTTGTTTCTGTATACCCATTTTGTACCTATAACAGTTTTTGAAATTGGTCTTGGAACTAATTTCCAGACGTTGTTATGGATAAACTGATTTAGCTCTTCTTGCATAGCATTTATCCAATTAGGATCAGCAAGTGCTTCATCAGTTTTCTTTGGTTCCAATTGGGATACAAAAGTTGAATGAATAAACAGATTGAGCATCTGATTTCTTGTCCTTACTGGATCAGATGGATTACCTATTACCAATTCTGGAGGATGTGATTTCTTCCATCTGAGTTCTGCATTTAATGTTTCTGGATCAACAACTGCTTTTGTGGGCAACTGATTGTTTTCAGTTTCAGTTGGAGCTGTTTCAGTTGGTAACTGAATATCATTTGTTTGCTCCACTAACTGATTATCAAGATTAGCTTCAAGTTCAACTAATTTATCTAATATCTCAGGTTCAGGTGCTTGGAGGTTGCTTTGATTAATATGAATATCTTATTCATTATCATCATCCAAACTGATATCTGTAAATCTATCAGCTAGTTCAACTGGATCAGTTGTCTTAACAGTTAGTACTGATTCATCAAAAACAACATGGATAGATTCCTCAACATTTAAAGTGTTTTTGTTGAAGACTCTATAAGCTTTACTTACTGATGAATAACCAAGAAATATTCCTTCTGCAGATTTAGCATCAAAAGCTTTTAAGTAAGTTTTACCATTGTCGAGTATAAAACATCTGCATCTGAATATTTTAAAGTAAGAAACCACACTCTTTTCTTCCATGCCAGATCTCATAAGGTGTTTTCATATGATTCTTATTAAACATTTATCTGTTTTGAGTGTAACACGCAGTGTTCACTGCCTCTGCCCAAAATCGTTGAGAAATACTAGAATCAGCAAGTATTGTTCTAGCAGCTTCTTTGAGGGTCCGATTTCTCCTCTCAGCTACACCATTTTTCTGAGGAGTTCTAGCTGCTGAGAGCTCATTCTTGATTCTAGTATTTTCTAAATAATCTGAAAGAATTTGATTGATGAATTCAGTTCCTCGATCGGATCTGCTTCTATCAATTCCAACTGATTTTTCATTTAATAATATTTTGAAAAGCTTGATCAGTTGAGCAGCAGTTTTGTCTTTGGACTTGAGAAATATGACCCAAGTGAATCTTGAAAAATCGTCTACAACCACCAAGGTGTATTTCATTCTCCCTAAGCTCATGACTGGTATTGGACCGAATAGATCCATATGTAACAGCTCTAAGCATCGGGAAGAAGATTTACAACCCTTGTTCTTAAAAGAAGATTTGATTTGTTTACCAAACTGACATGCTGAGCAAATTTTATCTTTTGTAAAATTTGTTTTGGGCAAACCAGTAACAAGATCATGATTACTCAAATATGCAATAGATTTGAAATTCAGGTGGCTTAACCTCTTATGCCACAACCAGTTTTTAGAAGATTTTGAAGCAATAAAACAAATTGGTGCATAAGGTTGATCGTTCCAACTGACTTTGTAAGTGTTTCCACATCTTTTGCCAATTAGAATAATCTCATCAGTAGAGCTTTTGACTGAACAACAATTTTTGTCAAATTGAACTGAAAATTTATTATCGCATAACTGACTAATGCTTTTCAGATTATACTTAAGATTCTCAACTAGTAAGACATCATTGATAATAAAATTACCATGGATAAGCTTACCCTTACCCACAGTTTTACCTTTGGAGTTGTCTCCAAAACTGATGTTTGAACCAGTGTATTTGATCAGTTGGGATAGTAAGTTTGCATCTCCTGTCATATGCCGTGAACATCCACTATCCAAATACCAGACTGATTCTTTGCTAGTACTTGTTACCTGCATTCACACACAGTGTATAACTTTGGTTGTAAGGTCCAGATTAAAGATTACGTAAATCCAACGGCATGCAAATCTAGGAAATTATGAAAATGAATTAATTAATTAAGTTTGATTGCTAATTAATTATGTGACTTACCTGTTTTTGTGCTAATTTAGATATTTATTATCATCGCGCATAAAAAATGGTATTTTTAGGAAAATTCAAGTGACGATCGAGGAACGGGGACCGAGGGCTAAAAATTAAAAGGATTTTTATTAAATAATTATTTTTAATTATTTAAAAAGGTGGTTGATGTTTTTAAATAAATTTTGAAAGTATAGAGGTTGTGAGGTGACTTTATACGCCGGAACGTAATTTTTATCGGTATTGGATTTTTAAATAAAATGCGAGCTTTTTAGCAACCCGGCTATTAAATTCACATTTATTTTCAAAAGAAAACTTTACTAATCTTTTTAATTTTTAATTAAATCCTAATTAATTTAATGGGCTTTAATTTATGGCTTAATGGGCCTAAATCTAGATTTGGGGATTATTAGTAATTAAAATTGATTTTTCCCTAATCTTCAAAGCATAAAATCGGCCACCTTAGTTTAATTTTTAAAAATTCTCTCCATCAAGACACACACACACACGGCACTTCAATCTTTGGAAAAGAAATCGGCAGCAGCCCTAGCCGTGGGTTGGAAGCTCTCACGTGAAGTTCCCTGCCCCGTCGTCTGCTCCGTTCTTCGTCGTCGTCGATTATCCGAGCGTTAATAACGCAAAGGCACCCTCTAATCTCCCTTGCTCATCCATTATATCATAATATGCTTTGAATTATTATGCATCGGGAAGAAGATTTACAACCCTTGTTCTTAAAAGAAGATTTGATTTGTTTACCAAACTGACATGCTGAGCAAATTTTATGTTTTGTAAAATTTGTTTTGGGCAAACCAGTAACAAGATCATGATTACTCAAATATGCAATAGATTTGAAATTCAGGTGGCTTAACCTCTTATGCCACAACCAGTTTTTAGAAGATTTTGAAGCAATAAAACAAATTGGTGCATAAGGTTGATCGTTCCAACTAACTTTGTAAGTGTTTCCACATCTTTTGCCAATTAGAATAATCTCATCAGTAGAGCTTTTGACTGAACAACAATTTTTGTCAAATTGAACTGAAAATTTATTATCGCATAACTGACTAATGCTTTTCAGATTATACTTAAGATTCTCAACTAGTAAGACATCATTGATAATAAAATTACCATGGATAAGCTTACCCTTACCCACAGTTTTACCTTTGGAGTTGTCTCCAAAACTGATATTTGGACCAGTGTATTTGATCAGTTGGGATAGTAAGTTTGCATCTCCTGTCATATGTCGTGAACATCCACTATCCAAATACCAGACTGATTCTTTGCTAGTACTTGTTACCTGCATTCACACACAGTGTATAACTTTGGTTGTAAGGTCCAGATTAAAGATTACGTAAATCCAACGGCATGCAAATCTAGGAAATTATGAAAATGAATTAATTAATTAAGTTTGATTGCTAATTAATTATGTGACTTACCTGTTTTTGTGCTAATTTAGATATTTATTATCATCGCGCATAAAAAATGGTATTTTTAGGAAAATTCAAGTGACGATCGAGGAACGGGGACCGAGGGCTAAAAATTAAAAGGATTTTTATTAAATAATTATTTTTAATTATTTAAAAAGGTGGTTGATGTTTTTAAATAAATTTTGAAAGTATAGAGGTTGTGAGGTGACTTTATACGCCGGAACGTAATTTTTATCGGTATTGGATTTTTAAATAAAATGCGAGCTTTTTAGCAACCCTGGCTATTAAATTCACATTTATTTTCAAAAGAAAACTTTACTAATCTTTTTAATTTTTAATTAAATCCTAATTAATTTAATTGGGCTTTAATTTATGGCTTAATGGGCCTAAATCTAGATTTGGGGATTATTAGTAATTAAAATTGATTTTTCCCTAATCTTCAAAGCATAAAATCGGCCACCTTAGTTTAATTTTTAAAAATTCTCTCCATCAAGACACACACACACACGGCACTTCAATCTTTGGAAAAGAAATCGGCAGCAGCCCTAGCCGTGGGTTGGAAGCTCTCACGTGAAGTTCCCTGCCCCGTCGTCTCCTCCGTTCTTCGTCGTCGTCGATTATCCGAGCGTTAATAACGCAAAGGCACCCTCTAATCTCCCTTGCTCATCCATTATATCATAATATGCTTTGAATTATTATGCATGATCTTCAATATGTTTTCTTTTAGAAATTTTCGTAGCATGGCTTGTATGCTTGAAGGAAACTCGGTTGTGATCCAAATAAATTGCATGTAAATTGTTGAAGGGCTGCCATGATCCCATGTTAGGTTCTAGTAGAGATTTCAAGTAAAAACCTAGTCCCTTACCCAAGACAAATCGGCAGGAAACAAACAAGAACAAGAACAGTCAAGAAACCAAGTTTCGGCTTGGACTGTCAAGCTTGGGGCGCTCGGTTTAGTGTTTCTTTGGGGCTGGGGAGTCTTGGCTTTGTTCCAGGGATAGCCAGGGACGTGAGGAGTTGGTGTAGGGGTCCTAGCCTCGCTAGGGTTCGAGTTAGAAGGGCTGGGGTAGAGTCCACACCAGCAAGGATATTACCCGAGAGCAGCAGAATCGCGTGCAGGGTTCGGCCTTGTGCAGGCTTGGGCGCGCGTTTCGGGAGGGGGCTGGGCTGGGTTAAGGCTAGTCCTTAGAGTCCTTAGGAGGCGCACACCACGTGGGTTCAAGGGCTGGGATGTCGGGTTAGGGTTTAGCACCCAAAACATAGAACCCATGCGTATGAGTTTCTCGGCCAGCACTAGAAGCGGGTTGGGTTGTCTCGTTTTTGGGTTTTGGGTGGGTTCCTTGTCTAACTTAGAGTCCAGTAGGTAAGTTTAATATGTTGGGCAAGTTTTGGCTCGATATGGTTTGGGGGTAACTCGATAAATTTAGGAGTTGGCTCGGGGTCGAAGTTTAGGTGTCAAATTGAGTTCTAAAACGAAGAAAATTTGGAAAACGGCTCACGGGGGTCGAGTCATGGTCCATAAGGGCTTAAATAATATAAAAAGACTAAATCTAGAATTTAGGAATTTTATATTAACGTTTGGTATTTTTCGGGATTAAAACACCGTTAAAATAACTAATAAAAGATAAATCAAAAAGTCTAAGTTTTAAGCCAAATAAAATTACGAGAAAATTCAAATAAGCTTAAATAATTATTTGAGACATCTTAGAGTCATAAAATCAAGAAAATAGTCGAATTCGTAAAAAGTCGTGTCCAGGGATAAATCGGTTTTTTTACGTCGGAAAATTAGTAAAGATCATGGCAGTGCCCGAAATGCTGTTTTCATGTTAAGTATGTTATTTTTAAATGTTTATGAATTTAACATGAATTATTTATGATTTTAAATGTCAAAAGGAATTTTTATGATTTAAAGAAGACATTTAAATACGTGTTGCATGCTTGGTTTCAAAAAGGGAAAAGATATATGTTGTTAACGATTTTATAAAGTAATGTGAATGAAAAACGTTGAAGGAAGTGAATTGATTGTGACGAGTTCGTTAATGATTGCAATGTCGTGAGGGTGATGGTCCTAGTGGGAGCCCGACGATCGTGTTTCCATTGTTGCGAACAGAGGATATGATTTCAAAGAGGATTAAAGTAAGAATGGGAATATCGTGAGGGGAAAAGGCCCCAGAGGGAGCCCATTTATGGGAAAAGGCCCCAGAGGGAGCCCCAACGAACGTTTTTCTATTCGATAATGATAGGCCAGGGCCCAGTTGACCGGTGAGAGTGTTGCTGGTGTCCCCCGCCGCCCAGTACTTTGGTTATATGTAGATTGATCCATCGAAAAAGAAAAGGAAAGAGGGTCACAATTAACGATCTGAATTCAACAGAGGATAAAGGAAAATGTTAGGAATATGTTTAAAGGATTTATGTCATGTTGAGGAAAAAGTTAAAGTTTATGCATATCATGAAAAGTATTTTTACTTAAAAGTATTTTCACTGTTGCATGTGGTTTTATTATGTATTACTCGTTATTAAAGATTATGGGGTGTTGAGTCTTTAGACTCACTAGGTGTGATGGATGCAGGTGGTATTGATGGGGTTCTTGACGGATGATACTACTGGACTGAAGGTGCACACAACCCGAGGACCGGCGCGTCATTTCCGCATTATGCTTTATTGATTTAAGTTAAAGATTTTAAGACTATTTAATTATGATTTTTGAGAGATTTTGAGAGGTTTAGTATGGGCTTTACTTTTCAAACTTATTGCTTTTAAAACGTGGTAAAACAGTAGACGATTTTATTTTACGACAATTGCACTCGAGTTTTGATACTAGTTTATCGAGGTTTTATTTTAAAGAGGGCAAAATATTTTATGAAAATATTTTCTAGTGTTAAATTGTTATTTTCGAAAATTAAGTTAGAAAAAAAAAATTTCTAGTACTTTTGAAGCAATAAAAAGGACAGTCGTTTCATTGGTACCCATATCTATTTGGGTCCTAAATGGATTAGTCCCTTAGGAATCCAGACATGGATTACTCTAACTGACTGTCCAGTTACCGTGTTCCAAATGGTTTTTCTCGACTTGTGTGTGCCTTGTGTGTAGTGTGTAGGTGAAACAACATGTGATTTTGCTCTGTTCGACTGATTGTTCAGCTGATATCTCTTCTGAACTGGCTTACTATTGTAGTAATTGGAATAGCCCCTTGAATAATTTTATAAATATCTTTTTGATGGCTGACTACGTGAGTCAAATGAAGTATTTGGACTATAACCAATACCATGTCTATTAGCCTTGTTGTTTTTCCTTACAGTTGGCTGTTCAATCAGTTTACTTGGCTCGATTTGTTCTTGTACCATAACTGATTTAACAAAGTGAATATATTTCCCTTTGTTCATATTCAGTTTTGGCTGAGTATCATTGGATGACATCTCATCTTGACTGCTGAACCCTAAACCAGTTTTATCACTAACTGATTTTTTAGAGTTCTATATTTCAGTCAAAGCATCAGATGATTTATTCCAAGCCTGAATAAGCTCAGTGTGCTTTGAATTTTCCAGCATCAACTTTTGAATCATTAATTGATTCCTGTTTTTTTCAGTGTTAAGCTCAGCAATCTCCCTTCTTAGACTCAACATATCAACTGATTCATCAGTTTTAGTCTTGTTGTCTATGGAATCAGTTTGCTTTGCTTTGGCTTTTTCAACAGATAAAGCAAGCTTTTGATACTCACTAACCATGTCATGAAGAGCTGAAATGAGTTCATCTCTTGTAAAATCAGTAGAGCTAAAATCAAATACCTGCTGACTGCTTGACTCCACCTCTATGTCATCAGCCATCAGACATTTTACTTCTTCTTCTTCATCACTGGAACTATATGAGGTTTCTGGTTCTGACTCTTTGCTGTCAGATTCCGCCCATTTAGCTTTGCTCTCTTCAGCTAAAAGCACTTCATGTTTCTTTTTGTAAGGCTTCTTTTCATCCTTAGATCTCCTCTTGTGCTCATAGGGTTTCTTCTTTCTTTCAGTTGAAACTTGACTGTCCTTCTTTGGTTTGGGACAGTCAGCTATGAAATGACCTATCTTACTACAGTTGTAGCATGCACTTGATTCTTCTCTGGGATTGTTTCTCTCATAGTTCTTCTGAAAGTTTCCTTGATTCTTTCTCATGAATCTTCCAAACTTCCTGATGAACAATGACGTAGCATCATTGCTTAGTTGATCGGCAGCTTTCTCAACTGAACCGGTTGGTTCTGTTCTTACAGCAGCTAATGCAGTAGTGGCTGCTGGTGTAGAGGGTTCTCTTTCCCGAGTCTGCAGCTCAAACTCATAAGCTTTTAGATCAGCAAATAGATCGTGAAGCTCAATTTTGTTTAAATCTTTCGACTCCCTCATTGCCATAGTTTTGACATCCCATTCTTTGGGGAGACCCCTGATTACTTTCAATGCCACTTCTTTATTTGTATACACTTTTCCAAGTGCATTTAGCTCATTTATGATGCAGCTGGTTCTTTCATCATATTCATGCATTGTTTCTCCAGCTTTCATTTTGATATTGTCAAACTTCTGCACAGCAACAGAAAGTTTGTTTTCCTTGGTTTGCTCATTTCCTTCGCACAGCTGGATCAACTTCTCCCAAATCTCTTTGGCTGTTCTGCACATCTTGATTTTACTGAACGTTACTTTGTCCAGTGTTTTATACAATATATCCTTTGCTACATTGTCAAGATTCGCTTTTCTTTTTTCCTCAGCAGTCCACTCATCTCTAGGTTTTTCAATTCTGTGAGGTGCCCCGTTAGTGATTGCGATTGCTGTGTTTGCTTTGAGAATTTTCATTGGTCCATCAGTTATGAAATACCACATGTCATCATCTTGTGCAGCTAAGTGAGCCTGCATTCTGATTTTCTAGTCATCAAAATCTTCCCTGGAAAACATGGGAATTTTGTTGAATGAAGACATAGTGAATTAGTTTGAATGTAGATATTCTTTGACAAGATAGAACTGCTCTGATACAACTTAAAGGGATCGGTTAACTGGATGGGAAGTGTTTAGAAGGGGGGGAGGGGGTTCAATAAACACTTTACAGATTTAAAATTCTTCGAAAAAGAGAGTTCAGTTTTGTTACAAACTAACTCTAGATATCTTGCCGGTAAATAATAATCAGTTAAACTGATGAAACAGTTGCAGAATAAATACTGAATAATAGATAGAATATCTAACTGAAAAGTATAACTGAAGTAAAAGAACACAAATTGTTTCTGGATGTTCGGAGACTTGAATAACTCCTACGTCACCCCTTCTATCAATGAGATAGGATATTCACTAAAAGACTTTGATCAAATACAACACAATGTACTGACCCACTTCAGTATGGACTTATCACTTGCCAAAACTGAAACTCTTAGTATACAACACTTTCTTCATATCGTAACTGATCTTAGCACAACTTATAAAATCTATCAAAGATTACAAAGTGCTTTACAAGCTCAATAGCGTAGCCTTGAATGCTACTGATATAATTGATAAGCGTGAGCTTTGATTGCTGAGTGTGAGTAGATATTTCAGCAGAGTAACAGCAAGTAGAATAGAGTAGTTGATTCGAGATCGGTATTTTCTCAGCTGCTCTCTTAGCTATTTATAGGCTTCCCTTTCAACTGTAACATTAACTGATGTTTGAATATTATATCCGTTGAATTGCCACATCAACATTCTCTGTCAGTCGTACAATGCAAATTCTGATATGCGGCGTTCCACTAATGTTGCAGTTTAGCCTGTACTATTTGTCGGTTGTCGCGATCAATTGATGACGTGTCGCGATCAATTAGTTTTTTCCGATACGCATATCAATATGTTAGATTCAGTTGCTTGATTCAGTTTGTTCGGTCAGTTGATTCTATTTTTGTCAAACTCCGGAATTTAGTTTCCAACATATTGACATGTTTAAAATATATTTTTCTACATGGTTGCATTAAAAATGTATTTTTAAAGGTTATTCGAGTTGCGATCGAGGAACGGAGACCGAGTTCTGAAAAATAGAAAATGTTTTTATTAAATAATTGTTTTTAATTATTTAAATTAAGGGTGATGTTTTTTTATCGGTGTTGATTTTTCAACAAAAATACGAACGTTTTGGCAACCCGGCTAATAAATTCACAAATTTTATTAAACAAAATAATTTTTAATATTTTAATTAAACACTAAATGGGATATTGGGCCTAATTAATTTTCCTAATGGACCTAAACCTTGGTTAGTGTTTTATTTATTATTTAAAGAGCTAATTACCCATTAGATTCATTTTAAACCCACACCACTTTTCTTGTGCAATTCAAACTCTTCCTTTCAACAATTCCTCACGGCACGCATTAGGAAGAATTAAGAAAAAGTTTCAAAATATCAAGGGAAAAACATCAAGGTTCTTCAAGGAAAAATCAAGCCAACATTGTCGTCGCCGTTCTTCGCAATCGTCAACGAGAATTCGTGCGTTAAATACACAAAAGCACGCCTTAATCTTCTTTTTTCTCATCTTTCACACCATATTATGCGTTTGATACATGATTGCATGAAAAAAATGATGCAACTTTTATATTTTCGTTTTTATGGATATACATACACAAAACTAGTGTTTTCATCTTTTAAAACTCCTCATAATGATGCACAAATGGGCTGCCATGGTTTGGGTACTTGAAGGGATGATTTTCCACATCTTTATGGTCCCTAGGTGTATGTTTAAAGGCTGAAAAAAAATAGGGAAGGAATAAAAACGAAAATAGACTCCTTAAGGGAAAGGACTCTTCGACTAGGAGTCTTTGTGTGAGGCCCAATAAGCAGTAAGCCCAGCCCATTTCCCATTTTATTTAATAAATATCCAACCCATTTGATAGAAATCAGATCGTTCCCTCCAGAATTTTCTTCGCCTCGCACCCGTCGCCTTTCTTCTTCTTTCTGCTTCAGTCGTGCAGCGTTCCAGCGGCAAGAAATTTAGTGCAGCACCTAGCCATCTTCTTCCTCAGGTATATTAGCTACTTTCCTGCCATGAATCGGTAGAAATCAGAGCTCCATCTTTCACGTTTGAGCCGGCAGCTGCGTTTCGTTCTTTGTCCAATTGGGCGAGCTTCTAGTTTTAATTGTTTTGTTAATGTGGGTTTGTTTAGCAAGGAGTAGAAGCCCTTTATTTTCCCTGTTTTCAGCTTATATCCAGCTACGTTTTAGCTAGGTTTCCGGCGTGTGAATAGTGTTTCCGGTGATCCATCTTCGCAAGATCACCGTTGTGCGTTTTAGCCCCGATTCTTGAGGTATTAAGCTTGAATTTCAGATTATAAATGGGTTATATAGGCTGCCCGGAAATTGAATTTTAACCGAGCCGATTTATTTTGGTTTAGTCGTTTGGTATGCATTATATTGAAGTGTATAGAGAATTTATATTGTAGGTTTTATTGTTGGGCGAGTTCAGTCGATAATCCTTAAAAATTTACCGTGGTATTGTAAGTTGCAATTGAGGTACGCTCAAACCTATATCATTATGACGGTTATATTTGCGTGTAAGAATATTCGGTGAATGTTGTTTGCTATTACGTTCCTTGAATGTTTATTCTAATGCATTCATGCATAAATTATGTTGGCATAACATATTGAGCCTTGACTCCTTTGACGACGATTTATGTTGATTCTGTTGAGATATATTGAGTCATCAGAGTTACAAGTGGGTTAGGATTAGCCACATTCCCAGATGACAGCTAGGGACGAGCGACTTAGCTACCCGCATTCCCGATGCTACGTGCATGGACGAGCGGCGATTTGATGCTGCATTCCTGGCACGGGTGGCCACTGTTACTGTTGATGATTCTATTCATTTGGACTCCATTTGGTATCCATTATTCCATTGTTACCATTCATGCATTGCATAGCATTGCATTTGCTTGATATTATTACATGTCTTTTATATATGTCGTGATTTTACTGGTTTGTTGTACTGGGGTCCGACCCCTGATTTCTTTTGATGCTGTGGTTGTTTTTGATGCCATAGCAGGTCATTCCAGGGGTTTTGACGTGTCTGGTGGAGCGTCAGCGAGTGGAACCCTGTAGTCAGTCGGTTTGTGTCAGAGTTCCCATATATTTATATATTATACTGGTTTGATACATTTGCCAGGGAGATGTCCTGTGTAGCTGTATGGTGATGTTTTTATGTTGTTTTGGATTTTATTTGTGTTATGTTGTGTCTAGTCCTGGCCAGTGCGGCTGTAGGATATTTGTTTGGTTGGTTGTGAACTTGACGTTATTTTCGAGCGTATATTGCTGCTGTTGTGTTTTGAAATTTTTGGGATGTCCTACTTACGGGGAGGTCATGCCGAAATTTTTGTAGGCCCAAATGAACGTTTTAAACTCGTTTTCCCTGTTTACACCAATTAATCCTTGTTGATTGGTAATTAAATATTAATTAAGAGCTCGGGCCCTGACAGTTTGGTATTAGAGCGTAACTGGGATACGCTCGAATTAGAGTCTAGGACACTCGAGTTTAGACACAAATAAAATGATTGTGCATGTGTTTGATTATTTGCTCTTACTTGTTTCTATGTTTTGAATTAATTGTATCAGCATGGTTAGAGCGTATTAGTTTAAGTTTATGCTTTTATACTCAACCGAATATTTTGTTTCTGCCTGTGGATTAAATACAAGTGTCTTGTAGATGGAACCTGGGTGGAAGAGTAGAAAAGGAAAGGAAGTTGTTCAGGAGTCTGAAGCTCCTAACGTTAGAGGACGTAACGAGACTGATTGGGGAAGACGAGGTTGTCGTCCTCATGGTGTAGCACGAAATGTTAATGTTGAGCGTGAAGTGGATCAGTTGACGAGAGGAATGAGTGAAATGGAATTAGTGATATCCCGATTTCAGAACATGCGTCCTCCTCGATTCTTTGGAAATGAAGATGGCGAGAAAGCTATAGCGTGGTTAAAAAGTATGAAGCATTTGTTTAATATGTTGGAGTACACCCCTGAATTACAGCTTAGGTTGGCCATTTGTCAATTAAAGGACCTAGCTCAGTTATGGTGGTAAACTACTGAGGAAGCTTGGAAAGAATCAGGTGAAAGAGTTACTTGGGATGTGTTTTGCGCTCAGTTTGCTCGAGAGTATTCACCGCCTTCATATTATTCGGCCAAGGAAGCTGAATTTAATAGATTAGCTCAAGGTAACATGACTGTAGTGGAGTATGCCTCTCAATTCTCAGCGCTTCTTGCTTATGTTCCTCATGTTGCTAGCACTGTTCGGAACAAGCTATCGCATTTTATGCAAGGATTGAATCGAACCATTTGCACTTTAGTAGTAGCTGGAGCGCCTGTTAATTATGCCGATGCTGTTGAAAAAGCCAAGAATGTGGAGGCAAGCTTTTGGCAGAACCACAGTCAGTTCAACAAGGTTTTCCTCAGAGTTTCGGAGGTAATGTGCCGATGCCAGTGGGTGCACCACTATACCGTCCTTTATTGTCGTATCAGCCTTCGCAGCCATATCAGCAACCCATGCAGGAAAGCTTTAAGGCCAAAGGAAAACAGTTCAAGAAACAGACTCGTAGCAGTTCTTCTAGTTCTGGCAGTCAGTGTGGAAGTTCAGTTGGGTCCCCAGGTGGAGTATTTTGTGATCGTTGTGGTGGCAAGCATTTCAGCACTTAGTGTACGGGAGTTCAGGGATCTTGTAGGGCAAGTGGACATTATGCTAGAGTATGTCTGAATGCAGCAAGACAACAATTTCAGCAACCTTAGTTTGGTCAGGGTTTTAGAGGACAAGCAACTAGGCCTTTTGTTCCGACTCAGTCTTTTCAGCAGTCTAGCAATCCTCAGCCTAGAGGTTCTGCACAGCAGCATTTCCCATGGCCACAGCAGGCTCAAGTTCATGCTCTAACTCAAGATCAAGTTCAAGACGCACAGGGCGGAGTTATCGCAGGTATGTGCCTTATTTTTAATCATTCTGCGCGCATACTGATAGACACAGGAGCATCTCATTAATTTGTATCTGCTGTATTTGTTGATGAGCATGAGATTGCTACTACTCCATTGATAGATACTGTGTCAGTCTCTACTCCTGTCGGTGTATGTTTGAGGTCTGATGTGATAATTCTGAATTGTGTGATTAGATTCGATGATAATATTATGATAACTAATCTAATCAAGCTAGATATGTCTGACTTCGACTGTATTATGGGAATGGATACTCTGTATAATTATCGAGCTACCATTGATTGTTTCCATGGAGTTGTCAGATTCACACCGTATTATGGCAGTAAATTGAATTTTTACGGTAGTGATTTGCAATCACGTATTCCATTAGTGTCGGCAATGGAAATTTTTAGAATCTTGTCGACAGGAAATGAAGGATTCATGATCTATGCAGTTAATGCGACTCAAGAAAAAGATTTGAAGTTTCTGGTATTCCTGTTGTCAAGTAACTCCCTGATGTATTTCCCGATGAAATTCCTGAATTTCCACCCCAGAGGGAAATTGATTTTAGCATTGAGTTGGTGTCCGGGACAAATCCTATTTCGAGAGCACCTTACTGTTTGGCTCAAGTGGAATTGAAAGAACTCAAAGAGCAATTACAGGACTTACTGGAAAAAGGTTATATTAGACCAAGCAAGTCAACTTGGGGAGCTCCAGTATTGTTTGTAAAGAAGAAAGACAGAACGATGAAAATGTGCATTGATTACAGACAATTGAACAAAGCTACGGTGAAGAATAAGTATCCTCTGCCGCGTATCGATGATTTGTTTGATCAGTTGCAGGGTACATCAGTGTATTCAAAGATCGATCTTTGTTCTGGATATCACCAGCTTAGAGTTTGAGAGGAAGATGTTCCGATGACAGCATTTCGAACGCGTTATGGACATTATGAATTTTTGATCATGCCAATTTGATTGACTAATGCTCCTGAGGTTTTTATGGATTTAATGAATCGTGTTTTTCGAGAATTTATAGACAGATTTGTTATTGTCTTCATAGATGACATTCTGATTTATTCGAAAACAAGGAAGGAGCATCGAGAACATTTAAGGTTAGTCCTCTAGACACTCAGAGCAGCACAATTGTATGCCAAATTTTCTAAATGTGAATTCTGGCTGGACATAGTCGTATTTCTGGGTCATGTTATATCAGCTCAAGGAGTATCAATGGATCCTAGTAAAGTGGAAACTGTTATCAATTGGCCAACACCGACGAATATTTCCGATATTCGCAGCTTTTTGGGATTGGCAAGGTATTACAGGCGTTTTATTGAATGATTTTCTGTTATAGCAAGGCCTATGACCCAATTAACGCAAAAAGATCGACGTTTTGTGTGGACTGATGAATGTGAGTCGAGTTTTCAGACATTGAAGGAAAAGTTGACGACAACTCCAGTGCTAGCTTTGCCATCCGGATCAAGTGGATATGTTGTTTGTTCAGATGCATCTTTAAATGGACTTGGTTGTGTTTTAATGCAAAATGGGAGAGTGATTGCGTATGCTTCTCGTCAGTTGAAGCCGCATGAGACCCGATATCCAGTTCATGATTTGGAGATGGCTGCCATTGTGTTTGCATTGAAGATATGGCGTCATTATCTGTACGGTGAGCAGTTTGTGATTTATTCGGATCACAAGAGTCTTAAATATCTTTTCTCACAGCCTGACTTGAACATGAGACAGCGTCGATGGATGGAATTGATTAAACACTTTGATTGTGAGATTCAGTATCAACCAGGTCGAATGAATCTTGTTGCAGATGCTCTCAGCAGGAAAGTTCAGAATGCTATGCTGACATCTTTGACTATCTCTAAAGTTCACGAGCACTTTGGAACTTCAAGATGGACTTATCAGATCAGTGGAGACTACTTTATAGTGTCATCTATTCAAGTTGAGCCACAGATTTTATTCAGCATCAAAGCAGCACAGATGACTGATCCGCACATTCATAGATTAAAAGAATTGTCTCGAACAGGCCAGACAGAAAAGTTTAGTGTTCCCTCAGATGGTAGTCTGCGATTTAATGGTAGACTTGTGGTTCCTAATTTGATAGATTTGAAAGAAGCTATATTACGGGAAGCACATTTTAGTCGGAACAGTATTCATCCAGGAATTTGAAAGATGTATCATACCTTGAGAGCTCATTATTGATGGGAAGGTATGAAGAAAGATATTTCTCATTTTGTGGCTAAATGTTTAACATGTCAACAAGTTAAAGCCGAGAGAATGAGATCTGGTGGAATGTTGCATAGTCTTGAAGTGCCGCAATGGAACTGGGAGCACATTGCTATGGATTTTGTGACACATCTGCCTCGTTTTAATCGTGGTTGTGATGCGATTTGGGTTCTCGTTGATAGATTGTCTAAATCAGCTCATTTTATTCCGTATGATCGTACCTGTACTTATATGAAAATGGCGAAACTGTACATTGATCATATAGTGAGATTGCATGGTGTGCCAGTAACCATAGTTTCTGATCGTGATCCAAGGTTTGCTTCGAAGTTTTGGGGAAGTTTGCAATTAGCTTCGGGTTCAAAGTTCGCTGTGAGCACTACCTATCACCCGCAGACAGATGGTCAGTCAGAAAGAACCATCCAGACTCTAGAGGATATGTCACGAGCAGCAGTGATGGATTTCAAAGGTGGTTGGCAAGAATCATTGTCTTTGGTTGAATTATTTTACAATAATAGTTTTCAGGCAACAATCGGTATGGCACCATTTGAAGTTTTGTATGGAAGAAAGTGCAGATCGCCCATATGTTGGGAAGATGTAGGAGAAAGAAAGATGTCAAAACCAAAATTTATTCAAGAAATGAAAGATAAAGTTGAATTGATCTGGAAAAGGATGAAAGCAGCCCAAGATCTTCAAGCCAGTTATGCTAATAAAAGGCGTAGACCTTTAGAGTTCGAAGAGGGCGATTATGTTTTCTTGAAGGTATCACCATTCTGAGGTACTATGAGATTTGGCCATAAAGGGAAGTTGGCTCCGTGTTATATTGGTCTGTATGGGATTGTGGAGAGGATTGGCACACTGGCGTATCGTTTGGATTTGCCGCCGAGTTTGTCTTTGATACATAATGTGTTTCACGTATCTATGTTGCGGAAGTATGAGCCAGATCCGTCTCATATCTTGAATGTCGAGGATGTGAAGTTGGACAGTTCCCTTAGCTATGTTGAGCATCCAGTGCAAATTTTGGACCGCAAGGAAAGACAGCTCAGGAACAAGACGATTCCACTAGTTTTGGTGCAATGGAGTAGGCATAGAAGAGAAGAATCTACATGGGAATTAGAGGCGAAGATGCGACAAGAATGGCCTCATTTGTTTGAGAATGTAATGAATTACGCGATGTATACTGAATTTCCTATGTATTATCAGTCGTAATGTTGTGGATATCAGTGTTGTATTTGTTAGATTTCGAGGACGAAACCTTTTATTAGTGGGGGAGAATGTGAGGCCCAATAAGCAGTAAGCCCAGCCCATTTCCCATTTTATTTATTAAATATCCAACCCATTTGATAGAAATCAGATCGCTCCATCCAGAATTTTCTTCGCCTCACACCCGTCGCCTATCTTCTTCTTTCTTCTTCAGTCGTGCAGCGTCCCAGCGGCCAGAAATTTAGTGCACACCTAGCCATCTTCTTTCTCAGGTATATTAGCTACTTTCCTGCCATTAATCGGTAGAAATCAGAGCTCCATCTTTCACGTTTGTGCCGGCAGCTGCATTTCGTTCTTTGTCCAATATGGTTAGCTTCTAGTTTTAATTGTTTTGTTGATGTGGGTTTGTTTAGTAAGGAGTAGAAGCCCTTTATTTTCCCTGTTATCAGCTGATATCCAGCTAGGTTTCAGCTAGGTTTCCGGTGTGTGAATAGTGTTTCCGGTGAGCCATCTTCGCAAGATCACCGTTGTGCGTTTTAGCCCCGATTCTTGAGGTATTAAGCTTGAATTTCAGATTATAAATGGGTTATATAGGCTGCCAGGAAATTGAATTTTAACCAAGCCTATTTATTTTTGTTTACTCGTTTGGTATGCATTATATTAAAGTGTATAGCGAATTTATATTGTAGGTTTTATTTTTGGGCGAGTTCAGTCGATAATCCTTAAGAATTTACCGTGGTATTGTAAGTTGCAATTGAGGTACGCTCAAACCTATATCATTATGACGGTTATATTGGCGTGTAAGAATATTCGGTGAATGTTGTTTGCTATTACGTGCCTTGAATGTTTATTCTAATGTATTCATGCATAAATTATGTTGGCATAACGTATTGAGCTTTGACTCCTTTGACGACGATTTATGTTGATTCTGTTGAGATATATTGAGTCCTCAGAGGGACGAGTGGGTTAGGATTAGCCACATTCCCAGATGACAGCTAGGGACGAGCAACTTAGCTACTCGCATTCCTAATGCTACATGCATGGACGAGCGGCGATTTGATGCTACATTCCTCGCACGGGTGGCCACTGTTACTGTTGATGATGCTATTCGTTTGGACTCCATTTGGTATTCGTTATTCAATTGTTACCAATCATGCATCGCATAGAATTGCATTTGCTTGATATTATTACATGTCTTTTATATATGTCGTGATTTTACTGGTTTGTCGTACTGGGGTCCGACCCCTATTTCTTTTGATGTTGTGGTTGTTTTTGATGCCATAGCAGGTCATTCCAGGGGTTTTGACGTGTCTGGTGGAGCGTCAGCGAGTGGAACCCAGTAGTCAGTCGTTTTGTGTCAGAGTTCCCAGATATTTATATATTATACTGGTTTGATACATTTGCCAGGGAGATGCCCTGTGCAGCTGTATGGTGATGTTTTTTTGTTGTTTTTGATTTTATTTGTGTTATGTTGTGTCTAGTCCTGGCCAGTGCGGCTGTAGGATATTTGTTTGGTTCGTTGTGAACTTGACGTTATTTTCGAGCGTATATTGTTGTTGTTGTGTTTTGAAATTTTTGAGATGTCCTACTTACGGGGAGGTCATGCCGAAATTTCTGTAGGCCCAAACGAACGTTTTAAACTCGTTTTCGCTGTTTACACCAATTAATCCTTGTTGTTTGGTAATTAAATATTAATTAAGAGCACAGTGAAACGTCTGCCCTTTTTATTGCTTTAAAAGTACTAGAAATTTTTTTTTCTCCAAAATATCTAAACATTCGGCAATTTTAAAACTCTAATAAAAATATTTTTATAAAATATTTTGCCCTCTTAAAATAAAACATCAACCAACTAGCATTTTAAAAATCAAGTGAAATAGTCATAAAAATGAAATCGTCTCATGTTTTACCAAACCTAAAAAGCAGTAAATTTGAAAAGTATCATCCTCTCAAAAATCACTCAAAAGCATAAATAAATAGTCTTGAAAATCTTTAACTTAAATCATAAACTTAAAATCATAAACTTAAATGCGGAAAATAGAAGCGCTGGTCCTCGGGTTATGTGCACCGAAAGTCCAGCAAAGTCACCCGTCAAGGCCTCCAACATCATAATTATTAATATCACCTGCATCATACACACCTAGTGAGTCTAAAGACTCAACACGTCATATCCTTGATAACTAGTAATACGTATAAAACCACAAGCAACAGTGAAAAATACTGATACGTAAAAATACCATTTTCATGACATGCATAATTTCAAGCATAAACTTTTTGTAGACATTTTCATATCATCTTCAACATATTCATATACATATTATCATCAACATCTACGTATTCCTTTTCCTTTTCGTTGAATTCAGATCGTTAATTGTGACTTTCGTGTTCAACTACGTCTACGTCTACGTGTTGGACGATGGATCCATCTACATGTAACCACAGTACTGGGCGGCGGGGACACCAGCGACACTCTCACCCGTCAACTGGGCCTTGGCCTTATGCATTAACATATTCGTATACATATACATATCCGTATCCATGGAAACACGATCGTCGGGCTCCCACTGGGACCATAACCCTCACGAAAATTTCCAACATATCATCGTATTAGTCACAATTACTTCACTTCCTTGAACGTTTCATATTCTCATCACTTTAAAAATTTAAACATGCATATACCATTTTTCTTTTAAACCAATCATGCAACATATCTTTTAAATGTCCATAATTAAACCATAAAATCCATAAACATTTTAAAAATAACATTTTAACATATAAAAATTTATGAACATTCTAAATAAGCACTTCAACATCAAAAACATAACATTTTAGCATTTTAAATTATAAACATTTGAAATAAATTTTTCGTCATAAAAATCCCTAAACAAATAAAATTCCATCAACATTTAAAATAATCATATAAAACCCCATAAACATCATAACCATTGAAAATAATCATATTAGCACATAAAAAAACATTCAGGACACTGCCATGACGTTTACTAATTTCTAGGTGTAAAAAGACCGTTTTACCCCTGGACGTATAATTTTCCGTTTTTGAATTTTTCTTAATTTCATTGACTCTAACATGTCCCAAATAATTATTTAAGCTTACATGAATTTTCTCATATTTTTATTTGTCTTAAATCGATAACTTTTAATTTATTCTTTAAATGTGACGTATTAACGCGTTTTAATCCCGAATTAAATCAAACCTTAATATAAAATTCCCAAACTCAAAACTTAAGCTTTTAATAATTGTTTAAGCTTAAACCTAATTTTTCAATATTTTATAAAGCTTAAAACTAGGCGTTACAATTAACTCGTTAATTAGCGTTTCGTGCGTCGATTAAATCCCGATTAAATCCAAAACTCGTTATTTTGATCCCAAATTTTTAACATCGCCTTTTTATTATTTTTTCTACCCTTCCATGTCATGAGCCACCCCCGTGGACCCATGGAATCAATTTTGGCTTAATTAATCTCGTTTTTTACCCTTCGACGAACACACCGAGCCATCTCCTAATTTATCCGAGCCACGCCCGAGTCACCTTGAACCAAAACCTAGCCAACCCATCTAGGGACCCTACTGTGCAAGCCCAGCCCCAAAAACATGACCCTAACCCGCTCAAACACCTCCTGAACTGAAGGCCCATTTGCATGTGTGTGTGCGTGTAGGGTGTTCTTGATATATTGGGTTCCTTAGTTGTCTAGGACTCTACCAGCCATCTAACCACCGACCACCCATGACCCTAACCTTCCCTAGACCACGCCCAGACAAATCCCAGACCAAGCCTAGACCTTGAACTCACGCACGAGCCACCTGAATCCAGCCCAGGCTGCACGCACGATAGTGAAGCTTCCTTCACGGTTTCTGTTGCCAGCCGCCCAACCATCAAGCCACTCCTTGAACCAGCCCCTCCAGCACTCTCCTAGGACCCTAACCACTTGACCTACCCCAGCCTAGAGCTCCCAGGCCGAGCCAAACCTTGCTGTGCAAGCTACACACACCAGCGCCTGCATCTTTGCTTCTCGGGTGGAGTCCTAGCTTTCTAGGACTCCTCCCCAGCCCTTGGCCTCGAGTCCTGGCGTGGCTAGGACTCTCCCCTGACTCATACCTCATCCCTAGCTAGCCCTGGTCCCAAGTCAACACCAAACCAGCTACCTTATCCATGAAAACCGAACCCTTCCTCTCATGACAACAACGTGCCATGTATTAGGATGTTAAGGGATGGTGTTACACGAGATTTAGGGTCCTAATATCACACCAAAACATTGCAATAAAACAAAGGAAAACAAGTTGGTGGCACGTTGTTGTCATGAGAGGAAGGGTTCAGTTTTCATGGATAAGGTAGCTGGCTTGGTGTTGGCTTGGGACCAAGGCTAGCTAGGGACGAGGTATGAGTCAGGGGAGAGTCCTAGCCACACTAGGACTCGAGGCCAAGGGCTGGGGAGGAGTCCTAGGACTCCACCCGAGAAGCAAAGGTGCAGGCGCTGGTGTGTGTAGCTTGCATTGGGAGGTTTGGCTCGGCCTGGGGGCCCTGGGCTGGGGTAGGTTAAGTGGTTAGGGTCCTAGGAGAGTGCTGGAGGGGCTGGTTCAAGGAGTGGCTCGATGGTTGGGCGGCAGGCAACAGAAACCGTGAAGGAAGCTTCACTATCGTGTGTGCAGCCTGGGCTGGATTCAGGTGGCTCGTGCGTGAGTTCACGGTTTGGGCTTGGTCTGGGCGTGGTCCAGGGAAGGTTAGGGTCATGGGTGGTCGGTTATTAGATGGCTGGTAGAGTCCTAGACAACTAAGGAACCCAATATATCAAGAACACCCTACTCGCACACACACATGCAAATGGGCCTTCGGTTCAGGAGGTGTTTGAGCGGGTTAGGGTCATGTTTTTGGGCCTGGGCTTGCACAATATGGTCCCTAGATGGGTTGGCTAGGTTTTGGTTCAAGGTGGCTCGGGCGTGGCTCGGGTAAATTAGGATATGGCTTGGTGTGTTTGTCGAAGGGTCAAAAACGAGATTAATTAAGCCAAAATTGATTCCATGGGTCCACGTGGTGGCTCATGACATGGAAGGGTAGAATAAATAATAAAAAGGCTATGTTAAAAATTTGGGATCAAAATAACGAGTTTTGGATTTAATCGGGATTTAATCGCCGCACGTAACGCTAATTAACGAGTTAATTGAAACGCCTAGTTTTATGTTTTATAAAATTATGAAAAATTAGGTTTAAGCTTAAACAATTATTAAAAGCTTAAGTTTTGAGTTTGGGAATTTTATATTAAGGTTTGGTTTAATTCGGGATTAAAACGCATTAATACGTCACATTTAAAGAATAAATTAAAAGTTATCGATTTAAGCCAAATAAAAATATGAGAAAATTCATGTAAGCTTAAATAATTATTTGTGACATGTTAGAGTCAATGAAATTAAGAAAAATTCAAAAACGGAAAATTATACGTCCAGGGGTAAAACAGTCTTTTTACACCTAGAAATTAGTAAACGTCATGGCAGTGTCCTGAATGTTTTTTATGTGCTAATATGATTATTTTCAATGGTTATGATGTTTATGGGGTTTTATATGATTATTTTAAATGTTGATGGAATTTTATATGTTTAGGGATTTTTATGACGAAAGATTTATTTCAAATGTTTATAATTTAAAATGCTAAAATGTTATGTTTTTTATGTTGAAGTGCTTATTTAGAATGTTTATAAATTTTTATATGTTAAAATGTTATTTTTAAAATGTTTATGGATTTTATGGTTTAATTATGAACATTTAAAAGATATGTTGCATGCTTGGTTTAAAAGAAAAATGGTATATGCATGTTTAAATTTTTAAAGTGATGAGAATATGAAACGTTCAAGGAAGTGAAGTAATTGTGACTAATACGATGATATGTTGGAAATTTTCGTGAGGGTTATGGTCCCAGTGGGAGCCCGACGATCGTGTTTCCTTGGATACAGATATATATATGTATACGAATATGTTAATACGTAAGGCCAAGGCCCAGTTGACGGGTGAGAGTGTCGCTGGTGTCCCCGCCGCCCAGTAGTGTGGTTACATGTAGATGGATCCATCGCCCAACACGTAGACGTAGACGTAGATGAACACGAAAGTCACAATTAACGATCTGAATTCAACGAATAGGAAAAGGAATACGTAGATGTTGATGATAATATGTATATGAATATGTTGAAGATGATATGAAAATGTCTACAAAAGTTTATGCTTTAAGTTATGCATGTCATGAAAATGGTATTTTTACGTATAAGTATTTTTCACTGTTGCTTGTGGTTTTATACATATTACTAGTTATCAAGGATATGACGTGTTGAGTCTTTAGACTCACTAGGTGTGAATGATGCAGGTGATATTAATATTTATGATGTTGGAGGCCTTGACGGGTGACTTTGCTGGACTGTCGGTGCACATAACCCGAGGACTAGCGCTTCTATTTTCCGCTTTTAAGTTTATGATTTAAGGTAAAGATTTTCAAGACTATTTATTTATGCTTTTGAGTGATTTTTGAGAGGATGATACTTTTCAAGTTTATTGCATTTTAGGTTTGGTAAAACATGAGACGATTTTATTTTTATGACTATTTCACTTGATTTTTAAAATGCTAGTTGGTTGTTGTTTTATTTTAAGAGGGCAAAATATTTTATAAAAATATTTTTATTAGAGTTTTAAAATGGCCGAATGTTTAGATATTTTGGGAAAAAAAAATTTCTAGTACTTTTAAAGCAATAAAAAGGGTAGACGTTTCAATTGGTATCAGAGCCGAACTCTCTTAGTAAGGTGTGGTTCGGGGACGAACCAAGCGGAAGCTGGTGGGCATGTGAGGCCCGGGGCCGAAGACGGCGGGGGGTGATCGTCGGTGCCATGAGGTTGCACGGACAATGAGCTGCTTCTGGCAGGCTTCTAGGTGGAGGAAACATGAATGAACCGATCCCACACCGGAATGAGAGAGATTCTGAGACTGTTCAATGTAATGGACTATACAGTTAAAGAGGGCTTAAAAGATTTGATATGTACTACTCATACCATGAAGGTGCGTCTCCTTTTCGGTAGCTCATCTCATAAGAACTCCAAAGTTAAGTGTGCTTGACTTGGGGAAATTCTGGGATAAGTGACCTCCTGAGAAGTTTCCTAGGGTGCGTGTGAGTGAGGACATAAGCACGCTGGAAAGACTCGTCTTGGTACAGTGGGGACAGTCGTCGAATCTGGGGCGCTACACGAGCCCTGACACTTTGATGGTCACGGTTGCTAGTTGCAGTTAAGGAAGGTCCAGTAGACTTAAGTGGGCTGCATAGGAGGGATAGGTAGAGGTTGGACATGGTGGTTAAGGGCTGGAGACGAAGCTAGCTTAGATTCGAATCATATTAGGACTAGGACTCTTGTGCAGAAAAATTCAGTAGCTTCCTAGGCATGTTCAAGAGACTTAATGGGCTGGAATTTGGTTGTATATGGGTTAGTTAGGTTTTATTAAGCTTTGGTTCAAGTTTGGTTAAATTTCGAGTCCATACGAGTCAAAACCGGGAAGTACGTCTAAGTTTAAAAACGAATCGGGAAACGCCAAGATTTAAGCTTAATAAAATTATGAAAAATTAGGTTTAAGCTTAAATAATTATTATAAGTCTAAGTTTGTAATTTGGAAATTTTATATTAAGGTTTTGTTTAATTAGTGATTAAAACACATAAATATGTAATATTTAAAGATTAATTTAAAAATCCTCAATTTATGCAAAATAAAAATATGAGAAAATTCATGTATGCTTAAATAATTATTTGGGACATGTTAAAGCCAATGAAATTAAGAAAACGTCAAATTCGAGAATTTTTACGTCCAGAGGCAAAACGGTCTTTTTACACCTAAAAATTATTAAACGTCATGGCAGTGTCCTGAATGTTATTCTATATGCTAATATGATTATTTTCAATGATTATGGATGTTTAAAAATTTTTAAATGTTAATATTTCAATTTTAAATGTTTATGAATTTTTAAGATGTTAAAACGTTTATTTTAAATGTTTAAGGATTTTTAATATGTTAAAATGTTTATTTTAAAATTTTTATTGAAGTTTATGATTTTAATAAGTTAAATTATGATTTTTAAATGTTTATGGATTTTTATGATTTAATCTTGACATTTAAAAGACACGTTGCATGCTTGGTTTAAAAGAAAAGTGATATTATATGCATGTTTTTATTATGTGATGGAAATACGAAATGTTGAAGGACGTGAAGGGATTGTGACTAAATATGTTTGAAATATCGTGAGGGTTATGGTCCCAGTGGGAGCCCACGATCGTGTTTCCGTTGATACAAATACGAATACGATGATATGATAATATGAATGGGGATGTCGTGAGGGGAGAAGGCCTTAGAGGTAACCCATTTATGGGAAAAGGTCCCCGAGGGAGCTCGTCTATGGGAGAAAGCCCCCGAAAGAGCCCCGACGATCGCATTTCCATATCCCGATCGAATTTGCAACCATTGGTATATCAAGAGTTGCATATGAATTCGATAGCGATGTGATTTATCTTTGAGTAATAGTGTCATGGTATGCGCAACTGAGGAAACACCTTTCCAAACTGCACATGTCTTACTCCTGGCCAGAGATTCCTTGCACTATTGACTCATCAGACCACATAGGATATCTTTACCCTTAGGTAAACGATGAATCCCCGACTACAATGTATTTGCTCCTACGTATTTTGAAACTACACCCAACCTCGCCACCTAATGACCTTCGATGGAGTCGGTAAACAGATCCAAGTTAATGCTAGTACCTATAATGAAAGGGGATCGGTTACGGTGCTCGAATGCGCAACGGAAGTTTCAAAATTTTTCTTACAAGGAAAAATCGAGCACCTCATGTACTAGTGTGTAGGAAATACAAAAACCCAAAGTATTTCATACATAGTGTGTTTAGATAATATACCAATCAATCTTAAAAGATTGATGTTGGCTCCAACCAATTTGTAAACAACTTGGCTCTTGAAAGGATGACCTTCTACAAGCTCTCCTTGAACACTCTTTGTTCAAAAATGAAGCCCACCACCAACTAGGTAGATCCCCTCTTATTTTGCACTAGAAAAATAAAAGGATTTTTCTCTGAGAAGTGTAGGGAATTTTCAACAATTGAAGAACAAAAATTAGAGAGAATATTAGCTTGAAGTTTCGGCCATGAGGAATAGTGAATGAGGTTGGAAGAGTTTTCTTGGTCTTTGAAAAAGTTAAAGTGAGCATTTACAAAAGCATGCATGCCTTTTACTCAAAAGTTGGCTTCCAACCTTTCACCTCCCAATCATGCAAAATCTATTAGGGCTTGTAACAATTAAAAAGCTCATGGACTTTAATTTAATTGTCTCAAAAAAATTTGAGTCCAATTAAACTTTACTTGATTTTACTCAAGCTTACTAGTTGAATAATTATTTCCGATTGGGCTCTACATGACCCAATATGATTTAATTAATTCAATACTTGAATTAATTTAATTATTTGGACTCTACTAGGCCCACTAGTGTTTAATTAATTCAACACTTGAATTAATTTAATTTAGTCCATAATAATGTTTATGAAAATCACAATTTTCAAATACATTATTTATTTGGCCAACTTTTAATTTAGGAACACTTCCTCAAATTAAAAGTTACATTCTCCTCATAGAAGTCAAACTTTTATTTTTTCTTATGCTTATAAACTCTTTTATAAGCCGTTCAACACATTTAACTATTTTACTTCTCAACGGGATCTAGAAAGCTAGTACTTGTGTGGCCCTCAATGGTTCATTGATACAACTAGCCATGGGTTCACATCTCCATGTGATTCCGACTAAACATGTCTTTATACGAGCATACCCCAATTTCTTCATTCTTAATTATCAACACTTTGATAATAAGAACTTCAGAACTCTAGTCTGATAGTACCCAACCAATCATGTTAAACGCCTAGCAGCATCGCTTACATGATTCCCTAGGTATCAAATGATAGTGCCTGAAAGAACCATTCTATTATGGTTAGCGTACAGTATGGTCCCTTCATCTCATATATCCCGACCGATTCGACAACCATTGGTATATCGAGAGTTGTCAATGAATCGATAATATGTGTCATGTCGTAGTTGCATCGATGGTGTAATCTATAAAACCCCTTTCATAATTACCACCAACACTCTAATAAGATATTTCAAACTACATACACATGAGATCACATAGGATATCCATACCCGAAGGTAAGCGGTGAATCCCTGACTACAATGTATCGACTCCTATATGTTTTGACAGAACACCCAACCTTGCCACCTGATGACCCCTTGAGAGTCGGTAAACAAGTCAAAGTGTAATGCTAGCATATAGAGTCTCAATGTTGTCCCGGGTCATAAGGACTAATGGTGTACAACCATAAACTAGGACGTTTCCATCGATAAGTGAGAACCTTGGAAAGTCCTTTATGGAGGGTTGTTCAGTGCACTCTACAAGGAGCACCTATCTGCATGCTCGGACATCACAATGTCCCCTACCAATGAAACATGGTACTCACATCGCATATACTAGTCTCAAACTCGAGCGGCCTATATCCTTCTTAGTGGCGGCTGAATCGACCAGGAATTGTTTAGAATATACAGTATTCCAAATATGAGTTTCATGATACTCATCATATGAGCATCTCATATTCTTTCTACTATTTGTATATTCAAGGACTTTATCTATGCAACTAGCATGGGTATACAGATAAAGATGTGTCAAAACAATAATTTCAAATATTATTAAAATAAAGATTGTTTATACATAGAGTTTCATTGTGAACACTCGGCCAACACTTGGCTCGACGGGCACCTACTCTAACATATAGCCCTTACATTGTCCCGGGTCAAAGAACTAATGATGTACAACCATAACTACAGACTATTCCACTCGATAAGTGAGAACCAATTGGACAGTCCGAGGGAAGGTTGTTCAGTGCATCATCATATGATCAACCATATGTGTGAATGGAAATCTCAATGCCCTTACCAATAAAACATGGTGTTTACTCCACAGATGCTAGTCTCTAGCTCGAGCGACCCTTATCTTTGTTTTAGGCGGCTGAATCGACTAGGAACCTATTTACAATATATGGTACGATTCCAATTGAGTGTCATGATCTTACGTTGGAACGTAGACCTCATGGTACCTATTGGATATTCAAGGACATTATCTATCCAAATTGCATGTGTATACAGATAAAGTATAATGCCATAATCGAATAAAATCGTAAAATATTATAAAAATAAAGATTGTTTTACATCAGAGTCAATAAAACCGGGGCTAGAAGTTTGCTTGCCGGGCACCTACTCGAAACAATCTTCCACTTGTCCTATAGCCAACTACCCATAGATCTTAGACCTATTGCTTCGCGATGCTTCTCAAACAATGGTCCTTGCAGGGGCTTTGTCAGTGGATCAGAAATGTTATCTGCGGAGGCGACTCTCTGTACCGAAATGTCTTCTCTTCCCACAATCTCTCGGATTATGTGGAACTTCCTCAGTATATGTTTGGTTTGCTGATGAGACCTCGGTTCCTTCCGTTGCGCTACAACACCGGTGTTGTCACAGTAGACCGGGACTGGATCAACTGTTTGAGGAATGACACCCAACTCTTGGATGAAATTCCTCATCCAAACACCCTCCTTTGTTGCAGCTGATGCAGCTATGTATTCGGCATCAGTGGTTGAATCTGTTGTGGTGTCTTGCTTGGAACTCTTCCAAGAGACAACACCACCATTGAGCTTGGATACAAATCCAGAGGTCGATTTCGAATCATCCACATCTGATTGGAAGCTAGAATCACTGTAGCCTTCCAATTTTAGTTCTCCACTCCCGTATACCAAGAACAAATTCTTATTTCTTCTCAAGTACTTAAGGATGTCCTTCGCCACTTTCCAATGTAGTGGACCGGGATTCGACTGATATCTGCTTGCAACACTCAGTGCATATGCAATATCATGTCGAGTAGATATCATACCATACATAATACTGCCTATGGCAGACGCATATGGATTGTGGCTCATGGTTTCCATATCTTCATCAGTCTTAGGGCACATAGACTTGGATAGACTCACACCATGAGACATTGGGAAACATCCTCTCTTAGACTCCTCCATAGAGAATCTTCTCAATATGATATCAATATATGTGGATTGGGTGAGCCCTAGCATTCTCTTTGATCTATCCCTATAGATATGTTTTCCTAATACATATGATGCTTCACCAATATCCTTCATAGAGAATTTACCAGCTAACCATACTTTAGTTGACTGCAACATCCCTACATCACTCCCAATGAGTAGTATTTCATCAACATAAAGTACTAGGAATGTCACTGTACACCCACTAACCTTCTTGTATACACAAGGTTCCTCAGGATTTTTGGCAAAATCAAAATCTTTGATAGTGTTGTCAAATAAGAGGTTCCAGCTCTTTGATGCCTGTTTGAGTCCATAAATGGATCTCTGAAGTCTGTATACTTTATGCTCACTACCTACTGATGTGAATCCTTCAGGTTGAGAAATGTAAATCTCTTCCTTAATATCTCCATTAAGGAATGTTGTTTTCACATCCATTTGTCATATTTCATAGTCATACCATGCTGTCATGGCTAGCATTATCCTAATAGACTTGAACATTGCGACTGGAGAAAATATTTCCTCATAGTCAATACTTTGCCTTTGAGTATATCTTTTTGCTACCAGTCTAGCTTTGAAGGTCACCACCTTCCCATCCGCTACAAGTTTCCTTTTGTAAATCCATTTGCATCCTATGAGAACAATTCCCTCATGTGGATCTACAAAGGACCATACCTGGTTCAAATACATGGAGTCCATCTCGGACTGCATGGCTTCAAGCCATTTAGATGAATAGGCATCAGACAATGCTTCCTTGAAATTTCTTGGATCACATCCAGGAATGGGCTCACCTTGGCCCTCTTCAAGAAGCAGGCTCAACCTATAAGGCGGCCTCGAGATTCTTTCGGATCTTCTAAGAGATTGTGTTTCTTTGATTGGCTGTTGGGGTGTGGGTTCTGCTATTTGTGTAGTAGGTGGTTCTCGAATCTCATCGAGTTCTATCATCCCGCCTTTTCTATCCAATAGAAACTCCTTCTCTAAAAGGTTGCATTCCTTGAAACAAACACATTTGTTTCAGTGGGATAAAAGAAGTAATATCCAATAGAGTTCTTTAGATATCCAACAAAGTAGCACAAATTGGCTCTACTATCCAATTTGTCTCCCATTGTCTGCTTCACGTAAGCAGGGCATCCCCATATTCTTATGTAAGAATATTTGGGCGGCTTTCCCTTCCATATCTCATATGGAGTTTTATCCACTGCTTTTGTAAGGACTTGATTCAACAACTTTGTCACTGTTTCAAGCGCATATCCCCAAAGAGATAGCGGCAATTCAGTGAATCCCATCATAGATCAGACCATGTTCATCAATGTCCGATTACGAAGTTCTGACACACCATTAAATTGGGGTGTGGCAAGCGGAGTCCTCTGTGAGAGAATCTCATTCTCTTTAATGTAGTTTTCAAACTCAGTACTTAAGTATTCTCAACCTTGATCATATCGTAGTGTTTTAATACTCTTTCCTAATTGTTTATCTACTTCTGCTCTGAATTCTTTGAACTTTTCAAAATCTTCAGACTTGTATTTCATTAAATACACATACCCATACATCGAGTAGTCATCGGTGAAAGTGATGAAGTTGGAATGGCCAAATCTCGTGCTAACACTTAGCGGGCCACACACATCTGTATAGATCAAATCCAACAGATCATATGCACGTTCCACATGTCTCTAGAGAGTTTATGTCTGACAAGTCAAACATGCCCTCTCCCACTAGCTTGTGCATCCTTCTTTGGGAAATATGTCCTAGCTTAGAGTGCCACAATTGTGCTTGGTTTAGACTATCTTGTTTTCTTTTGTTTGTCGTTGTTATCGTATTTACTTGGACATGTTTGTTTGGAATATCTTTTATTCTTAAGTTATAGAGGTTGTTTTGTATTTCACTCGTTCCAATCAAACATTTATTATTGTAAATATTGCAAACACCTTTGCTAAATAAACAAGAAAATCCATCTTCATCAAGCATAGAAATGGAAACAATGTTTTTAACTAAATCCGGAACAAACAAAATGTATCTCAAAAGTAACTTAAAATTATTGTCTAATATTAAATAAACGTCCCATATGGCTATCGCAACAACTCTTGCTCCATTGCCCATCCTTGGGAAGGTCTCACCCTCCCACAGTCTTCTATTTCTTGTCATCACCTGCAAATTATTGCAAAGATGAGATCCACATCCGGTATCCAATAACCAAGAAGTTGAATTAATTGAGACATTTATTTCAATATAGAACATACCATTGCCAGAAGTCTTCTGGGCGAGATATTCCTTGCAATTGCGCTTCAAGTGTCCAGGCTTCTTGCAGTGGAAGCAAACATCTTCTCCCTTTTCAGGCTTTTCAGGCCCCTTAGAAGTGCTTGCTACTCAGTTCTTGTTGGGTTTGTTTGTCTTGGAAGGACGAGAACACTTCTTGCCCTTTCCTTTAGGCCTTTTCTTCATCCCAGACGAAGAGCCAATGAGGAAAATAGGTTTTCCCTTCTTAATTGTGGCTTCATAACTTGTCAACATGTTGATCAACTCTTCAAGGCTGGCCTCCAACTTGTTCATATTGAAGTTCACCCCAAACCCATCAAACCACGATGGCAACGACAGCAGTAGAATGTCCGTGGACAACACATTGGGGATAACAAGGTCCAGGCCCACTAGCATTTCAATGAGCCCAATCATCCTCACGCCATGCTCATGGACCGAGGCCTCTTCTCGCAGACGTGATGTCATGAGTTCTTTGACAGTAGCGTGCCTTACTGGACGCGTTTGTTCACCATACAACTTTGCAGGTGGCCGTAAATGGCAGCAGCATTCACAGCTTCCTCAAACCGCCTCTGCAGCTCGTTTGACATAGAAGCTAGCATATAGCTATGGGCTTACAAGTCATGGTCCCACCATTTGTCAAGGTCAGCCAGCTCCTCCTTTGTGGCATTTGTATTACTCGTCTTAGGAGGGGCCTTCGTGAGCACATATGCTATCTTTTCGGAATTCAAAACAATTTTCAAATTCCTCAGCCAATCATGATAATTTGGTCCTGTTAGCTTATTTTGATTGAGTATAAAAGATAGTGGGTTTCGAGACGACATTGTAAATATACCGAAAAGGAAACAGAACAAACTTTACTGATTATTTTAAAATATTTTGTAAGACGTTTAATATGGATTTTTGTTTTTACGAATTGCCTCCCACTATTTTGACATTCTCACCACCCTCTGCTGAAAAACGGGAAATACAACTTCTTTAGTGAGTACACAATGCCCAATTACGAAATTATGATCTCGAAAAATATCAGCCAATGATAACTTCCAAAAGGTGAAGCCCAATTGCAACCCCTTGCAACTCTTACGTAATTTTGCCTCACGTTTGGGGAGGGTCCAATAATATGATCCCCTTTCTCTTCACGTGTCGAGCTCGGCCCATCAATTTTTAACTTTAGTGGACAGTCGCCATGAGATCCCCCAATAATATGAGCCGAATTCATGGGTGTTCCACGTAGTTCACATCAAATATGTCAGTGGAAGTCACAACTTTCCGGCGTCCAGGTCTCCCCAATAATATGAGCAAAACACTGTCCGCGGGTAGCGTTCATCATGCAACCACCGTTGATGAAAGGCAAGGAATTATTAAACTTTATTTTAATTATACTTTTATGTCCTTGATTTAATTTTGGATCTCATCCAAAATGAGGGATTTTAATTTTTAAAATTTGTCTCATCATTAATTTTAAAACTCGTGCCATGATGGTTTGAACGATTGCCAGATTCATGCAACTCTTGTTATTATATTAATAATAACGCACATACTGATTATTTATTATATATCACATACATCATAAATAATAAAGGATGATCGATAACCGAGAGCTAATAGATGCATACGAGCCACATACGGATCCAGGTCCATAACTCAGGTAAATGTAGGGATGCAAATGCAATATTACATAAGCTTCCAATATTTTACATGTCTTCGATCTTCAAAACTTCTTCCGAGGATCGGGCCCACCGTCTTGAAATCTTGATCTACCTCTAATTCTAATATTTACATTAAATATCAATGGCACATTGGGATACAAATTTAGAGGGTGGGAACGGACCATAAACTAGGTCTACTTTTAATTAACAAATAATCAAAATTAAAACACGTAAAATATCCTAACATACACCTAACACATTGGTCATGGCTCTCGATCATCCTTTTAACATATAATATCATATATTATATAAATACGATAATATCACATATTATCAATAAATCGTGTATCTCGTAAATTATCACTAACCGCCATAATTATCAAATTAAATAAACACTTTTATTTAATTTCAAATAATTAAATTTTTTGTAAAACACCTTTTACCATAAATAACTAAAATCATATTTCAATTATTTATTTTGTAAGAAATTGATTTTAACAAAATTATTGTAGGAATAAAATTGTCTGTATTTTCATAAAATATCAATTTAACCCAAAATTTTGAAAAATCAGAAAATCTCCCCCTAGGCCCGAACAATTCAAGGCCACGACCCAGCGCGGTGCCCAAGACATTCTCGGGCGCCTGCCCACTCTGCCCGCCCGCCCGCCGTCTGATCCGATCGAGCGTTGGTGGGCGCGTTGTGCGCCTGCTGTCCGGCGCTGCGCGAAGGTCGTGTGCGCGCTGCGCGCGCATCTGCCCAGAACAGTTCCTGGCAGACCAGAAATATTTTTTTTTCAAAAACAGATTTTTCGAAAATAATTTTAGGTGCGTTTTTCATAAAAAAATTTACGCGATTAGAAACAATAAACTCAACACAATTTAATTAAAACACACGATTGTGAATAACCGGCTCTGATACCACTGTTGGTACATCGTTTTCTCGCACCCAAGACGCAGCGGAATTTTAAAATTTTGTTCTTGGGAGTCGTGTGTTTAAAAACATTCATAGGGTGTTTAGAATTATACATTTGCGTTCTTAATGCTTGGACCCCAAACTTTTCCGATTTTTACTCGGAGATAGTCCTTCTTGTAAATCCCTACGAACGGCTCTTCTCCTTTTATCATCTAATTGGGTCCACGATCCGAAACTGAATTTCTTGTTTGGATTGCACTAGTAATTCCAAACAATTTGTGCGTTAAGACTGTAATCTCCGAATTTCAAAAATCCGGAGATGGTGCAACGATGGAAGAAAAATTAAAAAAACAACAAAATTTTTTTTTCTTTCTTTGTTATGGCCGAGAGGTTTAGAAGGAGTTTGGAGAGATTTTTTTCTTTTGTGTGCAAAAATTAGGTTAGGTTTATTATGAGTCTTAGTGGTGTATATATAGAGTGAGACTCCTAATCCAATTAGGAGTCCCTCTCCCACAAGAACTCTAATAATTTCATTATATTAAAACTCTCATATAATTAATACATATATAATGTATTTATTAACTTTTAATAATACTTGATATAGTAATATCATATACACATATTTTATATCACCATTTAAAATAAATATGTACATTAATTAAATTAAATAACCATTATTTAATTTATAAAATAACTCATTGGTTAATTTAATTCTAGACTCCTCTAGAACATATATGAGAATTTGTGCATGTTAGTAGTCACCACTACTAGCACAATAATTTAATCAGTGAATTTCAAATTCACTTAAAAATTGATTCCGAATTCATTATAACCCCGATCGACGATCCGAGAGCCTCGATGTACCAATGATACAAATCTTGTTCATATAATGAAAATCGAAAATTTCGAAGATCAAAATTTTCATTTACCAAATATTTGGCAGCTGCAAGTTTTAGTGAACTCCTTCACAAAACAGGCAGTTACACTCTCCTTCCTTATTTTAGCAATCATGCTAACTTCCATTTCTTCCATCATATGGAATCCGCTTATAAACTCCTTTATAAGCTTGCTGTTTGATCTCCATCAAACTATAGTCACCAAATTCCAACTCCTTGAAATTTGATTATCTCAACGGGAACACAGAATCCGATACTTGTGTGACCCTCAATGGTTCAGAGATACAGCTAGCTATGGGTTCACATCTCCATGTGATTCAGAATAACATTTACTCTTATTCGGGCCTACCCTAGTTAGCCCCATTCTTTTCATCAACACCTTAATCAATAATGTTAGAACTCATTTCTGATTGCACCCATCGGATCATGGTAAGAGTGTCTAGTAGCATCGCCCTATGATCCCCTAGGTATCACTGATAGTACCTGCAAGAATCTTTACTCATGGTTAGCGTACAGTACGGTCCTTTCAACACATATATCCCGATCGAATCTGCAACCATTCGTATATCGAGAGTTACATATGAATTCGATAGCGATGTGATTTATCTTTGAGTAATAGTTTCATGGTATGTACAACTGAGGAAACACCTTTCCAAATTGCACATGTCTTACGCCGGCCAGAGATTCCTTGCACTATTGACTCATCAGACCACACAGGATATCTTTACCCATAGGTAAACGGTGAATCACTGACTACAATGTATTTGCTCCTACGTATTTTGAAACTACACCCAACCTCGCCGCCTGATGACCCTCGATGGAGTCAGTAAACGGATCAAAGTGCATGCTAGTACGTATAGCCCTTACATTGTCCCGGGCCAAAGGACTAATGATGTACAACCATAACTGCGAACTATTCCATTCGATAAGTGAGAACCACTTGGACAGTCCGAGAGAGGGTTGTTCAGTGCATCATCATATGATCACCCATCTGTGTGAATGGACATGTCTATGCCCTTGACAATGAAACATGGTGTTTACTCCACAGGTGCTAGTCTCGAGCTCTAGAGTCCCTTATCCGTGTTTTAAGTGGCTGAATCGACTAGGAACCTATTTAGAATATACGGTACGCTTTCTAATGAGTTTCATGATCTTACGTTGGGATGCAGACCTTATGGTGCCTATTGTATATTCAAGGACTTTATCTATGCAACTTGCATGAGTATACAGATAAAGTGTAATGCCATAATCGAATAAAATCGTAAAATATTATTAAAATAAAGATTGTTTTACATTAGAGTTAATAAACCGGAGTCAATAAAGATTGTTTTACATTAGAGTCAATAAACCGGAGTCAATTGCGAGAAGAGTCAAAATTCGAGTTCATAAAAGAATAAAACTAGGTCACCATAAGTCGTTTTAAGCTGCGATTTGCAAACGAGGATTTTTGTAGGCGATTTAATTAGGATTGAGAAGACATAAAGTCAGCTTAACACTTATTTTATCAGAGTGACGTAGCGGAAGCGTAGATTATTGGGATACTAGAATTAAGAGTCTAAACTTTTTGTTTATCGAGGATAAGCGAATTTCGAGGACGAAATTCAATTTAAGGGGGATAGATTGTAACGTCCCGAAAATTTGAAAGTCCACGTTAACCACATGCATGGAAGTTATCAAACTTCTTTTGTATTTTATTCAATTCTTTTAATATATTAAATTCATGTTTATTGCATGATTATGTGTTTTAATTCATGTGTTATTTAAAGTTCATACATAAGGGCTTTTAGTAGCTTTCGCGCTCGAGCGAGGAACGGAGATCGGAGATAATCAGGAAAAATATTTTATTAAATAAATAATTTTATTTAATATAAGGTGTATTTAAGGGATAATTTCGAAAATGGGCCTTGGTTGGGTATTTTTACTCGTCGGGCCGTATTTTAAACCGGTACGCAAATTGTATCGATTTGGAGGACTTTTTGAGGGTTCAGGCAATATTTTCAAAAACGTACTAAAACGAAATATTTTTCGGGAGTGTTATTGGGCTTGATGGTTTTATTTTAGTGCTTAATGGACCCAAAACCCTTTTAACCCTTTAATTTTTAATTAAGGGACCATTAGTGTTTTATTTTATAACTTAAACTCCTTAATTAAAACCACCCTAAACCTAATTTCTTCATAGTGGCCGCCCCCCCTCCGTATTCAGCAGCAACATTCTGAATTTCCAGCAGCTTTCTCTTTAGGTTTTCTCAAGTTTCTTTCAAATAATCTCTTTCCCGTCTCTCCGGTGCACGTTCTACGCGATTGTAGTTAAAGTTTTCGAGCGTTTAAAATGCAAAGGCACGCCCTGTATCTCTTTTTCTCAGCATTTACACCATTTATATGCTGATGTATATGTATTTGCATGTAGAATTCTTTGATGTATCAAGTGGTGACATTTTTGCAAAGGTTTGACATGAAATATGCGTTTTCCTTGCATTTAACCCACGCTATTGTGTATTGCATTAAAAGGGCTTGCATGCAATTATTAAATTCTCTTGTATTTTAATTAAATGTTTTAATTACATGAATTAATTATGTTGTGCATATTTGCATGTTTAAAATCTATTTTTCTACATTATTGCATTAAAATGTAATTTTAAAGGTTATTCGAGTTGCGATCGAAGAACGGAGACCGATGGCTGAAAAATAGGAAATGTTTTTATTGGTTAATTATTTTTTTAATTATTTAAAATATAAGTGATGCTTTTTCATATTTTTGAAAATAAGGGGTTTTCAGGTAATTTTATACGCCGGGACGTAAATTTTATCGGCGTTGGTTTTTCAACAAAAATATGGACGTATTGGCAACCTGACTAATAAATTCACAAAGTTTATTAATCAAAATTATTTTAAATATTTTAATTAAGTACTATTGGGCCTAATTAACCTTGTTAATGAGTCTAAGCTACCATTAGCCTTTTTAATTAGTATTTAAAGTGCAAATTACCCCTTTATTTAACATAAACTCAAGCCTCCACAACCCCAAATCCTCTAAACTCTTTCTTTCTAGCAAAGTCACGGAACACACACATACACACTATATTTGAAGGAAAAAGTTGAAGGTTTCAAGAGAGTTTTAAGCCAAGGTCGTTCGTCGCCGTTCTTTGCAATCGTCAACGTAAATTCGTGCGTAAAATACGCAAAGGCATGCCATATTCTTTCCTTCAAACATCTATCACACCATAGTATTTTATTTAATTGAATATTTGAATGAAAAACAAGTGCATCATGAAACAATTTTGTTTTTATAATAAATGTGAATTTTTGAGGCATGAAATTGTTGCAAAATTATGTTTAACATGTGTTAAGGGGCTGCCATGATTAGGTAAGGTTTATGGGTTGTTATATTAACAAATATTGGTTATAATATGATACAATTTGTTAAGAAACCAAGCTGGAAAGCCGAAGGACAAGAAGGGAAGAAGGAGCCGTGGGGATGTTGGATTGTTCTTCGTGATATGGCATGTTTCCTGTGCATGGAGTCTTGGGGCTCAACCAGGTCAGGGTGATGGGTCCTAAGGGACGTGGGTCATGGTCAGAAAGGGTCCTAGCCATGCTAGGACCCCTCGCGCGCAGCCATGGAGGATTCCCATGGAGAAAGGACTCCTCGCACGAGCTGTTTCTAGGGACGGCAGCCAAGGGGGCTGGCTGCTGGGTCTGGGTGGCTCAGAGTAGGTCCATCAAGGTCCAAGGGTCATGGGCAGTGGTTGGGCTAGGGGTTGGGGCGGCTGGGTCGCTGCTGGCTCGAAGAAAAAAGAGGGAACCGTGAGTGATCAAGGTGACGCGAGGTTGCTGTCTTGTGCAGATGGGTTGTTTCTCACGTCGAGGGCTTGGGCTGGTATGGGTAGGTTCTGACATGGTCCAAGTATTGTTAGGTTCGTGTGGGCTCGGTGGTGGCTCGGCTGGGAGAGTCTTAGTTTGGTTAGGGGTCCAAGATTTTGCAAAGTGTCACACGCACCACACATGCAGGTTTGGGGGTCCAGTTTCAGGCAAGTTTTAGCAGCTTAGGGGCTTGTTCTTGGGTCTAGTCCTGGTCAATAGGGTCCCTAGGTGGGTTGGATAGGGTTTGGCTCACAGTGGCTCGGGCGCGGCTAGAGTAAATTGGGAGATGGCTCGGTGGTTTTGATTAGGTGTCAATATTTCGAATTTTAGAACAAAAAATAGATCCATGGGTCCACGGGTTGGTTCATGACTTGGAAGGGTATAATAAATCATAAAAAGGTTATGTTAAAAATTTGGGATCAAAATAACGAGTTTTGGATTTATTAGGGATTTAATCGCCGCACGAAACGCTAATTAACGAGTTAATTGAAACGCCTTGTTTTTTATCTTATAAAATTATGAAAAATTATATTTGAGATTAAATAATTATTAAAGGTCTAATTTTGTAATTTGGGAATTTTATTCTAAGATTTGGTTTAATTCGGGATTAAAACGCATTAATACGTCACATTTAAAGATTAATTTAAAAGTCCTCAATTTAGGCTAAATAAAAATATGAGAAAAATTATGTAAGGTTAAATAATTATTTGGGACATGTTAGAGTCAATGGAATTAAGAAAAAGTAAAAAACGTGAAATTTTACGTCTAGGGGTAAAACGGTCATTTTACACCTAGAAATTAGTAAGCGTCGTGATAGTGTCTTGAATGCTGTTTTTTATGCTAATATGATTATTTTCAATGGTTATGGATGTTTATGATTTTAATATGTTAAATTATGATTTTTCAATGTCTATGGAATTTTTATGATTTAATGTTGACATTTAAAAGACATGTTGCATGCTTGGTTTAAAAGAAAAACGATATTATGTGCATGTTTTTATTAAGTGATGGAAAATACAAAATGTTGAAGGACGTGAAGGGATTGTGACGAAATGCGATGATATGTTGGAAATATCGTGAGGGTTATGGTCCCAGTGGGAGCCCGACGATCGTGTTTCCGTTGATACGAATACGAATACAATGATATGTTAATATGTAAGGCCAAGGCCCAGTTGACCGGTGAAAGGGTTGCTGGTGTCCCCGCCCCCCAGTACTGTGGTTACATGTAGATGGATCCATCGCCCAATACGTTTAAGAATACGAGTCACAATCACGACTGAATTCAACAAACATGAACATGAATATGAATATGTTAATATGAATATGAATATGATAATATGGATATGTTGATATGAATATGGATACAAATATGAATATATTTATGTTTATATGAAAATGTGTATGAAAACGTTTATGCATAAGATTATGAAAATGTTTTTATTTAAAGTTTATGCATCAGGAAAATGTTTACGAAAATGTTATTGTTTAAAGTTTATGCATCTTCATGAAAGTGATATTTTATGTACAATTATTTTTCACTGTTGCATGTGATTTTATACGTATTATGTTGTTATCAAGATTATGGTGTGTTGAGTCTTTAGACTCACTAGGTGTGATTGATGCAGGTGATTATGATAATAATGTTAACGAAGGTTTTGTTGGTTGACTTTGCTGGGTTGAAGGTGCACATAACCCGAGGACCGACGCTGGTTTTCCGCACTAGTTATGATTTATTATTTTAAGCTATCTTAAAGATATTTTTACGACGATTTATTTATGAGTGGTTTTTGAGATGTTATATTATGGGCGAAACTTTTCAAATAATGTTTTAGGTTTGGTAAAATAGTTGTTTTTAATTTTAAAATGGTTCCAAAATATTTTATGCATGTGATTATGCATCTCGGCCGATTTAGTGAGGTTTGAAAAAAAAATTCTAGTACTTTTTAAGAAAACGAATAGCAGACGTTTCACAATAACCAAATTCTTAAACATGTCCAATTCCACTACAAAGCCAGCACGCATGAAAATCATAATAATTTCTTATTCCACATTGTTACATGCATAAAAATCATAAAGCATCTAATCTTTTATCATAACAAAATCATGCAACCATGTAGGATTTTAATATTAAAAATCATTTATCATGTAAACTTAAACATAACTGTCATTTAACTTCAAAATGTGTATACACACATGTAGCTTAAACGTATGGACCATGCAAGCATGCAGGTAACATCATAAAAATCATATAAAGCATGTAAACTTACAGTTTGAGGCTTGAAGACTGAGCTTCCCGGCACTGATGGTGGCACAACCCTTTACATGAACATTGCTCTGATACCAACTGAAACGTTCACTACTCGTTTTACTTAAAAAATACTAGAATTTTTTTTAAAACCTCATGAATCGACCTCATGCATAAATATATGCATAAAATATTATTACTCCATTTTAAAATAAAAACATCCAATAGTCAGATCAACCCTCAAGACCTCCACTACCATCAACATCAAACTCACCTGCATCGATCACACCTAGTGAGTCCAAAGACTCAACACACCATAATCTTGATAACAACATAATACGTATACAGATCACATGCAACAGTGAAAATACTTTTACTTAAAATAACATTTTCAGGATCATGCATAAACTTAAACATATTTGTTGCGTGTTTTCTTGATTGCTCGCAAGTACACGACGTCAAGTTATAGTAAAATGTATTTCTAAGTACGAGTGTCTATCCCACGAGGAGTGTAAACTAAAGTTATATCAATTCTTGTAATTAAAATAGTCTCAAATTTATTTAGAAAATTCGAGGAGATGGTTGATTTACTTAAATGAAAATATTTAAAACAAATAATTGATCTAATACCGGATTGAGGAAAATATCAATTAGAGAGAATATCTAGAGAATTGATTTCACTGAGTTTCAACGATAATAATTCTCGGTTGCAATTATAATTTTGAATTCCACTTATTTAATGGCCAAGAACACTTAATTGTTTCATTCCACCTTTTCCAAGTGACAAATAAAATATACCGATCAAACTTCGATTTTATTATTCCTAATTAAAATCTAAGTTTAATGGGTTGATGCAAACAATGTTCTTACCTAAGCCTCGCTAAAGTTATACGCCTTTCGAACGCTATAAACATTTAACGATGTGTTTCTAATGATCTATAATCCTATTCCCTCTTCCGAGTTGTAGAACTAATCAGACAACATACAATTTATGGCCAGTAAATTGCAGTAGAATTAACTCAGAGAAACACAATTAACAAAAAGGAATTCAATCATATAAAATAACCGAGTCAAATTATCGTTTCCACAAAGCTACGTCAATCTCTAGACTAGAAAATTAGTTCATGACGAAATCGACATAAAAACAACGCATGTTCAAAGTTTTAGACATTGAAATACGAGAAATTATAAATACAAAAGAACAGATAACAAATCCGAAGTGTCGTCTCTGTCCCCAGTTCCATCGCGCTTCGTCTTTGTAATCGATCTTCGCGTCTCTTCCTTCGTCTCGCCTTCGCTCCGACTCTTCTCCCTCTATTTTCGACCAAAATGGCGTCCCCGACTTCTGAACCCTTGTCTTTCTTTTATTCCCCTCGTCCGGGCCATAAGTCGAAGCCCATTTAGTCTTGTTCTGCCGCCATTAGCGCCGCGGCGCTGAGTAAGTGGCGCCTAGGCGCCCGTCAGTTATTGCATTAGCGCCGCGGCGCTAGTCTCTAAGCGCCTAGGTGCTTGTTCCTCGGTAATGAAGCGCCGGGGCGCTGCCCAAGGCGCTTGTCTCTCGGCATGCTAGCGCTGCGGCGCTGATTCCTGGCGCTGCGGCTCTCTTCTTTTCGCCTTTTCTCGCTTCAAACTTCCTCTAATTAGCTCCAAAACATCCAATAGTTGTTATCCCCTGCACACAACAAAAACAACAAAAACAAAGCATAATTCTGTCCGAAACTAACATAATTCAATTGAGTTCAACATATAAATTAAGTGCAATTCTTGCACTTATCAAACCCCCCAAACTTGAACTTTTGCTAGTCCCGAGCAAAATAAAAGTAAAAAAAGGAATGCAGACTCAAACAGAAATTTAAAGCAACGACTAAAGTCATGGGCAAGCACAAAGTGAGAGTGGCCTCAGATTAAATTACTTTTATAGGAGTCGCAATTACTCGAGAGTCACGTGTGTGTGTGATATGTCAATGTTTATCTACCTCATCGAATGCTCAAATAGATTCACAACACCTATTCGCCTTAAAAACTCAAGAATTCTTCATTCAGCTCAACTTACACTTCATTAAAACACACCTTTACTCGCACAGATCACAAAGGACTTTATAGGTGATTATTTGGTTCGAAAGATATTCAACAAAAATAAACCAATGACGAAGTCACACAATGAGATGCTTGCATGCAAACGATTAAAGTCTATACTCGTTGACAATCTTTTTCAGGCATCCATAGGCTTGACTTGAACAACTTTTCTCCACTAGTATATTGGATAAATGTGGCAAGGTTAATAGGACTTGTAGGCTTGTAACGTTAGGCTAAGGATCATGGCTACAATAAAGGTATGGAGATCAAAATTTGAGAGAAATAATTGAATTTTCATCATTTTCCGCTAATTTTCATTCTCTTTTCATTCACACCCACTTATTGTTTTTCTTCTCATTCATATCCTTCATCTCTCAAATGTTTTCTTTTTCACCACTTTTGATTCGTTCGGTGCATTGTTTTTTTTTCTTCTTCTTCTTCTTTTCTTTCCAACTCCTTTATACACATTTCATTTTTCATTTTCTTGTCAAGGAGCATTCGAATCCTTACAACACCTATGAATTTATTCCTCTCAAGATCAGGTATGAAAAGAAGTGTATAAGCTTCATTTGGTAGTTGTTGTGGGATATAGGAAAGATACAAGTGGGGGTTAGTTGTATGTCATTGACACACACCACTTGATTTTCAGTAGGCTCAACATGGGACACTAGGGATATTTCATGTTCGTTTGGTAGGCTCAAAAGCTCAACGGTTTCAAAAATCGCCTAAATCATTCTTATGTCACATATTATCCGTAATTCGCCTTGAAAAGTGTTCAAGCAAGTTCTAGACTCCATCAATCCAATAATCAACTCATACAAACCAATCACATGCAGTTTTCAGTCAAAAAGATATATGAGATAGGTGCACAAAGAAAAGTCAAGCATCTCACTCTACTCGAGGCTCAATGGGCTATTAACTATTTTCTAGGTGTAAAATGATTGTTTTACTCCTAGACGTAAAATTCCTCTAATTCAACTCTTTCTTAATTTCATTGACTCTAGAACATCCAAAAAAATTATTTAAGCTTAAATTAAATTTACCACAATTTTATGTAGCTTAAATTCTAGGATTTTGAATTATTCTTTAATTATTAATTCTTAATGCGTTTTAATCCCGAATTAAATCAAACTTTAATATAAAATTTCCAAATTAAAAACTTAGACTTTTTATATTAAATTTGCCCTCGTGAAGCACGACTCGACCCCCGTTGAGCCATGTTTCAATTTTTAAACCAAAGAAAACCCTAATTCGAACCAAGCTACTAACCCTCGAGCCATAATCGTTTTTCACAGAGCCACGCTCGAACCACCCTGAGCCGATCACTAACCAGCCCCTCTAAGAACCCTCTTGGACCCTTAGAATCCTAGGACTCGATCCCAAGCCCCAACCGAAGCCACAAAATCAGAACAAGCAATCGGCCGAGACTCCTCATGCACTAGGACTCTATGTTTCACGCCTAGGACTCTAGCCATTGGACCAGCCCCGAGCCCAGACCTTGTGCACCCTCTTAGGACCCTAGTGACTCAACCTAGCTCAGCCCGAAGCCCCCTGGCCGAGCCTTTTTTCCCTGTGCGCGGTGCTGCACAAGCGCGCAGCTCTCGCGTGGCTCTCGAGTAGAGTCCTAGCTTGCTAGGACTCTTCCCAGCCACTCGTCTCACGCTAGGACTCCTTCCGTTACCCATACCATGACCCAACCATGACCCAAGCCAAGCCATTCAAAGCTTTTCCTTAAACCCGAACTTTGATCAACAAAATCATGAAGATGGCTCCAGCTTGTTTGTTCCTTTTGTGCAGCGTGTTTGTGTGTCTTAGGACCCTTTAAAAACGTGTGAAAACATCCCATAACAACTCCTAATCATGGCAGCATCTTATGCAAATAAAAATCATGATTTTTGGATCAACAACATGCTTAAAAAATTCTTGTTTGATGCATAAACAAAAATAAATAAAATCATCACTTGTTTTTCATACAAAACATAATTAAATACATAATATGGTGTGATGATGAGTAAAGGAAAGAATATGGTGTTCCTTTACATAATTAACGCACGAATAAACGTTCACGAATCGAAGAACGACGACGTGAAGACCTTGGCTTGATAACCCTTGGATTTTTCGAAGCTTTTCCCTTGATATTTTGTGTGTGCCGTGGGGTTTTAGATGCTAGGAGTCTTGGTAATTTGACGGGTGAGGGAGGCGTGAGTATAATGGGGTATGGGGTAGGTTTTGCACTTTAAATACTAATTAACACACTAACAATAGCTTAGGCCCATTAACAAGATTAATTAGGTCCAATAAGCCCATTAGTTCTAAATAAATATATTTTGTTTAATAAAATTTGTGAAATTATTAGCCGGTTTGTCAAAACGTTCGTATTTTTGTTGAAAAGCCAACACCGATAGAAATTACGTCCCGGCATATAAAATAACCTCAAAACTCTTTATTTTCAAAAATAAGAAAAAGCATCACCCTTATTTTAAAAAACAATTATTTAATAAAAACATTTTCCATTTTTCAACCATCGGTTTCCGTTCCTCGATCGCAACTCGAATAACCTTTAAAAACACATTTTAATGCATTCAATTAGAAAAACTACTAAAACATCATATAAACATATCAACATAATAAATTTAGCAAATAAAACATTTAATTTAAATACGTTAGGAATTTAATAACTTGCACGGATGTGGTATACATGAACCTTCAAATTTTCGGGACATAACAGTTTACACTGATTGACTTGCTCCTAATTCTATCGACGTGAAGAAAGTTCAGTATTATTAACACAATCGAAACAATTTAAAGAAAATTTATTCAATATCTCTAAATTTTTAATCTTGATGCCGACATTATATATATATGCACTTCCACTCCTCCGCCTCCTGTACATGCGAGGAGTGGAAAATATATTTTTTAATGATCCATCTTTCGCAAAGAAGGCGGCGTAGCGTGCTTTTTTTGTTTTCAATTTATTTTGTACAATAATTTGGCAACTTATTAATAACAACGGTATTTTATAAAAAGCAATAAAAAATACTATATTTTCATTAAAAAAAGGAAAATTAGAGATAAATCCCCAAAACCCAAACTTAATTTCATCCTAACTCCCTACACCTAAAAAACTTTGTCTAAACTCCCTAAAAAGATAAATTTAACATAAACACCCTTATATGTTTTAATGATTGATTTTCCTGAGAGAAAATGGTATCAGAGCCGAGGTAAAATTATTTCAAACATACAAATCTATTATTATTATTATGTAATTAAATATTTGAGGATGAAAATTTACTCAAATAACATGAATCCGAACTCAGGTTCGAGATTAATTATTTACAGGATTTATTCCAAATCTTTGGAATATTTGAAGCAAGAAGATCTAACCAAGGTTAGATATCAAGAAAACAGGGGAATTTATCAGAGTCCTAAGGTAAACTTATGATACAAAATAACAGGTTCCTAGAAATAGTACCAGGATTCCTATAAACTTTCTGGAGATCTTAGAGAAATTCAAAAGATAGTACTTATGGCAATATGTTATATTATGTATCACAAAATGTGGAGAAAATCCTTGAAAACCAGGAAGAAATTCTTGGAATATTAAAGGATATTCGATCAAAAGTTAAAAACCTAGAACAATAACCAATTTCTAGTATAAGGACTTTAGAAAGAAGGTTAACACCATCATTTGGCACTGAACCCTTATTACATCAAAGAGGGAAGGCCAAAGTGATGCCAAAGTCTTTAACTGAAGAAGAAAAGATGATCAATCTAATCAAAACAGTCTCAAAAAAGAAATTAATCTGATGACAGCTTTAGAAAGAATTGGTCTTGAGAATCTCCAAGACCTTGCAGAATATTTTGTAAATCTCAAGGTTGTAGATCTAAAGATGAACAAAACTGGGAGTGAACAACCCACTATAACCTGTCATCTTCGCAAGAACCACCAAGAGAAAGTGTGGGATCTCATAATATAAATATGAGAGAATCCCAACCAGACTTTTACACTGATGGAGAATCACACCCAGCAGGAACAAGGTCAAGAAAGAATCAAATTCCTTTGCACCAAACATCTTATGGGAACTTGTTTTAGAACCTATACATTCTTATGGGGTTATGCTTAACCTAGATGTATTAGATTTCAAAAACAAAGAAGATCTCATAGATGATTTGGACATCTGCTATGAGAATCACAGCAGGTACACTTGATCTCAACAAAAAATGATTCATTAAATTTTTAGAAATGAGTCTTATTGGATCAGTTAAAATTGCTTGGGACATGAATTTGGTAGAAACCAAAAAAGCAGCCCTTGCTGAAGAATCTCTAAGCAAGATAGCCTGAAGAATGGCTAACCTTTTTAAAGTACAATTTATAGGGGTAGATTATTTTAACAGTCAAGATACAGAGAAGAAAAAGAAATATACTCAAGCTCTGTATAATCTTGAATTACATGACATATGTTTAGTGGATTAATATATTATGTTATTCACTAAATATAGATGGAATTCCGGGGTCGAAGAAGATATAACAATTCAAGTTTTCTTCGCCAAAATTCCAAGTCCTTGGAGAGAAATGCTAATAAGGGAATATGTCCCTGGCAATCCAGATACATTGGCACGAAGAGCCTCTTTTCTCAAAGGAAAATTAGCAGAATGGTGTTATCTGGCAGCATTACAAAAGAATTTCAAACGATTAAGGAGTATTAACAAACGTACCCCTTTGTGTTGTAAAGAAAATGATCTTCCAACAATTATTGGAAGTAAAGCACAAAGGCAAAAGGGGAAAAGTTTTAGAACTCATCCTTAAGCAAGAAGTCTAAGAAGTTCTTGGAAACCAATAACAGTTTGGTCCAGAAAAAAGGCCAGATCTTATAAATCAGGACAAAGAAGCGGATCATCAAGAAGTAGGATTTCATGTCAGCATCGAATACTTCTCGAAGAATAGGAAGAACACCTACAAAGAAAACTTTCAGAAAAGCGCATACTCGAGCTAATGAAAGTTTTAAAGATTGCAATTGCTGGACATGTGGAGCAAGAGGTCATATTTCGACCAACTGTCCAGAAAATGAAAAAAGAGGTATTAAACGCTTCGATCCAACCCAAGATATTGAAGAAAAAGTTATAAAGGTCTTATTCAAGTATACGGGTTTGAGGATATTGACTCATATGAAAGTATATATGAAGAAGAAGAAGTTTTAAGTCAGGAGGGATCTGATGGAACAGAATCAGAATCTGACTGAAGACGAGGTGCTTCGACATGAAACACATGAAGATTTGTCTGGTTTCTTTAGCCAGACAACAATATCCTATAACATGGTCCAAAGGATCATGAGAGAAAATCCTAGTCGTCAGATGTATCAAGGATTCTCTGCAGGACAAGTAGAAAAATATCTAGGAAGTCTTGGCCTAAGAAATAGAAAGCATTATCTAATTTATAAAGTTTCCAGAAGGGAAATGACAATTCTGATGGAACTTACAGGAAATAGAATGGAGATGCAATTAATTTCTTCCGAAGAAATTAAGGAGGAATTACAAAAACTCAAGATAGGATTAGCACTCAGCATGTTCTGGATTCATATCGGAGCAATCAAGATTATGATAAAAGCTACTTTTAAAGAAGGAATAGATTCGCCCATTGATATCGCTATATGCGATAAACGAATGGGTAACCTTCAAGATTCAGTACTGGGAACATCTCAGGAAATCTATGTGCAGGAATAAATTGTAAGAGTAATTTATCCAAGAATTTCCTACAATCTGGCAGATCGAGATTTCAGCCAAGCTTTGACATTGCATCAGAACTTCAAAGAAAAAAGGCTGATGAAAGAGGGTAATAGACCGTATTCTATTACCTATCAGATTTCATATGTTCTATCTAATACACATCATTCAGAATTGTTTATTAGAAATGAGTTTAATGAAATGCCTGATATATTTGGAAAAGTGGCTCAGGCAATTTATCCAGAAAGAGTTGAGTTTCCCTTAACACAGGAAACAGATATCCAAATACAAGACAAACCGATTCTACAGAGGAATCAAAGTTTTAGATTGGAATCAAAAAGACTATCTTTTCAAGGAGATAGAATTACTAGCTACATTTGGGGAAAACATCTGTCCAAGAAACCCAACAGGCACTAAAAAGCTTTTCGACGATAGGAAAGCTTAGATGTCCAGAGGGGTGGAAGGAAGTAGAAATAGTATTTGATATTACAAAAAAAAGGAATCAATTTCCTTGTAATACCATGTACTATTTAGAACAACCTATAATAGGAACTTACCAAGGAATGATCAATATCGGAGAATTGGAAGTTCATATCAAAGGAATTTTAGGAAAAAAACTAGATCGATTGGTTCTTAGGCTCGAGTTTCTTGAGGAACATAAACTTTGGAAACGTCTAGAATATGGAATGGAGTTTGTGGCTGAGGATAAAATGTGGAAAATTCAATGACCACAAGCTCATTCTAGATATACATTCTAATAAGAATGTTATACGAATAATATATGGCAGAATATTTTGCTGCTTATATTTATTCAGGCGCTGGAATCTGTACAACAAAAATGGGATTTTTTCCAAATAATTTGGAAGAATATTTACCTAAGATTGTTGGAAGAGATTTCTCTAAAAATATTTAATCTTATGAAAAGGGATTAAAATGACAGAAATCGTGATTGGAGGTGCTGGACAAACACTTTGGTATAAGGAAAAAAAACACCAATTTATTTTCATGATACAAGAGCTGACATTCTGTTCGAAAATAATTTCCTACAAATGTTAAGTCCTACACGCAAGAAAATGAGACTAAGTGATTAGTGTTCACAACACCTTGTGATCACAAAATGATAGTCCAGATACTAAGAGAGGCATTTTACAGAAAATTGTCAATTCAGTTTTGCAGCAAGCGTGGTGATGAAGGAAAATTTATGAACCCAAAAATGATGGATTCTAGATGGTTTGGAGAAACATTGCTCCAATTAAGAGCAGATAAGCAGCTCCAACCAGAAGAAATAGAATGCCTCAAGATAGCTCGACATCAGAATGAGGTAGAGTTTGAATCAATGGTATCATTAGAAGATGTCAAGAAGAGGATCAAAGAAAATTACAATGAAGATACCTTGGCATGGTGGGATAAAAATCAACTCAAAGCCTGCCTTAAAATTACGGAAGAAAAAGATTATGAATTTGTCTGATGCAAGCCTATCCCAATAAATATAATTGATCAAAGGGATATGCATATTATAATCAAGGAACATCTGGACCTTGGTTTAATTAAAGCAAAAATTTCACCATACAGTAGTCCAGGATTTCTCAAGAAATCATGGTGAGATAAAAATGAACAAACCCAGACTAGTAATTAATTACCAAGATATTTATAAGATTCTGGAGTTTGACGGGTATTTTATACCTAGTAGAGAACATATGATTAGTTGTATAAGCAATGCGAAGATATTCTCGAAATTTGATTGCAAGTCTGGATTTTATCAGATTCGGATGCATGAAGAAAACAAGAAATTCACAGCTTTCTCCACATCACAAGGACACTATATTTGGGAAGTATTAGCAATGAGATTGACCAATTCACCCTAGATAGTTCAAAGAAAAATGGATAATATATTTAAAGATTATTTTAAATATATGTTTGTCTATATTGATGATGTTTTAATCGCATCTAAAAATATAGAAGAACATACCAAACATTTAGAGATCTTCCCTAAAGTTTGTAAAAAAGAAGCGCTAGTTCTATCATAAAAGAAAGCAGGCATTGACACAAGAAAGATCGAATTCCTTGGAATAGAAATCGATGAGTCTGGAATAATTTTGCAGGAACACATATTGGAAAAAGTGCAAAATTTTCCAAACGAACTAAAAGAAAATAAACAAGTTCAAAGTTTTCTGTGAGTTGTTAATTTTGCTGGAATGTTTATTAAAAATCCTAGAAAACACATGAAACTGTTCAGTTCATTACTGGAAAAAGATGCAAAATTATTATGGACGAAATATCAGACACAAAGACTTAGTCAACTAAAGGAGATTTGTAAAAATCTTCCGAAAATGGTTATTCCTCAGGATGAAGATGATCTGGTATTATATACAGATGCCAGTGATCATTGGTGGGATGCAATTTTAAGAAAGCTTACACCAAAAGGAGAACAGTTATGCAGATATTACAGTGGACTCTTCTCAGATGCAGAATCCATAAGATGACATCAACGAAAAAGAATTTTATGCAGTAAAAATGGCTTTTGAAAAATGGTCATTATTTTTACTTGCAAATAAATTAACTTTAAAAGTTGATAACACACATGTAAAATCTTTCTTAAGGAATAGAATAGAATCTAAACCCGAGAAAGCCAGTGTGGGGACCCGAACGCTAATCATCTTCTTAATCGTCATTGGGATAATTGGATCAATTTAGTTAAAATGGGTCTAATTTTTTTTATACAATTGAGGAACGTAATGGCATTCATCTAATATACATATCAGTATAAAAGTACAAGTCTTGTACAACATACATTTATTTAAAACTAAGGTTCAACAACTATACATCAAGTGCTGAAATCCAAATCTATGTCAAAATCCGTAGTCTCCACTCTAAATCAATCCCTCATCCTCTCCTTGACCCTGATTCTGTCCCACCTGTTGTCATGCTCACATACAAACACGACAACAGCCGGATAACTCCGGTGAGAAATACATGCCAGTATAAATCAATGAAACATGAAATCATATAATCGATATAAAAACATAACAGATATCAGTAACATGTATCAAAATCTGAAAATATGAATCGATACAAAACTGTAAATAAACTCATGACTCCACATCTCAGACTAGACTCATTCCTAGTCTAGGGATCCCGGTTTTCCAGATGTTGGCATACTATATCAGATCTCAGCAATAGATATAGGTCCACTCCTAATCAAACATCGATATAAACCAAACGTCTAGTGTCTTGACCTATCCGTCAAAGACTTTGGCACCTCCGCCAATAACTACTCTGTGACAATGTGCAATGGGCCAGTGACTACTTTATCACAATCTGACCCTTTTGTCACAAGATCAATCGTATAAATCCTGATTTCTATAAATCAATAGAACAAGCATATCAATTCAAATCAATGCACAATATAACAATAAGTATGTGGTCTAGGGAAACTCAAGTTATATCTAACTCGAGTCATTCTCCCTGGTTCGACATTGACTTATACCTTCCTTTTATCGCAGTTCTGATGATGTTCACGTCTGGAATTCGAAGTCTGTCAATACTCAATCTGGCAATGACAATATTGAGGAGTACAATATCAATATACAACTCAACCAATACTGGATATAATCAGAACTCAATCTAATTCTGTTTTGACGGCATAACAGTACAATCTCAATATCCCCGTCAACTCAGACAACAATATATATCAATTACAAATCATAACCCATATCCAATACAATCTGAAATCAATCCATAATCCAAATCTATTCAATTTCAATGAATATAATTTGAAAAATCGTAACATTTCCATAATCAATCTCTTCTTCGATCTGACTTCAATTCTACGATGTCTAGTATTCCTAGAACACATAATGATGATCAAATAACAATTCCTCCAATATCATAATTTCAAATCATAACAGAATTTAATAAAACTTACGTCTTGTAGTAGCTGTCAACGAGAGGAGTACAGTATTGTGTTCGGGTTCAAATTCTGATATTTGTATCTGTCACAATCGAATTTTAAATAAATTCAAAGATTGAGGTTTGCTCTGGAATTCTAGCCTCGATTTCTCGTGAAGAATGAAGGAGACTTTCAATTTTATATATGCATGGTGAGGACAAGTGTCCCACTCAATCCAAGTCATTGCACTTTAGTCCCTGAAACCTTCACTGTTTGCGATTTGGTCCCCACAACTCTTTTGAATTCAATTTCAATCCTATGAAATTATAAAACCATGGAATATGACTCAACATTCCAAAATTCATCAATTAAACAATCTCAGATTAAAATGATAAAATCTCAGGCTTTACAATTCTCCCCCTCTGAGACATGATTTCGTCCTCGAAATCGCAGGCAATCAAACCATATAAGATAAGAAGATATAACAGAAGCTAAAATAAAAGACTCACATCATCGAAATAATTCTAGAAACTCCTGTCTCATGTCTGATTCAGTTTCCAAGGTAGCTTCTTCAATGCCATGATGAGTCCACTGGACTTTCACAAGTGGGATGGTCTTTGTCCTGAGTTTCTTTTCTTTACGATCAATAATATGTATCGGATTTTCAACGTAACTCAGAGATTCATCAAGCTCGGCCTCATCTGGCTGAATAACTGAGACTCATCAGGGAGATACCTCCGCAGCATAGATACATGAAAGACATCATGTATTCCATCTAGAGAGGGAAGTAATACTAGTCGATAGGCACGATCTCATATCTTCTCAAGAATATCATACGGCCCAATGGAACGTGGAGACAGCTTCTCTTTCTTGCCAAACCTGACAGCTCCTCTGAAAAGTGAAATCTTCAAGAATACCCTGTCTCCTGCTTCAAATACCAATGGTCTACGTCGAACATTGGCATATTTGGCCTATCTGTCTTGAGCTGTCTCCATTCTTTTCTGAATCAGCCTCAATTTTTCTGTCATTTCTCTGATTATATCAGGTCCAATATCAGGAACCTCAGAGATGTCGTCCCAATACATAGGGGATCTGCACTTCTTACCGTACAACGCTTCAAACGGTGCCATCTCAATACTCGTCTGATAGCTGTTGTTGTACGAAAACTCACATAGTAGAAATGCATCTTGCCAACTAGTGCTAAAATCAAGCACTACAGATCTTAGCATATCCTTCAGTTTCTGGATAGTCCGCTCTGACTGTTCATCAATCTGTGGATGATATGCGGTACTCAGATGTAACTTCGTACATAGAGCCTGCTCCAAACTCTGCCAAAAGTGCGAAGTAAACCGGGGATCACGGTCTGATACAATCGACTTCGGAACTCCGTGTAATCTGACCACTTCTCTGACATAAATCTCTGCCATCTGGTCATATTTGTACGTCATCTGATACGGAATAAAACATTCTGATTTGGTCAATCTATCAATAACAACCCAAATCGCATCACAACCTTGGGAGGAACTCGGTAACTGCGTCACAAAATCCATGGAAATGTGATCCCATTTCCATTTAGGAATAGACAAACTCTGTAACAGTCCTCTGAGTTTCTTTCTTGCCGCTTTCACCTGTTGGCAATTCAGACATTTGGAAACAAACTCTGCAATATCAGTCTTCATCGGTTTCCACCAAAACTGTGTCTTCAAATCATTGTACATTTTTCTGCCACCAGGATTGATACTGAATCGACTGTTATGCGCTTCTGACAATATCTGCTGTCTCAACTCTGAAATATCTGGCACAACAATGCGATTATTCACATGCAGTACTTCATCACGTACCTGATATTCTGATCGATGACCTGATCTGACCATCTCAATCGATTTCTGCACCTTCTGATCAACTTTCTGAGACGCTTTAATTCTCAAAATCAGCTCTGGTTCAGCTTGAACAACATATAATCTCAATGGTCTACTATCTGTCTCAAATATCAATCCAGACAAACAGCAATCTTCTACCACATTTGAAACACCAATAGTTGATAAGGACAAAGAACATACCTTTCGACTCAGTGCCTCAGCTGCTGCATTTGACTTTCCTGGATAATACTTGATTTCACAATCAAAATCCTTCAATAAATCAAGCCATCTTCGCTGCCTCATATTCAGTTTTGATTGTAAAAACAGATATTTCAGACTCTTATGATCAGAATAAATTTCAAATTTCTCACCGTAGAGGTAATGTCGCCAAATCTTCAGTGCAAAAACAATGGCCGCCAATTCAAGATCATGAATTGGGTAGCGAGTCTCATGTGGTTTCAACTGTCTCGAAGCATAAGCAATCACATGCCCTCGCTGCATCAGAACACAACCCAAACCTCTGTGAGAAGCGTCACAATATACAACAAATCCACCAGTACCTGACGGGATAGTCAATATCGGTGCACTAGTCAATCTCTTCTTCAGTTCAAGAAAACTGGACTCACAGTCTTCTGACCAAATAAAAGGAGCATTCTTCTGAGTCAACTGAGTAATTGGTTTAGCGATACTCGAGAAATCTTTAATAAATCGTCTGTAATAACCTGCTAAACCCATAAAAATGCATATTTCTGGCAGAGATGTCGGTCTCGGCCAACTGATCACAGCCTCAACCTTACTAGGATCCACAGAAATCCTATCTCCAGATATAATGTGACCCAGAAATAAAACCTGTCTCAACCAAAACTCACATTTCGACAGTTTAGCATATAATTTCTCGGCCCTCAGTATTCTCAAAATTGTCCTCAAATGCTCAGCATGTTCAATCATATTCTTGGAGTAAATCAGAATATCATCAATAAAAATAATCACGAAATCATCGAGATATTTCTGAAACACACGGTTCATCAGTCCCATAAATACAACTGGAGCATTGGTAAGATCGAAAGGCATGACAATAAACTCATAATGTCCATACCTGGTTCTAAACATTGTCTTCGAGATATCAGAATCCCTGACTCTCAGCTGATGGTATCCAGATCTCAGATCGATCTTGGAATAGACAGAAGATCCCTGCAATTGATCAAATAAGTCATCTATACGAGGCAATGGATATTTATTCTTTACCGTAGCCTTGTTCAGCTTCTGGTAGTCAATGCAGAGTCTCATTGAACCATCTTTCTTTCGCACAAACAGTACTGGGGCACCCCAAGGAGAAACATTCGGTCTGATGTATCCCTTGGTCAGTAAATCTTCCAATTGCTCTTTCAACTCTTTCAACTCAATCAGTGTCATTCTGTACGGAGCTCTAGAAATCGGAACTGTACCTGGTACCAATTCGATGCTGAAATCTATCTCTCTAATCGGAGGCAATCTCGGAATCTCATCTGGGAAGACGTCAGAAAACTCACACACCACTGAAAAATCCGCCAATGATGGGCTCGATTTCGGTAAATCAACTAAATAGACAAGGAATCCCCCCGCTCCTTTCTGCAATAATCGAGTCATAGACAATACAGATATCAAAGGAATTCTAGCTCTAGAACCCTTACCGTAGAATTTCCACTCATCAGCCATCTCAGGTCTGAATCTCACAATCTTGTGGAAACAATCAACGGTAGCTCTGTACTTGGTCACCATATCAATACCGATAATACAATCAAAATAAGATAACCCAAGTACAATACAGTCTAAATCAATCTCATGCCCATCATACCTCAGTATACACGATCTAACAGAAGTCACTGATATCAATCCTGTCCCCAAAGGAGAAGAGACAGATACTACAGCAGATAATGACTCAATAGGCAAAGAATGCATCAATGCAAATCTCTCAGATATAAATGTATGCGATGCACTAGTATCAATCAATACATATGCAGGATAACCAAAAATAAAACAGTTACCTGCAACAACGTCATCAAGTGCGTCATGTGCCTGCTCCTCGGTCAAAGCAAAAACTCTGGCCTGCTGTCTAGGAGGCCGGCTCACTGTCTGGCTTCCTTCTGGCCTCTGTTGTGACTGGGTAGAGAGTGGTGGCTGGAAGGAGTGAATAGCAGATGGTCGTCTCCCTGTCTGAGCCACTGATCTAGATGACTCTGCTTCCTGGAATCCCTGTGCACCTCTCTGTGGATATACTCTAGCAAAATGTCCCTGTGTCAACAAATACGGCAACTGCCAAATACTCCTCGGCACTGCTTTGTGGAATGTTTCCCTCCACAAGTGCTGCAATAAGCTCCTGTATAACTCTGGCTCTGGGCAGTCTGTCGTGAGCCACTAGAACTGGATGAACTGCTTCCAGATCTCTTGAACTGTTTTCCTCTAGCTTTCAACTGATCTTTTCTTCCACTGCTACTGCCACTCTCAAATCTGGGAGGAGGTTGTGGAAACTGAGCTGAGGATGGTTGCTGTAATCTCGGTGCTGGTGTGACATACGAAGCTCCTTTCTGTCTAATCAAACCAGCTTCGGCTCTCTTTGCTCTGTTTAGGGCATCAACAAAGTTGTTCGGTCGCCCCGTGTTCACCAATGTGAATATCTCAGGATTCAGGCCATTGATGAACTGATCAACCACAGCTTCATCATTGTCAGCCACGTGTGAAGCAACATATTCTTCGAAGTTCAACTGACCCTGTCTCAGATTTGCAAATTCTGCCCCTTTGTCTTTTCGATACTACACTGGGAAAAATCTTTGATAGAACTCAGTTTTAAAGAAATTCCAAGTGATGTTCGTACCTCGATACTCCAATGCCTTCTTTGTTGTAATCCACCAGTTCTTTGCAACATCATGCAAATGGTGCCCAATCAGTTTCACTCTGCGCTCATTTGTATAATCCAATGAGTCAAACAACATCTCAATGTCATCTAACCAACTCTCGCAATCAAAAGATGTCTCTGTGCCTTTCAATGTCGGTGGATGGAATGACTGAAATCTCTTCAACAATGTTTCCATTGGTGTTGCTGTCACATCCATCGGAGGGTTCGAAGTACTGTCCTGTTCTGGGACTCGTCTGGGAGGCATATCTGATCATCAAAAGGGTTAGTAATCAACTCTGACAAATCTGTCTCAGCCCATTTCTAATCATCTTACCTCTGATCAAGAATCTGTTCTGATTTATTCTTAATAATTAAAGTTAACATATCAAATCAGATAATCAGGTAAACGTGTATTTCAAAACAATAAACATGCTAGCATACAAAAGCAGGAAATAAAACTCAATCTACCCCTCTCACTAGCTTATATCTCAGTCTAAATGATCTATGGCTCTGATACCACCCGTTGTGGGGACCCGGACGCTAATCATCTTCTTAATCGTCATTGGGATAATTGGATCAATTTAGTTAAACTGGGTCTATTTTTTTTTATACAATTGCGGAACGTAATGGCATTCATCTAATATACATATCAGTATAAAAGTACAAGTCTTGTACATCATACATTTATTTAAAACTAAGGTTCAACAACTATACATCAAGTGCTGAAATCCAAATCTATGTCAAAGTCTGTAGTCTCCACTCTAAATCAATCCCTCATCATCTCCTTGACCCTGATCCAGTCCCACCTGTTGCCATGCACACACACAAACACGACAACAGCCGGATAATTCCGGTGAGAAATACATGCCAGTATAAATCAACGAAACATGTAATCATATAATCAATATAAAAGCATGAAACAGATACCAGTAATATGTATCAAAATCTGAAAACATGAATCGATACAAAACTGTAAATAAACTCGTGACTCCACATCTCAGACTAGACTCATTACTAGTCTAGAGTCCCGGTTTTCCAGACGTTGGCATACTATATCGAATCTCAGTAATAGAAGTAGGTCCACTCCGAATCAAACATCGATATAAACCAAACGTCTAGTGTCTTGACCTATCCGTCAAAGACTTTGGCACTTCCGCCAATAACTACTCTGTGACAATGTGCAATGGGCCAGTGACTACTCTATCACAATCTGACCCCTCTGTCACAAGATCAATCGTCTAAATCCTGATTTCTATAAATCAATAGAAAAAGCATATCAATTCAAATCAATGCACACTATAACAATAAGTATGTGGTTTAGGGAAACTCAATTTATATCTAACTCGAGTCATTCTCCCTGGTTCGACATTGACTTGTACCTTTTGTTTCTCGCAGTTCTGACGTTTTTCAAGTCTGGAATTCGAAGTCTGTCAATACTCAATCTGGAAATGACAATATTGAGGAGTACAATATCAATATACAACTCAACCAATACTGGATATAATCAGAACTCAATATAATTCTATTTTGACGGCATAACAGTACAATCTCAATATCCCCGTCAACTCAGACAACAATATATATCAATTACCAATCATAACCCATATCCAATACAATCTGAAATCAATCTATAATCCAAATCTATTCAATTTCAATGAATATAATCTAAAAAATCATAACAATTCCATAATCAATCTGTTCTTCGATCTGAATTCAATTCTACGATGACTAGTATTCCCAGAACACATAATAATGATCAAATAACAATTCCTCCAATATCATAATTTCAAATCTTAACAGAATTCAATAAAACTTACGTCCTGTAGTAGCTGTCAACAAGAGGAGTACAGTACTGTGTCCGGATTCAATCTGTCACAATCGAATTTTAAATAAATTCAAAGCTTGAGGTTTTCTCTGGAATTCTAGCCTCGATTTCTCGTGAAGAATGAAGGAGACTTTCAATTTTATATATGCATGGTGAGGACAAGTGTTCCACTCAATCCAAGTAATTGCACTTTAGTCCCTGAAACCTTCACTATTTGCGATTTGGTCCTCACAACTCTTTTTAATTCAATTTCAATCCTATGGAATTATAAAACCATGGAATATGACTCAACATTCCAAAATTCATCGACTAAATAATCTCGGATTAAAATGATAAAATCTCAGGCCTTACAGCCAGATTATTAAGATGGCAAGCATTATGTCAAAATTGTATTTTTGATATTGTGATTATTAAATCTCATGAAAATATTCTTGTAGATTTTTTAACAAGAGAACAACAGCGGTGATATTGATGCCATCATAAAAATACATAAGCATTTGAGGGAACACCTTGAAATGCTTCAAAACAATTTCAACAAGATGGCCTTAAATGCAAAAGTTGCGGGGAGGTTACAACAAGCTGGTAAGATAATTGTCTCTGATTGAATTATGGGATAAGCTCGAGTCAATAAAGGCAAGAGAAAGTTAAAATCGGGAATTTTTTAAATTCAATAAGAAATTTGGGATTAAGTGGATATGTATGTTGAAATTATGTTGTCTAAAGACTATATGGGTTATGTAAGTTTGAATCACAAGTCTATGAGATGGGTGTTTATATGAAAATTTTTGTCGAAATTTAAGATTTGCAAGAATTCTATATTTTGGATGTACTAAGCTACGTTATTTTGGTGCCGTAAGATAAAGATTCGATTCAAGGATCTTAGACTAATATTATGATGGGGTCGAGATAAAGTTTAACTGTTAAAGATATTACCATGATAGAAGTCGATTAATAAATTTTGATGCTAAGATCTCTTAAGTTGAACTACATAAACGCTAATCGTTGGATTTAAAGCCTTAGCATACCTTGAATTCAATAAATTTAAGAAATGATGCTTTTCGGATTTTAATGTTGAAATACAGTAGGTTGATGAACATCTTTGGTATAGTATGAGGAAAGTAAGATACGATAAGTTTTGACCTCCACTTCTAATACTGGGAATTGTAAGAAAAGTTGAAATTCTAGGTTATATATGGCAAATTTAATTAGGATTAAGGAGACATAAAGACATTCTATAACTTATTTTATCAGAGCGGAGCAACGGAAGAGTGGATTATTGTGATACAAGAATTAAGTCTAAACTTTTTGATAAGTGAATTTTGGGGACGAAATTCAATTTAAGGAGGGTAGATTGTAACGTCCCGAAAACATATCATTTAAGTGAATTAATTCTTAGCAATGTATTGTTGTTTTCGTATCGTGTGTAATATGTATGTGTATAAACAGAAATTTCGAGGACGAAATTTGTTTAAAGGGTGTAGAAATGTAAGACCCTAGGATATATTATCCGGTAATTTGACATAATTAGAATAATTATTGAGTTGATAAAATAAAATAATTATTTATGTCAAATAATTATTGAAGGTGTGTTAAAAATATATATTTTAGAATATCGGAGTTAATACGATAAAAAAATATATATAGAATTTAAATAACACACGAGATCAATTAAATGAAAAACCGAGATAGTTGGACTTAAGTTACTACTTTTAGTAAACAAATATACAATACTTATATTCATACACACTTACCAAATGGGGGAAGAAAGAAGCAAATCTTGTAACCCTTCCCTTTCCAATTTCCCGTCACCATTGTAGCAGCTGTCATAGAATCACCATAACTTCTTCGCCCGATGTCAAAACACAAAAATTCTTGAAAGGTTATGTTTCTAACATCCTAAGCTTCGATTCAAGATATAATTCAATAATTTTGAGCAATTATTCAGTTGGATCAAAGCTTCTGATTTCAGCTCGTTTCTACACAGTTTCTTGTCCGATTCGGTGAGTTTTTTGCTTCATTTTCTTGGGATTTAGTAGCATGTTGATGTGTATTGGAAGTATTATGTTTTCCCTGAATTTTTCCATCAACGTTTAGCTCGTTCCGGTGAGATTTTGGCTGTGTTTCCGGTCAGCTATCACCACAAAACCACTAGCGACTAGCGTAAGCTTCGATCTTGTGTTTTCCGGGTCCAAAATTCCAGGTTTTGCTTCTAATTTTCGGGTTTATGTGTATTGTGCACTAAGAATCTTGACTTGTGGTTCAAATAGAACTTATAGAACTATTTGTTAGCATTATTTAGTCACTGAAAAACTGGAATTACAATTAGAAATGGATTTGATATGATTTTTCTACCAAACGGTGTCACAATCGAACACTGTGTTTGAGTTGTGTAAAATGGGTACTGTAATTCGGGGTTATGACGTTTTTGCAGTTGGATTCTGGATTTTTGGTTAAAATGAAAATTGTAGATCTATGTGTTATCTTTGGAATGAGACTTGAATCGTTAAATTCCACTAAGAATTGAATAATTTATACACGTTTTACTGAAACTGCCCATTTATAGACTTTTGTCCGCGAATTTTGGGAGTAACATCATTTTCTTGTTAATTTTTGGATTAATCTAATGAGATTCTAAAAATGGTTTCTTCTAGGCAAACTTAGATAATATAGTTTTCTTTCAATTTTAATTGGCGGATATTGATTTTAGTCAATATTGAGTGAGATATGAATTTTATGTTCTTAAGTGCTGAATCTAAAACTGTAACATAAGGTAGTTTCATGGTTTCTGTTTTTGAGCATTTATTCGCGTCAAGATGATCAAACTACTTTTTGATTTCTTCCGGTGAAATGTGGTATTATTCAGATTATTTTTATATGTTTTAAGCCGATGAGCTTTAAATTTGTGCATTGATCGCCGTTAGTTGATATAGGTATGTTACAGTTTAGTAACATACAACAGTAACACTTAAATTATGTTTGAGCACATTTATATGTTGTTATTGTTGTTTGTGTGATTATTCGAATTGTTTGAGTTGTTAAATGCCTTATTGAGTTATATGTTCAGTTATATGGAATTTAGTCTAGGGCATACTTGTAACGTCTCGAAAATTTGAAGGTCCACGCGAACCACATGCATGCAATTATTAAATTTCTAGTGTATTTCAATTAATTTTTTTAATCGCATTAATTAATTATGTTGTGCATATTAACATGTTTAAAATATATTTTTCTACATGGTTGCATTAAAATATATTTTTAAAGGTTATTCGAGTTGCGATCGAGGAACGAAGACCGATGGCTGAAAAATAGAAAATGATTTTATTAAATAATTGTTTTAATTATTTAAAATATGGGTGATGCTTTTTATTATTTTTTTAAAATAAGGGGTTTTGAGGTGAATTTCTACGACGGGACGTAATTTTTTTCGTTGTTGGTTTTCAACAAAAATACGAACGTTTTGGCAACCCGACTAATAAATTCACAAATTTTATTAAATAAAATAAATTTTAATATTTTAATCAAACATTAATGGGCTAATTGGGCCTAATTAACATTGTTAATGGGCCTAAGGTAGCAATTAGAGTTCGGTTAGGATTTTAGCAATATTTAAAGTGCTAATCACCCCCATTAAACCATATTACCTTACGGCCACACACCCACAATCAAATTACAAACTCTCCCCCACCACAGTTACACGGCACACACCAATTTTTGAAGGGAAAAAGCATCAAACTCCTTCAAGGTTTCGAGTCTTCAAGCCGTCGTTCTTCGATTCGTCAACGAGAATTCCTGCGCAAAATACGCAAGGGCATGTCTTAATCTTCCTTTTTCTCATCTATCACACCATATTATATGTTTGATGCATGTTTTCATGAAAAATATGAAACACTACCTTGTATTTTCGTTTTTATGGAATATTATGCATAAAACTAGAGTTTTTTTTTTAAAAACTCTTCATAATGATGCACAAAAGGACTGCCATGGTAAGATTACTTGAAGAGATTTTTTTCCACATGTTTAAGGGTCCCTAGGTGTATGTGAAAGGGCTGGAAAAAGTAGATAAGGAATAAAAACGAAAATAGACTCCTTAAGAGAAAAGACTCTTCGACTAGGAGTCTTTGAGGGTCACGGCTGCTAGCTGTGGTTAGGAAGGGTCTAGTAGACTTAAGTAGGCTGCATGATGTTCCTAAGATGGTGGCAAGAGGGTGGCTCTAAGGGCAAGGTAGATGTGCATGCGCTTGGACGGGTTTGGGGGAAACGGGTGCATGCTTAGTTGATGGGTTGAGGGGCTGATAAGTGCAATTTATTGTACTTTTATTATTTGTTTTTAACTTAGAATTTTGTGATTCTTGAGCATGTTTTATTTGATTTGTTGTTGTTTTTGTAATTGTAGTTTGGAAGCTTAGAATGAGAGTTTGAAGTGCAAAAGATGAAAAATTCCCGAGAAGACACCGCACCTGCGCTAGAACAGGGACCGCACCCGCGGTCCATGAAAAGCTGTCTTGGAATTTTTTGCCGAAGTATGACCGCACCCGCGGTCCATGATGCACCGCACCCGCGGTCTTCGTAGCTTGGGGATGAATGTTCCCCCGAAACAGGACCGCACCCGCATTCTGTGTTTTACCGCACCCGCAGTCATTGACAGACAAAGCGCGGAAATTGCTGATTTTTGGTGTGCTGCGCATGGGAGTGGATGACTTTTGTATTTTGCGTGCAAAGACTGGCTAGGGACTATAAAAGGCTTCTATTATTCACTCTCTAGGGTATTGGGGAGCAAAAGGAGAGGAAAGGAGGCTACAAAGAAGATCCAAGCTCAACTTCAACTTCTTGGGAGAAAAAAAAAATCTGCACTTTCATCTCTTGTTCTAAGTTCTTCTTTCTTTATCTTTTATTTGATATGTTTTGTTTAAGTTTTAAGTATTGTTGTGTTGTTTTTGTTATTATGATCTAAATCTTTTATCTAGAGGAAAGATGGAACAAAACTAGAAACCATGTGTTGGGATTTATGAATTATGATATATAAGTTTTCTTTATTGTTCATTTGTATTTTTCCAATCTTAATGCTTTCATTTTACTGGCCATATTTTGAATGATGATTATGTTTATAAGTTATCACTTGGAAAAGGAAATTTATAAACTTGAAAGGGAAAAATACATCGATAGTATTTATATAGTTTGGGAGGACATATATTGCTATTGAAGCCATTAAGAGAACTTATTGCTTATTGTATTATTTAATTATAGATTGTTAATGGGGACGTTACAATCTTTTGTTAAATAATTAGTATCTATTTATCAATCGGAAGATGGAGTAGATAATTTAGTATTATTGGCTAATGAATAAGAAGGACTTCTACAATATAGCTACACAAAATAACACATGGTGGATAGTTGCGTGAAATCGGACCTCTAGATCTTTTATTCCATTGTTTTTTACTACTATTTGATATTATAATTAAATTTATGTTAAAACTAGTTTTCGGTGCAAACAAATCTGTCAATTGATTATTCTAAATAAAGTCGAGACTATTTTAATTACAAGCACTAATATAAGTTTAGAAAAGTATTCCTCGTGGGATCGACACTTGTACTCAAAATTACATTTTACTATAACTTGACGTCGTGCACTTGCGAGTAATCAAGAAAATACGCAACAAGTTTTTGGCGTCGTTGCCGGGGATTGTTTATTTTAAAATTATATTGGTATTGTTACCAATTAGTCTAGATTTTAATTTAGAGCTGTTTTTGTTGTTTTACATTAAACATTGATTTGTTTTTATTCTTTGTTTGACAGTGTATGCGAAGATCGAAAAATCCTGACTTGCTTATCTTTGATCCTGAGATCGAAAGAACTGCACAAAGATTAAGAAAGGCAAGAAGAGAAAAGATTCAAGCAATGGCTGACAACAGAGATAATGAAAATCCACCCCCTGCAATACCCATCAGAGATCATTTTAGACCGGTACTAAATGCTCATTATTCGGGCATAGCACGAGGGACTATAAATGCAAACAACTTTGAGCTTAAACCTGCATTGATAAACATGGTTCAACAGAATCAGTTTGGGGGAGCCGCTACTGCAGATCCTCATCTACATCTCAAAACATTCCTTGAAATTACTGACACGGTAAAAATAAATGGTGTTTATGATGATATAATTCGATTGCGTTTGTTTCCTTTTTCTCTTAGGGATCAAGCAAGAGGATGGCTCCAATCGCTTCCTTTGGGGAGTATCACTACATGGCAGGAGTTAGGAACCAAGTTTCTTGCTAAATATTTTCCACCTGCAAAGTCTGCACAGTTGAAAATTGAGATAAGTACTTTTAGGCAGGCTGACTTTGAGCAATTATATGAAGCATGGGAACGTTATAAGGAGTTGTTGAGGATATTTCCAAACCATGGTTTTGAAGATTGGGTACAGATTGAATTGTTTTACAATGGTTTGAATGGACAAACAAGAGGCACTGTGGATGCAGCAGCTGGTGGCACTATATTTGCAAAATCACCTGAACAAGCATATGATTTGCTTGAACAGATGACCATTAACAGTTATCAGTGGCCTTCTGAGAGGTCAGGAGTAAAGAAGCAAGCTGGAATTTATGCCATAGATCCTATTACATCACTCACCGCTCAAGTATCAGCTTTAACTTCTCAAATTGCAGCTATGAATAAGGCTAGTACATCAGAGGTTGAAAATGCATCGGTTGTTACTGAAGAACCACATATTCCTGATGAGGCTCATTATATCAACAATAGGAATTTTGGTGGCTACGGAGGATATCGAGGTAACCCTCCCCCTAATACTTATCATCCTGGTTTGAAAAATCATGAAAATTTTTCATATGCTAATAATAAGAATGTGTTGAATCCGCCACCGGGGTTCAATACAACAAAGGGGGAAGGAAAACCTTCACTTGAGGATTTAGTTGGGACATTTGTTGTTGAATCTAGTAAAAGGATGGCTAGAACTGAATCTCATCTAGATGGCATGGAAACTCACATGGGAAATATGGGTGCCACCATGAAATCATTGGAGACACAGATTGGACAATTGGCTAATACATTGAGAGATCAAAATAAAGGTCAATTCCCAAGTAATACTGAAGTGAATCCAAAAGAGCAGTGCAAGGCAGTCACTTTGAGGAGCGGAAAAGAATTGGAGGTTCAAAGTCCCAAGAAGATGGTGGAAAGTGAGAAGTCAGTGGAAGATGTTGAGTTGGAGGTTATAACAGAGAAGAAAAGTGAGGATTCTAAAACAAAAGTTGTACAACCTCCTGCATTTACGCCTACCATTCCATACCCTCAGAGGTTAAAAAAGAAGAGTTTAGATGAGCAATTTGCAAAATTCCTTGAGATTTTTAAGAAGATACACATCAATATACCATTTGCTGATGCGTTGGAGCAAATGCCCAACTATGCCAAGTTCATTAAAGATGTGATGTCTAAAAAGAGGAAGTTGCAAGAGTTTGAGACTGTGAAGCTTACTGAGGAGTGCAGTGCCATACTACAAAAGAAACTACCACAAAAATTGAAAGATCCAGGGAGTTTTACTATTCCTTGTTTCATTGGTGCTTATCATTGTAGTAAAGCTTTATGTGATTTAGGAGCAAGTATTAATTTGATGTCATTTTCTATTCTCAGGAAATTGGAGCTTGGAGAAGTTAAACCAACTACTATCACCCTACAGCTTGCAGACAGAAGTCTTAAGTATCCAAGTGGGATCGTCGAGGATGTATTGGTAAAAGTGGATAAGTTTATTTTTCCTGCAGACTTTGTGATTTTAGATATGGAAGAGGATAATGATGCTCCATTAATCCTTGGGAGACCGTTCCTGGCAACTGGAAGGGCATTGATAGATGTGCATAAGGGTGAACTCACCTTAAGAGTTGGTGGAGAAGAAGTCATATTTATATCTATCATGCCATGAAGGGATCTAATGAGGTAAGTACTTGTAAAAGCATTGATGTTATAAACTCATGTGTATCCTTTGACTGTGCAGGTACTAGGGACCCTTTGGAGAGTTGTTTAGTTGGAGCTGCTGAAGCTATTAGTGAAGACAACTGGGAAGTGAAAGAGCAACTGGTAGCTCTTGAAGTATTGCATAAAGAAAAGAAAACAGATGTGTTGATTGAGCAGTTGAACGTCGATGAGAAAATAGAGGTAATATCACCCTCTCCCGATTTGAAGGAACTGCCAAGCCACTTATGTTATGCATTCTTAGGGGAGAAGTCGACATATCCGGTAATCATATCTTCCTCCCTTACTATTGATGAAAAAGATAAATTATTGAGAGTATTGAGGGAATATAAAACTGCCTTGGGATGGTCGATTTCTGATATTAGGGGAATTAGCCCCACTATATGCATGCATAAAATTTTAATGGAGGAGTCATATACTCCTTATGTGGACCATCAGAGGAGACTAAATCCGGCAATGAAATAAGTTGTGAAAAATGAGGTGCTTAAATTGTTGAATGCTGGTGTGATATATGCTATTTCTGATAGTAGTTGGGTGTCTCCTGTACAAGTAGTACCAAAAAAGGGTGGAATAACTGTGGTTAAAAATGAACATAATGAATTGATATCTACTCGTACTGTAACAGGTTGGCGAGTTTGTATGGATTATAGAAAATTGAACAATGCCACCCGAAAAGGTCATTTTCCATTGCCTTTTATTGATCAAATGCTATATAGACTTGCTGGTTATTGTCATTATTGCTTCTTAGATGGTTATTCAGGTTATAACCAGATAGCTATAGCACCAGAGGATCAGAAAAAGACTACTTTTACGCGTCCCTATGGCACGTTCGCTTTTAGAAGAATGCCTTTTGGGCTATGCAATGCACCGGCCACTTTTCAGAGGTGTATGATGGCTATATTTGCAGACATGGTGGAGGAAATCATGGAAGTCTTCATGGATGACTTTTCGGTATTTGGCTCTTCATTTGATCATTGTTTACATAACTTATCCCTTGTGTTGCAGAGATGCCAAGAAAAGAACCTAGTTCTTAATTGGGAAAAATGTCACTTTATGGTCCAAGAGGGCATTGTCCTGGGACATAAAATATCATCTAAGGGATTAGAGGTGGATAGAGCCAAGGTGGTTGCAATTGAAAAACTTTCTCCACAAAGAACATCAAAGGAATACGGAGCTTTCCAGGACATGCGGGGTTTTATCGGAGATTTATTAAAGATTTTTCTAAGATCACTAAACCCTTATGTAATTTGCTTGAAAAAGATTCCACATTCATATTTGATGATGATTGTTTGCAGGCTTTTGAGAAAATCAAAAGGCATTGGTGACAGCACCAATCATGATAGTGCCGGACTGTAAGGAGCCCTTTGAGCTGATGTGTGACGCAAGTGATTATGCTGTTGGTGCAGTATTGGGCCAAAGAAGAGAAAGGATGTTTAGGGCAATTTATTATGCAAGCCGTACTATGGATTCTGCACAGCAAAATTACACCACGACTGAAAAGGAGATGCTTGCTGTAGTATTTGCCTTCGACAAATTCAGGCCATATCTGATCGGCACAAAGGTAATAGTTTTTACTGATCATGCAGCCATTCGCTATCTATTTGCCAAGAAAGATGCGAAACCACGCTTGATAAGGTGGATACTGCTATTGCAAGAATTTGACTTTGAGATCAAAGATAAGAAGGGAAGAGAGAATCAAGTGGCTGACCACTTGTCAAGACTTGAACTAGAGGTTAGGAAAGAAGAAGGAGCAATACAGGAAACATTTCCGGATGAACAACTCTTCGCGGTAAGTTCAGAACTCCCTTGGTTCGCTGACATTGCGAATTTTTTGTCTTGTGGTATTCTTCCTCCAGATCTGAACCACCATCAGAAAAAGAAGTTCTTCCATGATATCAAATTTTTCTTCTGGGATGATCCTTATGTGTATAAGAGATGTGCTGACCAAGTGATTAGGAGATGTGTTGACGGTGTCGAAGCACACCAAATTCTTGAGCTATGTCATTCATCCGCATACGGTGGACATTTTGGAGCAACACGAACTGCAGCTAAGGTATTGCAATCAGGTTTTTTCTGGCCTACTTTATTTAAAGATAGCTATACCTTAGTGAAATCATGTGATAGGTGCCAAAGGTTAGGAAACATCTATAGGCGTCACGAATTGCCATTGACAAATATTTTGGAAGTGGAACTTTTTGATGTTTGGGGCATAGATTTCATGGGACCCTTTCCCCCTTCTTTTGGTCAATCTTATATATTATTAGCTGTATATTATGTTTCGAAATGGGTGGAAGCAATCGCCACAAGTACTAATGATGCTCGTGTTGTAGTTAAGTTTGTGCACAAGAACATCTTCACCAGATTTGGAACACCGAGGGCCATCATAAGTGACAAAGGTACGCATTTTTGCAATAAAATTTTCAACTCACTTTTGGCTAAATACAGTGTGAAGCACAAAGTGGCATTAGCATACCATCCTCAGTCGAATGGGCAAGCTGAAGTATCCAACTGGGAAATTAAGAAAATACTGGAAAAGACTGTCAATACAAACCGGAAGGATTGGGCAATGAAGTTGTATGATGCACTGTGGGCTTATCGGACCGCATTCAAAACGCCTATTGGAATGTCTCCCTATAGGTTGGTTTTTGGTAAAGCCTGTCACTTGCCACTAGAATTGGAGCATCGAGCTTTCTGGGCAGTTAAGAAGTTGAACTTTGACTTGAAAGCATCTGGCGAAGGCAGAAAACTACAGTTAAATGAAATGGATGAGTTCCGCAATGATGCATATGAAAATGCCAAGATTTACAAAGAACAGACCAAGAAGTGGCACGATAAACTCATTGTACAAAGAGAGCTAAAACCAGGACAACAAGTACTATTGTTCAATTCTCGTCTGAAGTTGTTCCCTGGTAAGCTAAAGTCGCGTTGGTCAGGGCCATTTGTTGTGGAAACGGTGTCTCCCTATGGGGCAATTGAGCTAAAATGCAATGATGGGAGAACCTTCATGGTGAACGGACAGCGAGTAAAGCCATATTATGGGACTGAAGTAAGGAATATCGACAATGTCAAGCTGACCGAACCAAACTGATCAAACTGGTGACAGTCTGGCTGAAGACGTTAAACCAAGCGCTCATTGGGAGGCAACCCATATTTGTGTTTCTCTTTTACATTTCGTTTTTGGTCTTGTTTTTATTCTTGTTCTATTGTTTTTGATTGTTTATTTTAATAGTATGATATTGTATCTTCCCAAATTTTATGAATTAAAATGGTTTTCATTTCAAGACTTAAAAATTGAAGAGAAGAAATTTTTTTCGAAGAAGGACCGCACCCGCGGTTTCCTCTGCACCGCACCCGCAGTTGATGTGTACTGGAAATACTGAGAATTGCCGAGAGGATACCGCACCCGCGGTCCTATCTGCAACACACCCGCGGTCGTTTGGCTTGAAAAATAAAATTTTTTCCAAGAGCACACCGCACCCGCGGTAAGTTTGGAGCGCACCCGCAGTCGCTGAACATCGAAGACTTAAAACATTCCAGTAGCCTCAGCGCACCCGCGCTCCAAAAGTAAGCGCACCCGCGGTCGATGGACTTAAAACATTCCAGTAGCCTCAGCGCACCCGCGATCCAAAAGTAAGCGCATCCGCGGTCGATGGAAATCAAAAGTCACTGAATTGCCGAGAGGGCACCGCACCCGCGGTCCTTGCACACCGCACCCGCGGTCGATGTTTTAAAAAAAATTTGGGGCAGAAATAGGAATAAACGAAGAACACATCTCAAATTCTCTCCTCCATTTCGAAATTCTCCTCTTCAAAACACACTCCTCACTCAAGATTTGATAATCCAAGAACAAATTTCCACAAAACAACCAAATTTCTTCACCCATTCCATCAAATATCCCTTTTCTTTCAACAAAAATCAACCTTAAACCTAGGGTTTGAAAGGGGCTCGAAAATTCTTCAAGGATTGAATGGAGCTTTGATTTTGTTTTTCCAAGAACATTCAAACAAGCAAGGTGAGCAAATCATTACTACATTGGATTTAAATTCGAAATATTTGGTGTATTTGGATATGGAAGATATTTACATTTAGTGAAGTAAATTCTTGTTATTGTGGATTTTATTGGTGTGAAAATTGTTGTGGTGTTGATATTGTGGTGAATAAGTTTGGAGGAGTGAAGATTCATTTGGTTTTGTGAAGTGATTAAAGGGGAAGTTGTTGAACTCAAAGTGTTTGAGAAAATGCCTCCTAGAAAGAAGCAAGCAAAGGGTGCATCATCATCATCTGTCAACTATGATGCGAATAAATTTTGGAACGAAATAGCAGAAGAGAATTATGGGAGAATATTGAATAAAAGCATAATAAGAGAAAGGGATTTGATTTGAGTTTTCCCCGTACTGAAATTTGTTACATGCTTACTGCTCGGCATTGGGAGGAGTTTGGTAGACAGCCACAGGATGCTGTCATTTCATTGGTGAGAGAGTTCTATGCTAACCTCAAAGTTAAGCATGAACAATTGAAGGTGTTGGTGAGAGGATGTATGGTGGCTTTTGATGCACACACAATAAACACTTTGTATGGCATCCCTCATATTATGCATGATGAGTACGAAAATACAGGGCTGAGCATGTTGATTATAATCAAATTCTTCAAACAATATGCATCGAGGGGGCTGAGTGGTGAATGAGGGATGAGGTGCATGTCAGCCTAGCGAAGTCTGATCTAAAAACTGTTGCCAAAGATTGGTATTCATTTATTTCTGCTAGGATCAAGCCAACTGAACACACCACCATTGTTATCAAGGAGAGAGCTATCCTTACCTATTGTATTATGACAGGAAGGGCCATTGATTTAGGTCAATTGCTCTAGCATTCGATACTTGAATATGCAAATGGTAACTCTCCTAGTGGACTCCTCCACCCTTCACTTATTACTGCACTGTGCCAAAATGCGAGAGTTACTTGGGCGTTGAATGAAGAAGTTTTAAAGCCGAAAAATGTGATAGTGGTAGTTCAACAACATAGGGCAGTAAGAGGTGAACAAGCAGCAGCACGACAAGCTGAAAGGGAATTTAATAGAAGTGCTGCACAGAGACGTTCCCATGTTGACGCTCAACAGCCACAGCAACAGCCACAACCGCATCAAGGAAATATGAGAGATAGGTTGACTCATTTGGAAGAGCAAGTGCGCATTCAACGCCAAAACATGGAAGAGTATCGGTTTAGGAACGATACATTTATGGGATACATGATGGACTTTACTTCTGTTTTGGCTCAGCAATTTCCATCTGCGTCAACCTCTAGCAATCCTTTTCCACCTCCTCCACAGTGGCCACCGATATACCACCCGCCGGAGTTCCAACCACAACAACCACCTCAAGATGAAGAAGATGATGATGATGGCAATGACTACCGACAGTCGTTGCCGGGGTATGTGTAGTCCTTTATTTTCATGTTTATTTACATCGAGGACAATGCACATGTTTTAAGTTTGGGGGAGAGATAAATAGTTTATTTATTTGAGTTTTGTGTGTTTAATTTAGTTTTATTTGCGTGTTGGATTTTATTTTGAGTGTTTTAATTTAGTTTTGAGTTGTTTGATTGTGAGTTTATAATGTTTTAGTCATGAAATTTTTTTTTTTAAAATGGCCAATGATGAGAAAAGAAAAATTTTGAATTAAGAAGAAAAATCATGCACTACGTTCATGTTAATCGATCAATTTGAAAAATTTAGAGAACAATCATGAGATTTTTTAATTTTGAGACTTATAATTTCTTTACAACTCTGTGATTTTCATTTGACATTGAAATAAATTTTTTTAACAAACACATATATGATTGAGGCAATTTTTGAATCTATTTGGGCCTATTTATTTTGTTCATAAATATTCATTTGAAGCCCCCTTGAGCCTACATGAGAAAAGAATTGTGTTCTTAAATTTCTTGGAAGCCAAACACTTTTCTTCTCTATATATATGTATTTGGTTGATGCATTGAGACATAATTTTTCACGATGATTAAATTTTACTCTGTGTTGGTGAATTGAGATTTTTTCTAGAACTATCCAAACAACACTCGAGGCGAGATACGGACAAACTATGATTTAGGAATGATTTAGGTGATTTTTTTTTAACGATTGAGCCTTTCAAGCCACCAAATGAAGATAATTTATCATTTGTCACCTCTTTGAAGCTTATATGAATTCGAATGGCACACATAAATATGTGTAAAAGACCCCCATTCGATGTTCTTTCAAATATCCCATATTTACCACCCTGTTGAATATCTTAAACACTAATTTCCTACCTTCTCAAGGGAGTAAGAATTCAATGGATTAAAGAAATTGAAATTCTCCTACAAAAGAATTCAATGATTTTTCATTGGAGAAAGATGGGAGAAAAAGAGATGAAATGAAAAAAAAATGGAGATAAAAGAAAAAGGGGATTTTGCAAAAGAAATAAAGAAATAAAGATTCAACTTACTCCCTTATTTGAATTCCTAATCTTCATTTGAAGCCGTGAGCCAAAGCCCAACATTACAAGCTTTACAAATCCTATTGACCACGTCATAGTTGTCCAATATACTAGTGGAGAGTGATTGGGAGGATCTAGCCTATGGACAATCGATAAACACTTTCATGGAGTATGAATCTTGATCAATTTTACACACACCTCATTGCATCAAATATTTATTGGGTATTACTTTCTTGAATAAATATTGCTTTGAACCCAATATTTACCAGAAAAGACCTCTTGAGTTGTGTTTGTAAAAATTGAAATAGATTGATAATGTTTTGAAACATGAGTTGAAGTGATTAGAAGTTAAAAAATTAACCAATTGAATTATTTTATCCGGATGAAAATTGGTTGGATTGTTTTGAATTGTTAATGCATGAAGAGTTGGTTAATTTATCTTGAGGCCAAGTTAATTAAAATATTTCATGACTTATTTGCTTATTTGTTTGTGTGTTTTGTTTTGTTTTGCTCGTGACTAGCAAAATATTAAGTTTGGGTGAGTTTGATAAGTGCAATTTATTGTACTTTTATTATTTATTTTTAACTTAGAATTTTGTGATTCTTGAGCATGTTTTATTTGATTTGTTGTTGTTTTTGTAATTGTAATTTGGAAGCTTAGAATGAGAGTTTGAAGTGCAAAAGATTAAAAATTCCCGAGAAGACACCGCACATGCGCTAGAACAGGGACCGCACCCGCGGTCCATGAAAAGCTGTCTTGGAATTTTTTGCCGAAGTATTACCGCACCCGCGGTCTTCGTAGCTTGGAGATGAAAGTTCCCCCGAAACAGGACCGCACCCGCGGTCTGTGTTGTACCGCACCCGCGGTCATTGACAGACAAAGCGCGGAAATTGCTGATTTTTGGTGTGCTGCGCATGGGAGTGGATGACTTTTGTATTTTACGTGCAAAGACTGGCTAGGGACTATAAAAGGCTTCTATTATTCACTCTCTAGGGTATTGGGGATCAAAAGGAGAGGAGAGGAGGCTACAAAGAAGATCCAAGCTCAACTTCAACTTCTTGGGAGAAAAAACAAATTCTGCACTTTCATCTCTTGTTCTAAGTTCTTCTTTCTTTATCTTTTATTTGATATGTTTTGTTTAAGTTTTAAGTATTGTTGTGTTGTTTTTTTTTATTATGAACTAAATCTTTTATCTAGAGGAAAGATGGAACAAAACTAGGAACCATGTGTTGGGATTTATGAAATATGCTATATAAGTTTTCTTTATTGTTCATTTGTATTTTTCCAATCTTAATGCTTTCATTTTACTGGCCATATTTTGAATGATGATTATGTTTATAAGTTATCACTTGGAAAAGGAAATTTATAAACTTGAAAGGGAAAAATACATCGATAGTATTTATATAGTTTGGGAGGACATATATTGCTATTGAAGCCATTAAGAGAACTTATTGCTTATTGTATTATTTAATTATAGATTGTTAATGGAGACGTTACAATCTTTTGTTAAATAATTAGTATCTATTTATCAATCGGAAGATGGAGTAGATAATTTAGTATTCTTGGCTAATGAATAAGAAGGACTTCTACAATATAGCTACACAAAATAAAACATGGTGGATAGTTGCGTGAAATCGGACCTTTAGATCTTTTATTCTATTGTTGTTTACTACTATTTGACATTATAATTAAATTTATGTTAAAACTAGTTTTCGGTGCAAACAAATCTGTCAATTGATTATTCTAAATAAAGTCGAGACTATTTTAATTACAAGCACTAATATAAGTTTAGAATAGCATTCCTCGTGGGATCGACACTTGTACTCAAAATTACATTTTACTATAACTTGACGTCGTGCACTTGCGAGTAATCAAGAAAATACGCAACAATGGCTGAGGTTCTAGGTCTTTCAGGTCCTATCCAGCAGCATGTTAGGGGTTCATTCATGGTCCTAGGAAGGGTTCATAGGGGCTGGTCTAGTCGCTTGAGGGCTAGGATAGAAAATTACAAGGCTAGGGTGGCTAGGGTTTTCAAAGGAATAAGAACAAAATTTCAGTAGGCATTCTAGGATGTTTCGGGGCTTTAATTGGTTTGTCTTGTCTTGAAAATAGTTTATTTAGGTGTTATTAAGCTTTGGTTCAAGTTTGGTAAAGTTTTGTTAAGTTTCGAGTCCATATGAGTCAAAACCGGGAAGTACGTCTAAGCTTTAAAAACGATTTGAGAAATTAGTCGAGGGCATAAGTTTTCGTCTAAAAAATATTTATGGGTGTATTTTAAGGTTATATGTTAAGTTTGGAATTATTTGGGTTGTCGTCTCGAGGTCTAAGGATAAATACGAAAAATTATGCTTCTAGGGGTAAAACGGTCATCTTACACATAGAAATTAGTAAATGTCATGACAGTGTCCTGAATGCTGCTTTATATGCTAATATGATTATTTTCAATGATTATGGATGTTTATGAATTTTTATATGTTAATATGTCAATTTTAAATGTTTATGAATTTTTAGGATGTTATTATGTTTATTTTTAATGTTTAGGGATTTTTAATATGTTAAAAAGTTGGTACTAAATGTTTATGGATGTTTTTATGATTTGATATGCCAAAATATTTATTTTAAATATTTATCATTTAATATGTCAAAATGTTTATTTTAAATGTTTATGATTTAATATGTTAAAAGGTTTATTTTAAAACGTTTATGGCTTTTTATGATTTTTATATGTTAAAACGTTTATTTTTAAATTATGGGCATTTAAAAGATATGTTGCATTCTTGGTTTAAAAGAAAAAAGTTATATGCATGTTTAAATTTTATAAAGTGATGAGAATATGAAACGTTGAAGAAAGTGAAGTAATTGTGACTAATACGATGATATGTTGGAGATATCGTGAGGGTTATGGTCCCAGTGGGAGTCCGACGATCGTGTTTCCATGGATACGAATACGAATACGATGATATGTTAATACATAAGGCCAAGGCCCAGTTGACCGGTGAGAGTGTTGCTGGTGTCCCTGCCGCCCAGTACTGTGGTTACATGTAGATGGATCCATCGCCCAACACGTAGACGTAGAATAACACGAAAATCACAATTAACGATCTGAATTCAACGAAAGGGAAAAGGAATACATATATGTTATGATAATATGCATATGAATATGTTGATGATGATATGAATATGTTGATGATAATATGAAAATGTTTATGAATTTACATGTTTACGAAAATGTTTTTATTTAAAATTTATGCATCATGAAATTGTTTACGAAAATGGTTATGTTTAAAGTTTATGCATCTTCATGAAAACGATATTTTAAGTACAAGTATTTTTACGGTGCATGAGATCTGTATATGTAGTACTTGTTATCAAGATTATGGTGTGTTGAGTCTTTAGACTCACTAGGTGTGATTGATGCAGGTGATTATGATAATAATGTTAATTGAAATCTTGATGGTTGACTTTGCTGGACTGAAGGTGCACATAACCTGATGATCGACGCTAGTTTTCCGCACTAGTTTATGATTTTAAGTTATGTTAAAAATATTTTATGACTTTTATTCATGGTTATGAGGGGTTTTGAGAGGTTATAGTATGGGCTATAACTTTCGAATAATGTTTTTAAGTTTGGTAAAATGTGTGAATATTTTATGATTGAACTAGTTCCATTGATTTTTAAATGTTAGTTGGTTGTTTTATTTTAAAATGGTATCAAGGTATTTTAAAGTATATATATGTATATTTTGAATTATGATATTAAGGAGGAAAAAAATAAAAAAAATTCTAGTACGTTTTAAGCAAAACGAATAGGAGACGTTTCAGTTGGTATCAGAGCTAGGTTCTGCAAAGGTTTGTGCCACCATGAGTGCCGGGAAGATCAGTCGTCAAGCCTCAATTTTTAAGTTTTACATGCTTTATATGATTTTATGATGTTACCAGCATAAGTACATGAATTATATGTTCACGTCACATGTTTAATAGCTTTATGATAATATATGATTTATATGCTTGAGAATTTTTATACGTGATACGATATGAAATAAGAAATTATTTGACTTCAACGCATGTTGGCTTTGTGGTGGAATTGGACTATGTTGATTTTTAGGTTTTAATATTGACATTCTACTTTTTGGGCCATAAGTTAATAATGAATATTATGAATGCTTTGGGACACGTAGATTTTCTAAGAAAATATTTATGATTTGTGGTTACTAGTTGAATTAATTTTTGGAAATTACTAATATTAAATAATGATTCGAAGATTTGCAATGACTTGGGAGTAAGAAAATGTATAAATTGAGATTTTAAGTTTTGATGGAAGTGTATTATTGGTTATGAGAATTGATTTTGGGTAAATAAGTGAAAATTTTTGAAATTATGTTATGGGAAACCTTTAGAAGGAAATACAGAACGCCAAAAATTTATGGGTTAATCATAGGATTTTCGAAATTAAGGACCAATTAGGATAATTTTTCAGGAAATTAAGAATTGATTTTGCAATTTTTAAGGAATTTGGGGACTAGTTTAGCAATAAGCGAGAATTGAATGGGTTAAATGATAAGAATTTTCGATGATTTAGACTTTTAAGAATATTTGGAACCTTGGAATATCTTTGTTATAATGTTATAAGGAATGTTAATCAAGGGTTTTTAAGGATGAATCTATATTAGGCTTGAAAATCTAAGCGTTAGCGGATACGTTTTGGATTTTAAGGTTGAAATATGATAAGTTGATGAATATTTTGGGTATAAAATAAAGAAAGTCATATACGATAAGTATGTTCATCCATCTTTTAATATTGAGAATTGTAAGAAAAATTGAAATTCAAGGTTATAATAGTAACAAAACTAAGTCATTATGGGTCTTTTTAAGTTGCGAATTGCAAAATAAAGATTTAGAAGGTAAAATTAATTGGGATCAAGAAGATATAAGGACATCCTAGAGCTAAAGTTTTATGAGAGTAGCGCAGCGAAAGCATGGATTTTTGAGATACTATAACTAAGTCTAAACTTTTGATTATCAAGAATAAGCAAATTTCGAGAACGAAATTCAATTTAAGGGGGGAAGATTGTAACGCCCTGAAAATTTTAAGGTCCACGCGAACCACATGCACGCAATTATTAAATTCCTAGTGTATTTCAATTAATTGTTTTAATTACATTAATTGATTATGTTGTGCATATTGGCATGTTTAAAATATATTTTTCTACATGGTTGCATTAAAATGTATTTTTAAAGGTTATTCGAGTTGCGATCGAGGAACGGAGACCGAAGTGTCGAATTTCGGGTTGTGTAGTTGGTTGCTGCTTGTCGCACTTGGGAACAATTTTAATGATTTACTTGGGTTTAGTACAACGTTGTAGCATCATAGGATGTGTTTCGAGGTGTCGACTCTTAGCCATTTAGGTTGGTGGAGGAGAATGAATTATCATGTCAAGTTTTCACGCAGGTTTCGAACTTCAGTGCTTAGACGGACCCCCACACAGACCCTGACACGGGGTTCGTGCCTTTGTTTTCTCCTTGGTGTCAAACTTACGCAGGTACACAGACCCTTACCCGGACCCAAGCACGGGGTCTGTGTCCCTTTTTCTTTCCGAGTATTCCTTCACCGCACCTAGATGGACCCATACACGGACCCGATCAAAGTGTCCGTGTACTCACGTTTTTGGGAGAAATTTAATGTTTGCTTTGGGGTTTGATGTCATGGTTTAGTGCAAGGATTATCAAAGTCGAGTCATGGGAAATTTTAGAATGTCCTAAGAAATGATTTAGCTTGAGAGTAAGCACGATAATTACGTTTAAGCGATGCAAGTTAGGTATGCAATTTCATGTTAGTATGTTCAGCAGCGGCCCCAATCGAAGTCCAACGAATCCCTCAACGCCAAGTAAGTATGTTTGTAAGGTCCAAAAATTAAGACGACGTAATCCAACTGCATGCAAATATAGGAACTATGAAAATAAGTAATTAATTGATTTAATTGCTAAAATTATTTGTGTGACATGCATGATTTTATGATAAATGTGATTTAATTTGTCATCCTGCATAAAATTCTATTTTTAAGGATTAATCAAGTTGCGATCGAAGAACGGAGACCGATGGCTGAATAACGAAAAAAGTTTTATTAAATATTTATTTTTAATTATTTAAATATGGATTGATGGTTTTTTTTTTTTTTTTGAAATTGAGGGGTTTTGAGGTGATTTAATACGCCGGGACGTATATTTTATCGGGGTTAGTTTTTTTAACAAAAAAATATATACCTTTTAGCAACCCGACTATTTAATCTACAAACTATTTTACCAAAAACTATTTTAATATTTTATTTAAATCCTAATTAGACTAATGAGCTTAATTTAAGGGCTTAATAGGCCTAAAGCCTTATTAGTATTTAATTAAGCTATATAATATAAGTTTAATCAACCAAAAACCCTACAATTCTACACAAGACACACGGCCACCCTTTTTAAAATTCTGAAATTTCTCTCTTCCCAAAATACCCCATCACACGGCACACACCATCTTCATTATTTAGAGGAAAAATCGTGAGAAGCCAAGGAAGGTTCAAGCCAAAGGTTCTCGTCCGTTCTCCGCGATGGTCAACAAGTTTTTTGTGCGTTAATTACGCAAAGGCACGCCTATTCTTCCTTTTAAAACCATCATCACATCATATTAAATTTTTATGCAAGAAAAGTTTGGGAAATAAGTGACATCTTGAATAAATTTCGTTTTTATGCAATCCATGAGTTTTCAAGCATGATTTTGATTCCAACTTCGGTTGTTTACATGTATATAAGGGCTGCCATGATATAGGATGTGTTTAGGCATAATTTTTCACAGTATTTAGAGTCCTAGATAACCAAGAAAGCACCACACGATCATAAAACGCATGCTGGCAGCAAGTTGTTGTCATGGGGTGTATAGGTCTCAGTTTTGATGAGTTGTTGGCTAGGCATGGGTTGGCTTGGTTCCAGGGCTAGCCAGGGCCGTGGGGGAGTCAAGGGTATGGTCTTAATCATGCTACGGTTCGAAATAAGTGGGCTGGGAGGAGTCCTATCCATCAAGGACTCCTACCCGAGAATTGGCAGCAGGTGTGCGCAGGTTTCAGAAGCTGGTGCGAGGAGAAAGGGGCTCGGCCAGGGGACTTGGGCTGGGCTAGGTGAGGTCCTAAGGGTCCTAAGAGGGTGCATGATGAGCTGGTTCAGGGATTGGCTCGTTGGGTAGGCGGCTAACAACAGAAACGTGGGGAAGGTTCAATGGCAGCAAGGTGGCGTGAGGGTGCTGTCCAACTTCAGGAGTTTGCTGCTCACGTTTAAGGGCTTGGGTTGGTATGGGTATGGTCTAAGCATGTTCCAAGGAAGGTTAGGGTCAGGTTGGGTCGAGTGGTTAAGGCTTGGAGGTGTCCTAGTTGGGGTAGGAGTCTTACTAGTGCTAGGATGCACATGCACACCACATGCAGATTTTTGGGTGAGTTTCCAACAAGATTTTGGTCGGGCCGGGGGTTGTTTTTCGGGCTGGGCTTGCACAGTAAGGTCCCTAGGTGTGTTGGCTAGGTTTTACTTCAAGGCGGCTTGGGCGTGGCTCGAGAAAATTAGGAGATGGCTCGGTGTGTTCGATAAGGTGTCAAAAACGAAATAATAAAGCTAAAATTAAATCCAATGGTCCACAAGGGTGAATCATGACTTGGAAGGGTAGGATAAATCATAAAAATGCTATGTTAAAAATTTGGGATCAAAATAACGAGTTTTAGATTTATCCGAGATTTAATCGCCGCACGAAACGCTAATTAACGAGTTAATTGAAACGCCTAGTTTTAAGCCTTATAAAATTATGAAAAATTAGGGTTAAGCATAAATAATTATTATAAGTCTAAAGTTTTTAATTTGAGAATTTTATGATAAGGTTTGATTTAATTCGGGATTAAAACGCATTAATACGTCACATTTAAAGATTAATTTAATAGTCATCGAATTATGCCCAATAAATATATGAGAAAATTCTTGTAGACTTAAATAATTATTTGGAACATGTTAGAGTCGATGAAATTAAGAAAAAGTCAAAAACGTGAAATTTTACGTCTACGGGTAAAACAGTCTTTTACACCTAGAAATTAGTAAACGTCATGGCAGTGCCCGTAATGCTGTTTTATATGCTAATGTGATTATTTTCAATGATTATGGATGTTTATATGTTAATATGTCAAATCTATATGTTTATGGATTTTTAAGACGTTAATATGTTTAATGTTTTATGATTTAATATGCTAAAACGTTTATTTTAAATGTTTATTTCAAACATTTATGATGTAAAAATGTTTATTTTAAAATGTTCATGGATGTTTATGATTTTTAATATACTATGTTACGATTTTTAAATGTCTATGATTTTTATGATTTAAATATGGGCATTTAAAAGACATGTTGCATGTTTGGTTTCAAAATAAAAAGGATATTATATGCATGTTTTTATTAAGTGATGATAACCTGTTGAAGGACGTGAAGGGATTGTGACTACTGAAATATGTTGGAAATATCGTGAGGGTTATGGTCCCAGTGGGAGCCCAACGATCGTGTTTCCGTTGATACGAATACGAATACGATGATATGATTGGAGATGTCGTGAGGGGAGAAGGCCCCAGAGGGAGCCCATTTATGGGAAAAGGCCCCAGAGGGAGCCCCGACAATCGTATTTCCAATGATGCGAATATGTTAATACGTAGGTTAGGGCCCAGTTGACCGGTGAGAGTGTTGCTGGTGTCCCCCGCCGCCCAGTACTATGGTTTTCTTTAAATGGATCCATCGCCCAATACGTTTAAGAATACGATTCACAATCACGATCTGAATTCAACAAAACACGAACATGGATATGAATATGAATACGAATATGGATACGAATATAAATATGTTTATGTGATATGTTTATGTGTAGAAAATGTTTATGTTTTGAAAAAGTTTAAGTTTAAAGTTTATGCATTATTAAGAAAATGATATTTTAAGTACAAGTATTTTTCACGGTTATATGTTAAATGCATTACGTATTACTTGTTATCAAAGATAGGACGTGTTGAGTCTTTAGACTCATTAGGTGTGTTGATGCAGGTGATATTAATAATTATGATGTTGGAGGTCTTGACGGGTGATTTTGCTGGACTGTCGGTGCACATAATCTGAGGACCAGCGCTTCTATTTCCGCATTTAAGTTTACGATTTTAAGTTAAAGATTTTTACGACATTTTATTTATGCTTTCGAGAGATTTTTGAGAGGTTTTAGTATGGGCTTTACTTTACAAATTATTGCTTTTTAGGTTTGGTAAAACAGTAGATGACTTTACGTTATGACTATTTCACTTGATTTTCAAATGCTTGTTAGTTGGATTATTTTCAAAATGGTGTAAAATATTTTATAAAAATATTTTATTTAG